>NC_137770.1:231310766-231643266 GCF_963455305.1 Plecotus auritus | reverse complement strand
TAAGCATAACCAATGGACACAAGGCACTGGGCGGTGGGGGGAGGGGGGAGCAGGGGTGGTGGTGAGGGCATGTGCCGGCGGGTAGGGGAGGCTGGGGAAGGTCAATGGGGAAAAAAGAAGACATATGTACTACTATTTGTAATACTTTAAACAATAAAATAAAATTTAAAAAAGAACAAACAAAATGCTAGTACACACATTTGTTTTTCCTAAACATTAAAAAACCAATTAAAAATATGTGCTAGGCTGAATATTTTTGCAACGAGCCATTCTGTGAATATTTGAAAGTGCTCTCTATACATCAGCAGAGACACTCTCTGTACTGAAAGTTTCCCCATATGGCATGTCATTAGCACATTGCATAGAACATATTTAGACTGTTGCTATCGGATTCACCTTTTTGTGTGAAAAAAACTCATGTATTTCAGTATAAAAAGATCTGAATTTTAGTAAACTAAAATATTGACCTTAATTTTTTTTTAGTAAGTTAGAGGTATAATGGATAAAATATGTATAAACCATAACAAACGCTTGAAAACTTAAAACTGTAAAGTTAATTTTAAAAAGCAGGAAGACTGTATAAGTTCTAGAAAAATTACGTAATATGAAATTCCTGATTTGGATATTAGGTAGGCAAGTTGCACAAATGGAACTATTATTTATACTGAACTCCTTTTCTTACAACATTTGGAGAGTTCCAAAAGAGACTAGGGGATAGAAACATAGAAATTTGGGCTTGTATCAGATCCCAGTAAAATCTTTATCTTCCTCTCTCATGAAAGAAAGAGCCAAATGGAATGAACATACAGCCAGTTTTCTCCCGAGAGGAAATCTATTCCACACATCTCCTAGGAAGGTCTAGTCCTGGGGAGAAAACATAGATAGCATTGTTACAGCCAAACCCAATATTTTTCCAGCTTAATGAGCCAACAGGCCATTCCCTGAATGCCTAGTAGGGTAAACAACATTATCACACCTTGCTTTGATATAGCTGGGCAATGTGGTTGTGGTTAAAGCACTTTTTGTGTTTATTTGAATGTCCTAGACTAGTGGTGTTCAACCAGGGGGTGATTATTTCCCTCAGGAGAATTTCCAGAGACATTTTTGGTTGATAGAACCGTAGGGGCTTGCTTCTGAAATTAGGTGGGTAGAGGCCAGTTATACTGCTAAACATCTCAGTTATACTGCATAACACACAGCAGACAGTTCCTCTTAAGAAAGAATTATCTGGTCCCCACTGTCAATAACACTGATGTTTAGAAACCCTGACTTATAGCTAAAGTCTTTCATATATATATTATGAAAGACTTTCATATATATTTTCATAATATATGGAAATAGTCCCTATTTCATGTGGGAAGGTTAAAAATCATGCTGGAATGTCAATTGATCAGATTCTACTTCTGTTGTAAAATAGTTGATAGCTGATTCTGAATCAGAACTGGACCTCATTTCTCCTTTGCTCTAATCTGTGCCACGGAGAACAAATTACCCATCACTTAATTCCCTTTTGCTTTGCTCTGTTTATTTTGGACTGTCAGTTTTTACGCACTGCATACGCTTGACCCTCTTGGCCACAAACCCTCTCACAGGTGTGCTGGCTCCATATATTACTCACTGGACCATCTGCCTTTCAAAGGAAGGACAGACACAAAGCAGTGGCGTGAAGGCCCTGCATGGTGAGTTTGAACTTTCCCTCTAGGTTCCCGCCTCCAAGCTCTTACAGCATATTGTACTCTATCAAGCAGCCACAGCCTGGGAGGATGGGGAGTACATCAAGCAGACCAGATGGCAAGGCCTTCTCTGGTTTCTGTTGTTGCTTCCTGCTCTCTTTCCTATCGCTTCCTCCCTTGGCTGACAGGTCTCGCCAGGGGTTTTGAGTTTGCCGGCTGTGTAACCCTTCAATTCATTTATGAATGGTGAGCTTGTTACTCTGTATTATTATTTCCTATGAACAGCATTGCCTGGTAAAATTGGGCAGATTGTCAAGTTGGAAGCCTAGTCAGACCCAAATGGGGTGTCTATTTCAAGAATCTTGACTTGTGTGTTATTGTCAGAAACCATTTAATATTCCAGTACCCTTATTTTACTACTTAAGAAATTGTGTCTCAGAGAAGTCTGCTGACTTTCTAAGTTTCTGGAAGTACTGGTTCAGGAAGTATTCTCTCAGTTTCAATGTGCTGTAAATCTTCATAGAGTGCTTCAACTAGTTAACGTCAATACCCGTGGAACATTCTGGAAGGTAATTTGAAAGTTGGGAAGGAAACCATGTAAACACAGCTCTCATGCTTATATCATATAGAAAGTCACATCCACGAAGTAACTGGAACCTAAGAGTGAGAGTTTTATCATTTGAGGAGATCATATATTGAAAGAAGAATCAGACCTGAGCTTGAAGTCAGATTGTGTTGGCTTCAAATTATATCTGTGCCACTTCCTCTGAGTCTACAATCTTGGGAATGGGACTTAACCACTCTGACCCTCATGATCTGCCTCTGTGACACAGAGAGGGTAACTCCGGCCTCACAATGTTGCAAGGTTATGTACAGGTACATGTATGTGTACACACAGACACACCTCAAACCACTTTAGCTCATTTTTACTCCTGTAACAGAGCAAGGTACAGAAAACAAGAGAAATGAGCAAATAATTAGAATAAAAATAAAAACAGCCTTGCTTTTTTACTTCCTGGCTGTATAAACTTAGAAAGTCGGCAGACTTATCTGAGACACAATTTCTTAAGTAGTAAAATAAGGCTACTGGAATATTAAATGGTTTCTGACAACTAACCATGGGGCTCTGCCTTCAAATTGAAGCTCCCTTAGGAACCCAATATGTAAAAGAGGTAATTCATGGAATTTTTTAATTCAAGGGCATTTGGAAAGGATGTCCCTCAAGGCTCTTCCAGTTCTAAAATACTTTAAGTAACAAGTATTAGCTTAAACTGGGTCCTAATTTTAAATAAGGACTGCTTAATGTTATCATTCTAATTTGAGCAGCTGGAGTTGTATATGATATATGCTACTTCAATAGCTGAAACATGCCAAAATGTTGGGAATGCCCTCAACTTTAGAAGTTAAGGGACCATGATTCTGGTATAATGCAAGTCAACCACTAGCTATAAAAAATGTACAGGAAAATTCTAATCTCTAATTTTATGTGTTTATGTATGCATATTCATTTGTTCTTCCTCACTTCTTCTATCCCTGTATTAATCCATTAATAAAATGCTCTGCTTGATTGTAATAAAAAACCATTGGGTATTGTTATGGGCTGAATTATGGTATTGTTATGGCTGAATTATGACCCCCTAAACTCATATGTTCAAGCCCTGATCCCCAGTACCTCAAAAATGCAGCTGTATCTGGAGACAGGGCCTTTATAGAGGTGATTAAGTTAAAGTCAGTCCCCTTAGGGGGGGTATTAATTATAAACTGACTGGTGTCCTTATAAGAAGAGAAAATTTAGGACACACAGAGGCACCAGAAACCCTGGCTGGCATTGCTTAATGGCTAGAGCGTTGCCCCCCCTGAAGGGTCCCAGGTGCACTTCCCCATCAAGGGAGAGTACCTGGGTTGCAGGTTTGATACCTGGCCTCCTGTCAGGGAGCAGTTAGGGCATGTGAGAAAGGCAACCAATCAATTGTGTCCTCTCTCACACATCCACCTCTCTCTCTCTCTCTCTCTCTCTCTCTCTCTCTCTCTCTCTCCCCTCTTCTCTCTCTCTCTCTCTCTCTCTTTCTCTCTCTCTCTTTTCCTCTCTCCTCCTCCCCCTTTCTCTCTTCCTTCCATTCCACTTTCTCTAAAAATCAATGGGAAAAAATATTCAAAGTGGACAACGAGAGAGAGAGAGAGAGAGAGAGAGAGAGAGAGAGAGAGAGAGAGAGAGAGAGAGAGACCAGGGGAATCACATGCACAGAGAAAGAACCAAGAACCTTATGAAGACACAAGACACAAGAGAAAGTGGCTCTCTGGAGGCTAAAGAGAGAGACCTCAGAAGAAATGAACCCTGCTAACATCTTGATCTTAGACTTCTAGCTTCCAAAACTTAAGCAATAAAGTTCTGTCATTTAAGACACCCAGTATGTGGTATTTTCTATGGCAATGCTAGCAAACTAATATAGGTTTCATGTGCCACTTCAAAATACTACCTTACAGTTTCCAGAATGATATTTTGAAGATGGCCATGTGTGGTTTGAGTTCTTAGATATAAAATTAGAACTTCAAATTCAGAAGAGATTATAATTAAGTGTTATTTTCTCCACATCACTGTGTTTATTTTCATTGTAGTTTATCACAGTCTAAAATTTGATTCATTTATTAATTTTCTTTAACTCCATCACATCCTATATAATAAAAGGCTAATATGCAAATAGACCAAATGGTGGAACAACTGGTACAACCGAACAACCAAACAACCGGTCCCTATGACATGCTCTGACCACCAGGGGGCATGTGTGGAACATGGTGGGTGTTGGCCACTGCGGGATGGTGGAGCAGTTGAGCAGGGATGCCAGACCAAGGCGGGGTGCCGGTCACTGTCATCAGGGTGAACCTCTGGTGGTTACTGAAAATTCTTTACTCCCATGCTCCATGGTCCCACCCAGCACTTGCAACTGCTTCTGGCGCCAGAGCTATGGCTCATACCCACTGCCAGTGCCCAGCTCTGGCCCCAATCGCTTGGCGCCATCAGCAGGAGCGAGCGGCAGCTGCCAGCACCAATCACCCCTCAGGGCTTCTCCAACTTCCCCCCTGCTCCTGAGGGGAGATCAGGGTTGGCAGCCGCCTCTTGCACCCGCTGCCAGCAATGGCCCTGCTCACACCCAGTGCCAGCATTGGCCCTTCTCATACCTGCAGCTGGAGCCACTGCTCACATTCATTGCTGGTGTCTGGTGCCAGTCCCGATCGCTTGGTGCCATCAGCGGGTATGAGTGGCGGCTGCTGGCTCTGATCACCCCTGAGGACTTCTCCACCTCCCCCTGCTCCTGAGGGGTGATTGGGGCAGCAGCTGTCACTTGCACCCACTGCTGGAGCCAGCCCCAATTGCTTCGTGCCTTCAGCAGGTGTGAGCAGGGCCAGCACCATCAGTGTGTGGGAGCGGTGGCGGCAGGAGCGGGGCTGCGGGCGGACAGGTGACTGAGGCCGCGGTGGGAGGGGCCAGGTGGGGGCGTGGAGGATGGGCCGAGACCTGACCCTGTGCCTACCACAGCCTTGAGGCCCACAGTTCCTTTCAAGGTGCACGAATTCATGCATTGGGCCCCTAGTTAGAATATAATCTTAATGGAGGCAGGGAGTATATAGTTTGTTCAATACTTTATCAGCAACAGAGGACCTGGAGTAATATAAGAGTTCAATAAAGAATTGTTGAATTTTTTAGAGTTTGGAATAATTTATCATCATAGATAACATGATTTACTTCATTATAAATCAGCTATCAAAATAATCAAAATGCAACCACCAGCAGCCATTACTTATTTATGAATTTATGATGGGGGATATCCTATAAAATAAAGAGGTAATGTGCAAATTGACTGTCACACCCTCACACACAAGATGGCCACCCCCATGTCATCACAAGATGGCCACCACAAAGATGGCCAGCAGGAGAGGGCAGTTAGGGGTGACCAGGCCAGCAGGGTAGGGCAGTTAGGGGCAACTGGGCTGGCAGGGGAGGGCAGTTGGGGGTGATTGGGTTGGCAGGGGAGGGCAGTGGGGGTGACTGGGCCAACAGAGGAGGGCATTGGGGGCAATTGAGCCGGCAGGGGAGGGCAGTTGGGGGCGATCAGGCCATCAGGGGAGCAGTTAGGTGTCAATCAGGCTGGCAGAGGAGTGGTTAGGGGGTGATCAGTTTGGCAGGCAGAAGCAGTTAGGGGCAATCAGGCAGGCAGGCAGGTGAGTGGTTAGGAGCCAGCAGTCCCGGATTGTGAAAGGAATGTCCAAATGCCTGTGGGATTGGGCCTAAACGAGCAGTTGCACATCCCTCGAGGAGTCCCAGATTGGAGAGGGTGCAGGCTGGGCTGAGGAACATTCCTCCCCCCCCCTCCACCGTGTACGAATTTCATGCACCATGCCTCTAGTTTAGCTATAATATTCTGCTTTATACAGACTAGGAAAGATTTTGAAGGGTTAACAATGGTTGAGATATGCTTTGATATTCTTTAAAAATGCAATATGTTTAACTACATATTTGTGAAGTGTGAGATTCAAGGCCATTGTCTGAAAAACCCAAAAGCACTTTAGGGCTTTTATAAAGATGTCTGAGTTTTAGTAAACATTCTCTAGAGACATTATTTAACTTAAGTTCCAAGTGAACTTTAGACCCAACAAATACTTCTTAAAAAGTGTATTCTAGTTTACTTGAAGTGGGAAGCACAGGGGAGATGAATTTCATTTATTTTTCTGCTAGGAGAGAGATGCAAGATCCTGGCATGATGTTGCTAATTGGCTGGTAAAAATTTAGATTGGGTGTTCAAAGAATTAATGTTTCAGCAAGTGTTCAATATATCAAAATGTGACTACTTTACAGAGATTGACTTTAAAATCCTCCAAGTACATAAATTACTGGTAAAAGCAATTATGAATTTCTGTTTTTGTCTTTGTAAAACAAAATAATTTTTGTGACAAATTTTGAAAGATAATTTGTAAATTTCACAAACTGAATTGTATTTACAAGTGTAGATTGTATTGTTGCATTGCATAGTTAGCATATGTATTTTAATTATTTTTAATGCATTTTGTTTTTCATTATATGTTCTGCAGAGTATTTAAAACCATGGTTTCAAATTTAGGCAACTACAAATGTAATAAATTCCAGCTTTGCCACTTGCTCATTTTATGACCTTGGACAAATTACCTAACCTTTCTAATCCTTCAGTTTTCATATTGGTATATTATAATAGTCCATATACTTCACAGTTACCCTGAGAAATAAATTAGATGATGTATGTAATGCTCTTAGATGATATTACCCGACAATGTATTCAGTACATTTTAATTATTTTTGTTTTATAGGGGTTTCATTTGTTTTTGTGTCTGAGCTACTTAAGGGCTTAGTGTAATCTTTTGGGTAATAGCACAAGAATATGAGACCACATTGCTCCTCAGTTCTACTCAAAGTTGGGAGCATTTTGTCACCTGATATATGAATCAGAGTAGTACACCCAGAGGTGGAATATTCTGCCTCCAGAACCCATGAGACCTAATAGGTATCATACTTCATCCTTAGTGGTAGAAGATGCAAAAATGTGTCCTTTCCAATGGGGAAGATAACCTAGCATGTCTTAGAACTCCAGACCTGCACCAAGCCTCACTGATATAGTCCGTCTTCACATATTATAAGGATTTTCTCTACAGGATATTTGTTTTCCAAAGATTACAACCTATTTGCCAATTCTCATTCACCTATGAAGTCTGGGATTCCCACTTGGTCCATTTCCCCTGGAACTATTTGTTACCAGTAAGTAGTGTTATCTTAGGCCTGTGATTTTTTTTTAAAAAGTATACTATTATCTGTTTTAAGCAAATACTTAGAAACACTATTTCAAATTTTCATTCTTGATAAGCACGAATAGAATATATTTGCAAGATCACTGGTTGCATACCATCTATCAGAGGCTGTGTTAAGGCGCTGTAGCAAAGATTCCTCAGTGCACACAACTGCAGTTGGGGCTGCTACAGGCCTGAAATAGCAGCAGTCAGTGTCATCCTCCAGAATCCACCTGGCTTTTTCAGGAGACAGCGACACGAATTAAATGGAGATATAATGAGCATCACCACCTGCAGAATAGCACTAACCTCTACCGTTTCCTCCAGGACACGGTAGTCCTTTACATTTTTCTCTTTTGGATAGTAGAGGGTTGCTTTCAGAGGTTACCACTTGACCTTCCCCACTATGATAGTTCTTACCCTACAGGACAATGAGCCAAGGTAGGGCCTGCCAACTATGGAGTATATCCATTCAAGCGTTTATTTGGGGTCTAGGAAAATTACTACCAGGTGGGTTCACAAATGAAGTAGATGTACTGTGAGCCAGACACAGTCAGCATTCCATTTATTACCTGGCTTCTATAACCCCCTCTCTAATGAAAGGAACTCGCAATGCTTTGGGTTTTTTTTTTTAATTATTCTTTATTGTTGAAAGTATTACATATGTCCCCATGTACCCCCATTGACCTCTCCCAGCCTGCCCCTGCCCTCCAGCCTAAGCCTTTACCCCCCTATTGTCTGTGTCCATTGGTTATGCTTATATGCATACAAGTTCTTTGGTTGATCTCTTACCTGCCCCCCTCCCAGCCCCCGCTTCTGCATGGCAAAAGAAATCATTAACAAAATAACAAGAGAGCCCACTGCATGGGAGAACATATTTGCCAATGTTACATCTGATAAGGGCTTAATCTCCAAAATGTATAGGGAACTCATACAAATTAACAAAAAGAAGGTAAACAATCCAATCAAAAAATGGGCAAAGGACCTAAATAGACATTTAGAAGGCCAAGAGGCATATGAAAAAATGCTCAAAGAAAATAATCATCCAAGAGATGCAAGTCAAAATGACATTGGGGTACCACTTCACACCTGTCAGAATGGCTATCATTAACAAATCAACCAAGGACAAGAACTTTGGGTTCTTGATTATCAGTCTGTCTGAACCTTGGGTATGGCAGTCTTCACATCTTTGGGCATTCTGTGTTCCCTATTTAATAGTTCCTGAAGTCAGTGGTGGTAGGTTCCTTTGAAGCAGAAATGGGGGAATAATGTCACATATCCTTGGCACAGTGTTGCAAGGTCCTTCCTTCTGGAAACTTGACAGCTTCAGTACAAAACTAGACAAAGTTTTGAATCTTTTTATTGGGGTGGCTACTCTTCGCTTTCCTTAATTTCTTCTGTTTGCATAGATTGAGAAATAGTCTTAATGTCTCCACCTTGCTCATACTAGTCTTAACGTGTTCTATTACCCAGTTCCATAGCTCTCCATACTTTACTGGAAACCCTGTTGGTACACAAAACCTGTTGGGGATAAGAATTCAACCTTCTCAACCCCCTCTGAGATTCTGCTACTTTTATGATTAAATTTTATTTTTATATCCTCTGGGTTCATAAGGTGGGAAGTCTCTTTATATTGCCATGGAGGAGCTCTTAGGACTTAATTGCTGATTAATTACATTCAGTCTTTCATTCCCTCAAAATAGTAATCCAATTCCATTGTCTATAAAAACTATTTTGCTGTGCTTCTTAAAAGCCTGATACTTCTTCCACCAGCGCATTCCCTTCCAGCACATACCAGTTGCTAACAGTAAAGGTTTAACAAATTTCAGTGCCACTTCACGACAAGAGATATCAGTATTCTGCCTGTTGCCTGCAAAGGTGTTCTTGTGGGCAGCTGGCCAGTAGGTCGTCCAGTCTGTTTCCTTGGACCACTTTTGGCATTAACTATTGCTGACTGTGATTTCCAGCATCTGAGAGAGAAATCTGTGTGCAGGAAGCTTATTGGGTAGTGCCCTGAGGGTCAACCTCTGAGACAAAGTGCAGCTGCAGGAAGGGATAGAAGGGAGGCCTTAGGGCGCTCTGGGACTGGGAAGGCCCCTAAGGCCTGTTGGGTCACTTTATGTCATGGGTGGGGGGCAACTGTTGGGAGACAGGAATCAGCTGAGAGCTGTCAGCTTTTAGATCCCCAGCAGCCATGAAGAGGGAGGGAGGCTTAGTCTCAAACCTGTGCACAGTATGCGGGTGTGTGCGAGCATGTGTGCGGGTGTGTGCACTCGCGTGCGTACTCATGCGTAATCGTGCGTGCATGTGTGTTTGGTGCAAGATCGATGTTGTGTATCCACCATGTCTGCTTTTCATTGGATAAGTATATGATGATAATGCCCGTTGTTACTTTTCTTTCTGCTTTGTTCGCTGTTGTTCTGTAAATTAACCCTCCACGTTACAATAAGATAAACTAGCTAACTGAAGAAAGAATTTTAAAGAAATAGAGAAGGGTTGTTCTATTTACCTGAGACTGCACAGCGTTTCCAGGTAGTACTGTCGGTCTCACTGGAATGCATACCAGGGTATGGTTGAGAACCAAGGGAGGAGGATGGGCTACTCCCTAGATTTTACACAGCATCTTTTAAAATGTGTATAAGCCATTTGATTTGAAACTTTGTGAATCTCTGTAAGTTGGTAAAGGGTCATATATAAATGTGAGTACAGAAGTGCATTCCAAATTATGGAGAAACATATTGTTTTAGCTCTTGTAGCTCAGCCCCTTCCCATTTGTATGGACTACTAAGCTTAACTGAATGTAGAATAAGGCACTGGTAGAGGGGAGGGAGGTTTAAAACTCAGAAATACTGTCTTCTGTCATCCTTATTCTGTAAATGAATGGCTATCATTAACAAATCAACCAAGGACAAGTAATTTTTCGATAACTTATCTTAAAGGCATTTGCTGCAGTAACAGAAGGACACTATACCCACCACCTTCAGTAAAAAGGGGAAATTTTTCCCATACTTGGAGTTTGTGGGTGCAGGCGGGCATATGTGGCAGGCAATATCCTTGGAAATAGTGTAGGCAACATACTTGGAAGTGGCTTTAGACCTTATTTGAACTAGTTTTGTTTTAAAAGAGGTAAAAGGAAGATTTTTTCCCTTTTTTCTTTTAGTGCAATTGAATGCAAAACTACCCGCATTCAATATGTAGATCCGCTTGCAGTCACTCACCATGGCAAATGACACTGAGTACTTTCCATCTTCCATATGTGAGATTTGGGGAGGTGAACACGTTCATGTTCAGGGCGGTCATACGCTTTTTCCTCTGTGAGCATCTTTTGGGTTCTTCTGTCAAATCAGCAAGTGGCCCTCAGTGCCAATGGTGGTATTTTATCATGTTGCTTCCCGTGGTAAATTGCAGTCCTTCCCTGGCGTGGCTGTGACCACCTGTTCTCGCACACCTGTTTCAATTTATAAACCATATGCTGTAGTCACAGCTGAGAACCGCTGTAGACATGATGCCGTTTCTCATAAATATTTCATAAACTCGGTTTCCTGCACTTCAAAATAATTCAAAGGCACTGATTTTACTGAAAATCATCACAGAGACTACCATACATTTTTTATTATCATCATAATTTAGGCAAAGAAAGTTGAAGTTTATAGTCTTAAAAAATAACCCACATCAGTATTAGAATAGCACTACCTAGTATTTGTACTTTTAAACCAACATACTGTAGCCTATGGTAAAATAATTCAAGTGCAGTAATTGGTTTCAAATATAGAATTGATTAGGAAATCCAAAGAAACAGATGTTTTTACATAGCATTTTCTGTATGGAACTCGAGACATACTTCACAAAACAATAATCAAATTTCACTAAAAATCAGTGCATTCTAACTGACATAATGATTTTATTTTGAGAATTATTCTCATAATTATTATATTGAGAATTTAAAGTAAGTGAATTTTTGCAAGTCATATTTTGCAAGTAACAGGAATCTGGAATTAAACTTGCTTAAATAATTAAGAAGATGGACTGGCTTAAACACAACCAAAGAAGAGCTGTAGCTGTTGGATTTCAGGCTTGGATTGATTCAAGAATAAAATAAGTGTAGCCTGAAATCAGGTTTTCTGTCTCCACTTCTCAGCTTTGTTTCTATGGGATAGTACTACCTTTAAATTCAGGGAATGGATGCTATCATTTCCTCAGACTTCATTCTTTCCTGTACAAATTGCTGTGGTTTTGAGCCATCCAGTTTGTGGTCATTTTTGTTAGTCCTAGGAAGCGAATGCGATAGCTCATTTGTTCCATGAGTATTAATGAACACTTACACGTGCCAGGCACTAGCCTAGGTTGTGGTGATAGAATGTCTACGTGACAGAGAAAGCACTTGTCTTCATGGCGCACATACTGCATTGGAATGCCAGTAAATAAAGGTAAAAATAAGCACGAGAGACCGTGCCAAGGAGCTGTAACAGCTACAAGGGAGTATGCAGGGTATGATAGAGAGATTGAAGTGTACAGTTTCATGGGAAATAGTCCCAGCACTTCCTGAGGTAGTGATATTTGATGAGAAACCAAACAGAAATGAAGAATCTAAACTACGTGAAGCTCTGGAGTAAAAGCATTCTAGACCAAGAAAACAAGTCCATGAACAAAAACAGATCCAGAGACAGAGAAGCATCGATCAGACCATCAAACCTCAGAGGGAAGGTGGGGGAGGGTGGGGGTAAGAGGGAAAGATCAACCAAAGGACTTGTATGCATGCATATAAGCCTAACCAATGGACACAGACAACAGGGGGGTGAGGGCATGAGTGGGGGGGGGATGGAGGGGGTAATGGGGGAATAAATATGTAACACCTTAATCAATAAAGACATTTAAAAAAGAAAAGAAAAAGAAAACACAAGTCCAAAAGCCTTGCGAGATGAATAGATATTTGAGAACAGGAAGCATGCTCATTCACCAATGGCATAATGGCAGAGGAAATGATTTAGGATTTGGTAACGCCACAGCAGCCCTCTTAGGACTTGGTAAGGAATTTTTATTTTATTTTAGTTATACTTGGAAGCTATGGTAGTTTGTTTGTATGCACAGGGGAGTGTATACTTATTAATTCATATTTTAGAACCAGCACTCTGCCTTCTCTGTGAATAACAGGTAGAACAGGCTTGTTCAGAGGTCGGGAGACCTGTTAGAAAGCTATTGCCTTACCTTAGGCAGGATATCACGATTTCTTGGTCTAGGATGTTGGCCGTGGACGTTAGGACAGGAATTCAAAGTCAGGACAAATTTTGATGGAAGAAAAAATAGAATTTGCTGCTAGATATGAAGATATGACATGATATGTGAAAGAAAGACAAGGATAGAAGTTGAATCCTAATTATTTGGCCAAGGCAGTTAGTGGTGGTGCACCACTTGGTGGTGCAATTCACTGTGCAACGAGTGAGCCCAAAATGTGGAACAGAAGCCAAGGGTCCCATGGCTGAGTTTGAAATGCCTGTAGCATAACCAATGGGAAAGTCATGTAAATAGGTAGATATTGGCATCTGGATCTTAGGAGTAGTTTTTCTATGAAGACAAGTTTATGTTTCAGAAAACTCAATTGTTATGAGACTAATCGTTCCTACATAGATCTACCTATTAAATACAGTACCAATAAATATTCCAGCAGACTTTTTTCTTGTAGAAATTGAAAAACTGACTCTGAAATTTAAAATCAATGTCGTTTAGCTAAAACAACTAAAAAATTTTGAAAAATAAGAACAGATGACATACTACTGGACTTTCAAGGCTTGATGTAAAGCTGTGGTAAATAAGACAACACATTATTGGGAAAAGGATAGACATATAGATCAATGTAAAAAAATAGCAAGTCCAGAAATAGACCCACACATAGTTAATTCATTTTTGACCAAGTTGTCAAGATAATTCAATGAGAAAAGGATAGTCTTTCCAACAAATGAGCAATTGGACATCCATATGTAAAAAATGAGCTTCAACCCATGAAAAATTAACTGAGACTGAACCATAGATGTAAATGCAAAACCTAAAACTATAAAATTTCTCAAAGGATAGGAGAAAAATTTGTGAGGCCTAAAACTAAGCAAGGGTTTACATATAAAATCATAAGCTATGAAGTCATAAGTTAGAAAAGAAAAATGAGAAAATACATTTCTGTTGTTTAAGCCAACAGGACTAGTATTTTGTTACTAGTGGCCCGGCGCACGAAATTCGTGCACAGCGGGGGGGGGGGGGGGTGTCCCTCAGCCCTGCCTGCATCTTCTCCAATCTGGGACCCCTGTGGGATCAGGTCTAAACTGGCAGTCGGACAACCCCCTCACAATCCAGGACTGCTGGTTCCTAACCTCTCACCTGCCTGCCTGCTTGATCACCCCTAACCATTCTACCTGCTGGCCTGCTCACCCCCAACTGCCCCCCCACCAGCCTGATAACCCCCAACTGCCCTCCCATCCTGGCCTGATCACCGGTAACCTTCTCTGCCTCGGCCCCGCCACCATGGCTTTGTCCAGAAGGACGTCTGGAAGGTCTCATGGTCTAATTAGCATATTACCCTTTTATTGATATAGATAGGATATGACATACTGCCATAACTATAACATATGTACCAGTATTACTCTATGAGAATACATACTTCATGCGATAGGAAGGCATCTAATACATTACATTGTATATGTTGTATGTAGTAGGAAATACTGTATTCATAGCAATAATATACACCCTGTGACTTCCCTTCCTGATTTGGGAATAGTTCCCCAGTTTTTTGAACGTTTCCTGGCCCCTAACATATATATATATATATATATATATATATATATATATATATATATATATATATATATATTTTGTCATTCAGTGTAACTTTATTTACTGTTTATTGCACATGATTTGAGGTCTTTAATTTCTAACCACCAAAGATTCAAAGGACTATTTTTTCCATGAAGTTTAACATTAACATCAGTGAATTCATGTATTCATGTGTTTTTATTATAAACATCTGAATTATTCACATTTCATAGATCCTGAACTCATAAGCATGGGCCATGCACAGGCTGGCAGCAAGCCAGGAAGCCACTCTGCAAGCAAACAGATACTCTGCATAAGGAGAAAAGTCATAGCACAACATTTAATGTCCAACCTGAGTCACCTCAGAATGTTATATATATTGACTTCTTAATTCATATAGTATCGGGAACTCAGCTGCTTGGTTGGTGACAGGGCTGACCTGGTTTCAGGAGGATTATTCCTGAAATAATTAAGGAAAGGGGGGCTCAATCTTTATTCTCATCCTCAGCTTCTTGGGCATCTTCTCCTTCACCTTCACCTCCTTCTTCTTCTTCCTTTGCATCCTCAAATTCTTTCTTGTCACCTTCTTCCTCTTCCTCTCCTTCCTCTTCATCAGCCACTTCCTTCTCCTTCTCCTCCTCTTCAGATTCTTTTTCAGAGGGGGGTTCATCCTTAGCTTCCTCGGCTTTTGCAGCCTCATTGGTCTCCTCCACCTCGATCTACTCCTCCTGGATGTGGCTGGTGTATTAATAAGGGAAGGAGCGAGCAGACATCAAGTAGGAGCTAGTCTGTAACCACCGTAGGCAGACTGACCAAAGATCTGGGAACTCTGGGAATAGCCGCTGACTATGCTTCCCACGCTGGTGAAACTGAGCTGGGTCTCCTCACCTTCCAAGAGTTTCTTGTAAGCTGCAATGTCAATGTCCAAAGCCATCTTCACATTGAGGAGGTCCTGGTATTCTTTTAAATAATCATGCCATTTCACTCTTTATAGTTCTCAACTCATTTTCTAATTTGTTGACCGTGTCCTGCATAGCACTAACGTTGGAGTTCTGCTTATCCTCCAGCTCTCGCAGCTGCTTTCCCAGAGCTTCGTTCATGCCCCAGCATGCTTCGATCTCTAGGGTCTTGGCCTTGAGCAGGCAGCGGCTTTCAGACACCTTGTCCTTGGTGGCGCGCACCCCATAGGTGTTCTTGGCAGTGCTCTCGGTCAGCACGGTGAAGCAGCTCTTGTACTATCCTTCTGCATTCTGCATGTTCTCGGCAGCCAGCTTCTCGTACTGGGAGCGGATGTCCTTGAGCGTGGCAGAGAGGTCGGACTTGGAGAACATGTCCATCTCCACGGAGATCTGAGTGTACTGGATCTGTGCCTGCAGCTCGGCGATCTCCTCTTCATGCACCTTCTTCAGAAAGGCGATTTAGTCCATCAGGCTGTTGATGCGCTTTTCAAGCTCAGCTCCAGTGAGAGCCACCTCGTCTGCACCTTTGCGCGCCTCCATCAGCCAGCCCTCTGTGTCCTCATGGTTCAGCACCTCTCCCTGGTAGCATGCCCACAGGTTGCTCCCAGACCCTTCCAAGCCCTGGTGCCTGCTACCTGCCCACTGCCCTCTCCTCGCCAGGGCCGGGGCTCGGTGGGCCGGGGCACAGGCATCCCATTTTCATTAAAATGTTCAACCCCGGCCTGCTCCACCGGTGTCCACAGTCAGCCCAGGGGCAGACAGTGATCCCAGAGACACTGGCCATCCGCCCCTGCCCGGTCCCCGATAGCTACCTGGACCCTGTGGGGGGCGTCAGGCACTGCCTGTCTGGACCCCGATTGCTGCCTGGACCCCGTAGGCGGTGTTAGGCACTGCCCGCCTGGTCTGCCTGGATACTGATGGCAGCCTGGACCCTGCAGGCAGTGTCAGGCGCTGCCCGCCCGGACTGCCTGGACCCCGATGGTTGCCTGGACCCCTGTGGGCAGCGTCAGGCACTGCCTGCCCGGTCTGCCCAGTTACCAATCGTGGCCTGGACCCTGCGGGTGGTATCACACGCTGCCGCCAGGCCTGCCTGGTTACCTATCACTGCCTGGACCCCGTGGGTGGTGTCAGGCGCCTGCCCCTCCTGCATATGCAAATTTACCCGCCATCTTTGTTGGCTTAATTTGCATATCACTCCTGATTGGCTGTGGGCATAGCAGGGGGTATGGTCAATTAACATTTTTCTCTTTTATTAGTGTAGATGGCAGCCCTAGCAAACTAATACAACATTCATCTATTAAGACAGTAAATATTTTTAAAAAATGACAAATCCGAGTTTTTATGAGGAAATAGAGTGACTGGGATTCATATACAATCCTCCTTCTGTATCCTCAGGGGATTCGTTGAGGACTCCCCACCCCCAATAAAATCCAGGGATGCTTAAGTCCCTTAAATGAAATGGCATAGTTTTTGCATATAACTTACACAATCCTTTAAATCATCTCTAGGTTGTTTATAATATCTAATACATGTAAATGCTATATAAATAGTTGTTATACTGCCTTGTTTAGGGACTAATGACATGAAAAAAGTCTGTACATGTTCAGTACAGATGCAACCATAATAGGCCTGATTACATAGTACATTCTGCAACAGTGTAACTTTTTAAAAAAATATTTTTGATCTGAGGTTGGTTGAATTCATGATATGGAGCCTGTGGTTAAGAAGGGCGACTGTACATTGCTGGTAGGAAAAACAAATTGTACAACCAGTTTGTCATCTATACTAATAAAAGGGTAATATGCTAATTAGACCAGGAGACCTTCTGGGAGACCTTCCAGGTGTCCTTCTGGACAAAGCCATGGTGGCGGGTCTGAGGTAGAGGCAGTTAGGGGCAATCAGGCCAGGAGGGGAGGACAGTTGTGGGTGAGAAGGCGGGCGTGGGGACAGTTTGGGGTGGGCAGGATAGCAGGGGGGCAGTTGGGGACGAGTAGGCTGGCAGGGGGGGCAGTTGGGGGTGATAAGTCTAGTAGGGGGCAGTTGGGGATAATCAGGCCAGCAGGGGAGGGCAGTTTGGGGCAAGCAGGCCAGAAGGGGGGCAGTTGGGGGTGATAAGGCCAGCAAGGGGGGGAAGTTGGGGGTGAGAAGGCTGGCATGGGGTGCAGTTGGGGGTGATCAGACTGGTGGGGGAGGGGCAGTTAGGGGTGATCAGGCTGGAAGGGCAGCACAGTTGGGGGTGATCAGGCTGGCAGGCAGAGTGGTTAGGGGCAATCAGGCTGGCAGGCAGGTGAGTGGTTAGGAGCCAGCAGTCCCGGATTGCGAAAGGGATGTCTGACTGCCTGTTTAGGCCTGATCTCCAGGGGAATCGGGCCTAATCGGCAGTGGGACATCCTCCGAGGGGTCCCAAATTGGAGAGGGTGCAGGCTGGGCTGAGAGACAACTCCCCATGCACGAATTTTGTGCACCAGGCCGCTAGTTTTCTTATAATGTTAAATGTACATTTTATGGCTCAACAATCCCATTTATAGGTATGCACGTAATGGAAATAAAAACAATCTGACTATACAAAAACTTGTACTTAAAATTTCACTGCAGCATAATTTGTAATGGTTGAAAACCAGAAATAATCAAAAGTCTATTGACTGGTGAACAGAAAAACCTCTGGTGCATCCATATGATGGAATATGATTGAGCAGTCAAAGTTGTGAGCTACTGATACATTCAAGAACATAAAAAGATATTAAAAATATTATACCAAGGAAAGGAAACCTGGCAAGAAAGACTGCATACTGTATTATTTTGTTTGTATGACAATCTTGAAATGCAAAACTCGAGGTAGAAATAGGTGTTTTAAGGTGCTTGGGTTTGGTTGAGGACGTTGATTCCAAAGTGGTACAAGGGAAATTTTGTGTGTATAGTGCATTATTCTTTATCTTGAGTGTGGTGGTGATTATGACTGTATATACTTTTTTTTTTAATAAATCTTTATTCAGATTATTGCAATTGTTTCTCCTTTTTCCCCCCATAGCTCCCCTCCACCCGGTTCCCACCCCACCTTCTGCCCTTACCTCCCCCCCACATTGTCCTCATCCATAGGTGTATGATTTTTGTCCAGTCTCTTCCTGAACCTCCCATACCCCTTTCCCCCTGAGAATTATCAGTCCACTCCCTTTCTATGCCCCTGATTCTATTATATTCACCAGATTATTCTGTTCCTCAGGTTTTTAATTCACTTGATTTTTAGGTTCACTTGTTGATAGATATGTATTTGTTGTTCATAATTTTTCTCTTTACTTTTTTCTTCTTCCTCTTCTTTAAGAATACCTTTCAGCATTTCATATAATACTGGTTTGGTGGTGATGAACTCCTTTAGCTTTTTCTTATCTGTGAAGCTCTTTATCTGCCCTTCAATTCTGAATGATAGCTTTGCTGGGTAGAGTAATCTTGGTTGTAGGTTCTTGCTATTCATCACATTGAAAATTTCTTGCCACTCCCGTCTGGCCTGCATAGTTTCTGTTGAGAAATCAGCTGACAGTCATATGGGTGCTCCCTTGTAGGTAATTAACTGTTTTTCTCTTGCTGCTTTTAATATTCTCTCTTTGTCTTTTGCTCTTGGCATTTTAATTATGATGTGTCTTGGTGTGGTCCTCTTTGGATTCCTTTTGTTTGGGGTTCTGTGGGCTTCCTGGACTTGTAAGTCTATTTCTTTCACCAGGTGGGGGAAGTTTTCTGTCATTATTTCTTCAAATAGGTTTTCAGTATCTTGCTCTCTCTCTTCTTCTGGCACCCCCATAATTCTGATGTTGGTACGCTTGAAGTTGTCCCAGAGTCTTCTTACACTATCTTCAACTTTTTGGATTTTTTTTTTTTTGCTTTTTGCTTTTTCGGTTGAGTGTTTTTTGCTTCTTTGTATTTCAATTCTTTGACTTGATTCTTGTGTTCCTCTAGTCTGTTTTTGGGTCTCTGTATAATATTTTTTTATTTCAGTCAGTGTATGTTTAATTTCTAGTTGGTCCTTTTTCATATCTTCGAGGGTCTCGTTATATTTATCGGCCTTTTCTAGGATATTCCTGAAAAGCCTTATAACCGTGGTTTTGAATTCTATATCCAGTCGTTTGTTTTCCTCCATTTCTTTTGTTTGTGATCTGTTTCTTTGATGCCGCATTTTCACTGCTTCCCTGAATTGGTAGGGTAAATTTGTGTGCTATGTTTTCTATATGGCCCAGTGGGTCGGCCTCCCCAGTTAACCTGAGGTGGACACTCTTGGTGCACCCCTTTGTGGACTGTGTGTACAGCCTTGTTGTAATGAAGTCTTGATTGTTGTTGGTATCACTGGGAGGAATTGACCTCCAGGCCAGTTGGCTGTAAGGATCAGCTGTGTCTATGCTGGGAGAAGTTCAGTGCTGGAGACAGCCTTATAGGATTAGACTTGCCAAATTGCAATAGCCTCTGTGCTCAGCTTGGATGGGGTGGAGTCTCAGGGTGGAGCAGACAGTCTTGGCTTCCAGTCAGCCTTGCCCTTGCGCTCACTCGTAGACCTCTCCCTTCCCCAGCTCCCGAGTCTCCGCCCGAGAGTCCCGACTCCTCCCACAAGAGCATGGGTCGCCTGGAACTGGGGTTCAGTGCAGTCAGAACTGGGGCTCAGTGCAGTCAGGAGCCTCTGACTCCCTTCCACTAGGGAAAGCCTGTGGCAACCTCCGCTTCCTTTGTGCGCACTGGCACGTGCGCGTCTTCAGATCTCTGCCTTCCCCGGCTCCTAAGTCTCCGTCCAAGAGTCCAGACTCCCCCCGTAAGAGCGTGGGTCCCCAGAGGCTCGCCCGGAACTGGGGTTCAGTGCAGTCAGAACTGAGGTTCAGTGCGGTCGGGGGCTTCCTTCCCCCTTCCGCCAGAGAAAGTCAGCCAGGCTCTCAGCCGCCCTTCCTCTCTGCGCACACAAAGACCCTTTGCCGTACCTCCAATTCTCTGTGAGCTTTTCTCTTTCCTTCTAGTTGTAGAATTTTCACTCAGCCAGCTTTCCTGTGGTTCTGGATGGTGTCCGTTCTGTCTTTTAGTTGTAGTTTTGAAATTGTTGTGCGAGGCAGCAGTTTAGGTGCTTACCTATGCCGCCATCTTGGTTTCTCTGTATATACTTTTTAACACTCATAAAACACATCAAAAAGAGTAATTTTTGCTAAATGCTAAATTATACCTTAGTAAATCTGATGTTTTAAAAAAAGAAAAACAAAATGAGAATAAAATGAGCTAAAGACAATTTAAGATCAATACATCGAATAAAACAATAGCTTAATAATTAACATAATAATAATAGTAAGAAAAGTTTGTGTATTTACTAAAATTCAAGTAATATATATTAAATACATAATTTGACCTAAGGCTTCCATTAGAAGCCTCATAAAATAGAGAAAAAAATGTAAATTAGTTAGAGCATGCATGGCAAATTCAAAGGCTAACATGGGCCAAATAAACAAAGTTTAAGTTTATGTGGGCTGCAAAAAAACAAAAGCTTCAATTTTCATAGAAACGTAGGTTTATTTCAATAGAGATATGCTGAATACAAAGGGCTGAAATAAATGAGTAATCATTAACATCAAATAATAGAACATTTTAACAAAAATTAATATTTTTCCTGAACATTAACCTACCAGACACTGAATAACTGCATAAATTAATAAGCGTAATGCAAATAAACCAAAAGAAAAATATTTCCTGTTGCGCACACCAAACAAGTCCGTAGAAGACTAATGACATGGCAATAGGCGGCTAAAATATTCGCTGCTATTATTAGTGGAGGGAAATAGTGCGCTTGCGCGTAAGTCATGTCAGGTAAATGAATACAACACAATTACAGTAATCAGTCATTAGTGAACGTTGTAGTTAGATATTAATAATTATGTATAACAGGATGTTGTAAAACTTAAGTTACAAAATTTTTATTAAAACGTTTCTTACATACAGTTATATTAGCTAAGCCACAAAAGTATTCGGTGTGGGCCGCATGCGGCCCATGGGCCATGAATTTGACATGCTTGAGTTAGAGCCTTTGCCTTATAAATATCTATTGAGAGAAGCATTTTTTAATATAAATAGCTGTAAGAACAAATGCCATGTTTGAACTATTCTCTAAGTGCTAAGAATAGAACAACTAATTTTGATTGAAGATACTGGGCAGGGTTTCAATGTGGAGGTGACATTTGAATTGAACTCTTCAGTTTTCTGTTTACCAGTTTCTCAATAGCTTTAGTAAATATATTATTATTTGCATGATGCAAAATTCCAATATATCTCCACATGATTTTTTACACATATAAGGTGTTTAGAGATGTTAAGTGCATTTTCAATTTGCTTTGCACTTGTGGGCACCAGTAAACCCTTTCTTTTCCAAAGGTTACATTGTTTCCATAGTTACAAATTCATTTCAAAGTGAACATCAACACTGGAATCATTCAACTACTGCTCAGAAAATTCTGGGTTGGCACCTTAGCAGCAATAGATTCTGCTAAGAAATATGTTAACTTGTATTTCTTTTTCAGGCTATTTCTGTCCATCTATTGTCTTGTCTGTAAGCACATATTCAAGAGAAGTGATCCCATCTATGTTGTTACATAGATTAATGAGCAAGAAAAACATACTTGTTTTTCTAATGTAGTAGGCAGGAGCAGTGGTTCTTCATCCATGCCATTGGCACCCCATTATTTCACTTATTTATTTAAAACATAGAGCCTACCATGTACTAAGCACACAGATATATATGTATTCTTACAATTACCTTGAAGTGGGTGTTATAAATTGTATTTTATAGATGAAGAAACAAACTCAGGAAGCTTTCCACAAATAGAGGAGTTTTTTAATCACAGATACAGTATATATTTCTCTCATTTTGGCAATTTCTCCACTGGAGTGTGGTTTCTGGCTTCGGAAGATTTGTCTTTTGTTTTCAGCTGGACACCCATCTCTTTTGGCTAAGGGGTGCAGGTTCAAGATGAATACCTATTATAAATGCAGTTATCATGAAATTGGCAGAAGTATTTGGCCATTAAGCTACAACTAGCTTTTAAAAATAAGAAAGCAGTTTAGGGAAGAATTTTGTCTTTGACTTGCTGGTTATTAAGAGTAGTATTCTCCAGGGATCAATGCTGGGACTCTGCAGACTTATTTAACTGTCTTTTAATATAAAAGCTCTGGAAGAAAGAGCACTTAATGGGATGATCAAGTCTGCAGATGAAAGTATGGCCTCCTGAGCTGAGAAGTCCCTAGCTAATGGAAATAAACTTCAGCAATTGCTCATGCAGTTGTGTGAGTGCTCAGAGCTGGCTGGGGCAGATGAACTTGAGAGCAGGCAAGTGGTGTATTTGACCCAGGTAAATTTTTATTTTATTTTCTATTGGTCCAGGATATTTAAACTGAATAAAAGAATAACCCTCTCTTGAGTATCCTCAGAGAAGAAAAAAATGAAAATGAGAAAATTGATCTGCTGCATTGCAGTTTTGGATTTTTTTTGGACTTCAAGAAAGAGGTCTTGTTAAAGGCAAATGAAGCAACCAGAAAGTTAAAATGCTGTCCTGGCCAGTTTTTCCCAATGGTTAGAGCATCGGCCCTTGGACCAAAGGGTCATGGGTTCGATCTTTGGCCCCAGTCAGGGTGCAAGCAGGATATAACCAATCTCTCTCATTCATTCTCTCTCTCTCTCTCTCTCTCTCTCTCTCTCTCTCTCTCTCTCTCTCTTCCTTTTCCTCTCACCCTCCCTCTACCCAAGCAGGAGGCAATCAATGTCTGTCTGTCTCTTTTCCTCTTTCTCTCTCCCTTTCCCCCTCCTCCCTCCCTTCCACTCTGTCTAAAAATCAAAGGAAACAATATTCTTAGGTGAGGATTAAAAATAAATAAATAAATACAATTTAAAAAATTAAAATGCTTTTTTTTTTTTTACTATGGGAATAGTTAAGCCAATATAAACATAGAATTTAGATGCACACTTTTAGATTAATAACAGATTACACACATGTGAATGTACTATCACCTTAGTAAAATTCAGCTAGAATTAAGCCCATATTTTTAAACTTATAAATTTGTTTAGGAATATTTGATAGAAACACAAATACTTTATTCCAAGCATCTTCTATTAGCAGAAGAACCCACACAGTGGAAAAGGACATCCATCCACCCAGACTATTCACCCTGGTCTCATTAACTCTTTCAAAACTCAGGGACGTAGGCATTCTTTTCCCTTTTTGGAATTTAAGAATTAACTTTCAAATAGGTTAGATGCATTTCTTCTCATCAAACAGGTAGCCAGGGATGTAGCAAAAATTTAGACTCCCTTTTTTTTTTGCTTCCAAATCCAATGTTTGTTTTTGGACATTGTATTAAGAGGGAAAATGGGAGTTTCCAAAAACAAAGCAATTTCACTCTAAGCTGGACCAGACTTGAGAGGAAAACTATAGGTATTGAGATAATAGAGAGGGTCAAAGTCTCACACAGTTTTTTTTTTTAATCCATATTTTCATCACTGTTGGTAAAAGCTTTCTAATTCAAAGATTAATATACTTTAAGTATTAGACACTATATATGCCCAATTAAGTAGTACTAATAGTAATAGTTATTGATCTACAAGATGCTTTAAAAGGTTACTTTTTAAAATCTTTCCATTAATCCTATGAAGAAGATATTTTTATTAAACAAAAATCTGAGAGAATTATTTTTTAAAATATATTTTTATTGATTTCAGAGAGGAAGGGAGAGGGAAGAGAGAGATAGAAATATCAATGATGAGAGAAAATCATTGATCGGCTGCCTCCTGCACGTCCCCTACTGGGGATTGAGCCAATAACCTGAGCATGTGCCCTTGACTGGAATTGAACCCAAGATCCTTCATTCCATAGGCCGAAGCTTTATCCAGTGAGCCAAACCAGCTAGGGCCTGAGAGAATTCTTGACTGTCATTGCTTTCTCCCTAATCTCTCTCTGGTCTTTATTCTTTTTTTCCATCCTCAATGCTAATACTCTGTTTTAAGTCTCATTCCTGAACTACTTCCCTGTATACTTATAATTGGGTCCTACCTGCAGCCATTTCCCATCCAATCTTTCACATTCTGTCCAGTCATTTTCCTAAAATGCAAGTCTTATACTTACTTGAATACCCTTTGCCTCTGAAATGAAGTGAGCATTCTTTACTTTGTACTCCTCTTCTGCTCTGCTCTTTCTTGTCTTCATGAAGTCAGTGACGATACATTATTCTTTCAATCATATTGTCTGGGAAGGGAAAGATAGTGATTTGATTTTAGATTGATGGAGGCAGAACCTTTAGAGTTTTGTGTTTCCTGTTGTGGATTCAGAGTTAAGAATTAATGGGGAAAGAGAGGATAAAAGCAATTGGAGAAATGAAGTCTTAGGGGATCCATATGAAGAATGGAATTACTAATGTCAGTGAGTATATATAGATGCAGACAAATTTAGGTAAGATTGAATGGGATGCAGCTAAAGCAGTGCTTTAAGAGAAACACAGAGCTTTAAATGTTTTTGTTACAGAAGAGGAAAGTTCTAAAATCACTGACCTAATGTTCTGCCTGTAGAAGGTAGACTAAGAACAACAAGCTTAATGTAAGTAGAAGAATGAAAATAAATAGAGCAGAAATGAACAGCGTAGTTTTGAAATTTTATTTTTATTGTTGAGGGTATTACAGATGTCTCCCAATTCCTCCCCCATTGACCCTCTCCACCCCACACCCATTCCCGCCCCACCCACCCCAAGTCCTTCACCACACTATTGCCTGTCCATGGGTTATGCATATGTGCATATAAGTTCTTTGGTTAATTTCTTCCCCACTGCCCCACCCCCCCACTCCCTTCTCTGTAAGATCTGTCTGTCTATTCTATGTTTTCCTGTTTCTGGACCTATTTTTACATCAGTTAATTTTGTTCATTAGATTCCACATATAAGTGAGATCATGTGATATTTGTCTTTCTTGGATTGACTTTTTTTTTTTTTTTTTTTTTTGCTTAGCATAATAATCTCCAGGTCCATCCATGCTTCTTTTCTACAGCTCTATAGTATTCCATTGTGTAAATGTACCACAGCTTTTTTATTTCAAAGTTAGGAAAAAACCTCAAAGCTAGTTATAGTATAAGATCAACAAAATTGCCATATCCTTACCTAGACTATTCAAGAAAATAAGAGATGCAGCAGAATTTACCAATATTAAGAATGCATGAATGGTTATTATTACAGATCCTACAAACACTAAAGGGATAAAAATATTATGAAGAAGTTGAAACAATCAAATATGGAACTTGGACAAAATAGCTACATCTTACCTAATAATAGAGAAACATGTAAATTGACCATACCTCCGATACACCACCAGCCAATTAGGAGTGATATGCAAATTAACCCAACAAAGATGGAGGTTAATTTGCATACACAGTCGCCTAGTGACTGGGGTGGGATGTGGCGACCATGCAGGTGTTCTGCCCCACCCCAGTCTCTCAGGGCCTCTGGGCAGCATGGGAAGGCGGCTCCCGGACCGGAAGGAGGCAGCTCTGTGGCCTGAGCAGAAAGGGGCTGGGCCGGAGTGGAAAGGCTGGAAAGGCGGTGCCGGCAGCCAGGGAAAGGAAAGCCCATTCTAGCACGAATCTTCGTGCATTGGGCTTCTAATTTATTTTAAAATTAATTACCATAATTAACAAAAGAAGCAGAAAACTTAAATAGTTTTATATCTTTTAAATAAATTAAACTTCTTATCAAAAAACTTTCCACGGCCCAGCCGGCATGGCTCAGTGGTTGAGTGTCGACCTGTGTGTGAACCAGGAGGTCACAGTTCCATTCCCAGTCAGGGCACATGCCGGGGTTATGGGCTCGATCTCCCATGTGGGGTGTGCGGGAGGCAGCCAATCAATAATTCTCTGTCATCATTGATGTTTCTATCTCTCTCTCCCTCTCCTTTCTTCTCTAAAACCAATAAAAATATATTTAAAAAAAACTTCTCACAAAAAAAACCTCCCAACCCATATGGTTTCACACATGTTCTCTCCAACATCAAGGAAAAATTGATAACAAATTTATTCAACCTGTTGCAAAAATCAGTGGAGAAACTCTGCATGAATCATTTCATGAGACCAGCAAAACCCCAATACTAAATTCTGACAAAATTACAAATCAGAAAATTAAAAACCATTATACTTCATGAATGCAGATGCAAAACCCTTAATAAAACATTAGCAAATAAAATGCAATGAGAAAAAGATAAATGCCATGTTTGAATAGAAATTATCTCAGTGATGCCAGGTTGAAAATAAACCAATATAATTTACCATAGTATCATAAAAATGTAAAAACATATGATATTTTTAATAAATGCAGAAAAAGGTGGCAGAATTGAACATTGATTATGATGAAAAACTCTCAGCAAACTGAGCAGGGACCCTCATTAATCTGATGATGGACATCTTTGTAAAGCCTGCAGCTAACATATTTAATTCTGAAAAACTGAACTCTTTTCCCCTGACATTGTGAGCAAGGCAGAGATGCTTGCTATTACCATTTATATTTAACACTGTACTGGATGTCCTTAGAACTACAATAAGGCAAATAAAAGAAAATGTATGAGATAGGCAAGAGGGAAGTAAAAATTCTTCCTAATGGCACATGATATATTAGTTTACATAAAAAATCCACTGCATTTACTTTCCAGCCACTGAATTAATAATATGACAAGGCCAGAAAGTAGAAGATTAATAGATAAAATCCATTGTACTCTTATATACTATCAGCATACATTTAAAAGTTGAAATTTTTTAAAATTCCACTTCCAATAATTCCAAACATTTAGAAATATGTAGGAATAAATATAAAAAAAGATGTACATGACAATACACTGAAAAATAAAAACATTGCTGGGGGACAAAAACAAAAAATAAATGCAGAGGAATATCATGTTCATGGGTTGGAAGAATGAAACAGAAAAACACACAAAACCACTAATTATTGCTGTGCTTCCAGACATAATGAGCATATTACTGTCAAAGGAAGTGACTATCAATGGGATTCATTTTCTCAACTGTAACACAGCAGGCTGGGAAACTAGAAGAAATACAACCTAAATCTCATAGACAGGCAAGACATCCTTGTCATGCAGGGCAGAAAATGTGTCTGTAAGAATTCAGAGATTATGTCACTCAAATAACGAATCTAAAGATATTACTAAAGATAGGACATTAACGGTATAACAGAATAAATGATTTCAAAATAGAGAAGTGTTAAAGAGTAAGGGAAAGCGTTGTGGGAAATGAGCCTTGATATTAATTTTATTTCTTTTTTGTTGTTGTTGTGGATCCTCACCAGAGGGATTAGAAGTAAGGAGCTGTGACTCGAGAATCTGGGTTCTTAACTATTATGTGACATTCATTCCTGAACTTTTAGTCCATTGTTTCCTGAAAAGTAAATTAGAAATATTTATTGTACAAGTGAGAGGGCATGGCATGAATGGACTGGCAGAATTAGGGCCCTGTTCAGCAGGGTTTGGCTATCATCCTAAGGATGTTCACAGAGGGCTAAGAGTATGGGGATTTGGAAATTGATCTAGTCTAGAGGGAATGTGGTATTTAAAGGATTACTTGAGCTGATAACAGTTGCTGTTAGAAGGTAACTTGTTATCATTTACGCTGGCAATTTACAATCATTTACAATGATTATCATTTACAATCTTTGTTAGAAGATTGCTTGCTATCATTTACTCATGCATTGGATAGCAAAGCAAAACCAAGGAAATATAGTGAGCTCAATTATATTGCTCAGCTGTGTTCCTTCAGCTGTGTTCCTTCAGCTGTGTTGGGGGATGAAAATAATCTCTTTTCAGGCTTACTTTGCTTTCTGTGTAAGAAATACATTAGTAGGAAATACTTCTAGCCAGTCTCATTCCCACAGAGAGAAGGAGTATCCATTTCTCAGGAGAACAGAAAGAAGGGGTGAATACTTTCTAGCCCCTTGCTTCCACTCCCATGGGAGGGCTAAATGTATTCTTTAGAGAAAGTTGTGCTTTATTTAATTATTTTGTGTAGCACTTGGTGAGAAAGAAGGTAGATCTCATTATTCTTGCCTTATATCTATATTATAAAAAGCCAGTGGCCATAATGCCATAACACCGTAACACTGTAATGACCAAATGACCAGTCACCAGGAGGTGCATTGATGGGTCCCGCTGCGGTGGCGGGAGGGACTCTGGGTCTCACGCGATTTCGCACACTGGGCCTCTAGTTTTGTAAATAATAGTTTTAGGCAAATGAAGCTGTTAAAGCTTTTTACTTAGAAAACTGTAAGGATTATTATTTTAATGCTAAAAAAACTCAATTTTTGATAATATTTTGAAATACACAAGATGATGGCCATCAACATTATTTTTAAAATCTGATATTTTTTCAATGACTGAAGTGTACAACTCGCTGCCACATAATTATTTTACTTTTTCCAATAAGTACATCTTAACCCCACAAAATAAGCTTCCTAAGGTAGTGTGAATCATGAAAAAAAGGAGCAAACTTTGGTAGAGAGATGCTGTTTGAGACCTGTCCAAACCTACCTCCTGGTGGTTGGATCGTGCCTCTGCAGAAGATCCAGGTGCCAGACCTTTTCCTTGATTTGGGACTTGAGAAGGGCAGGGCAGGAATGGAGAGCAAGAAAAGGAGGCAAATGGTGAAATATAATTAATAAATCTTTATTGTCCAGATTATTACAGGTGTTCCTCGGTGAAATATAATTAAAATCTCCAGGAAAGTTTAAAGAAAAACTCTGCTACGTTCTCCTCATTTGGACCTTCATTGCATCTCTTTCATCTCATTTAAATGTATAATAGTCTACCTTTCGTGGTATTTCAGGTGTTCTTTTCCATAGCCCACATCATTTCAGTCAGGGACCATATCATACACTTGTTGGCTTCCCCACCTACAACTTAGTAGAAAGTGTTTTTTCTTGATATAAGTTCAATAGGCATTGGTTGAAATAAATTAAAAAAAAACAACAACACATCCTAAGTTCCTTTAACTAAGATAAATATGAGAGCATTGCCTCCAAACCATTCCCATCTCACATGATCACCGATACAAAGTGAAACTTGTTTTGTCAAAGCACAGAGCCTCATTGCCAACACCAGTAATCCCAGCCCATCTTGACCACACCATCTTCATTCTACATCGAAGTTACAGATGGCAAACCCAAACCGAGCTGGGTTTATTATGAAAATACATTGTTGGTATCTATCGTGCATGATAAATTGATGTGCTCTAGGATTAGGAGTGGCACTTCAGCTAGAATTCAGTCAACCAACCTTCCAGGGAGGCCAGGAAATGCAATCTAAAAGTGCTGTGGGAAGAGAAGGAAATGGGTTTGGAAACGGACTGGAGTTCTCTGTTGCATGATGTGGCCAGTATTTTTCCCTCTCCTGAATCATCCTCCACCTAATTTTTTTTTTGAGGTATAATTAATATAATAACCTTATATTTGTTTCAGGTGGACAAAATATGATTTAATTTTTGTATATATTGAAAATGATCATCACAATTAATCAAATATATATATAATACAATATTAACTATAGTCACCATGTATTCCCACTATTTATGTATTTTATAACAGGAAGTGTGTACCTAAATCTTAATTTTAGTGTATTTTTCTCTTCAAATCAATGCAAATATCTAGTTTAGATAGCTCCCCCTTGGTTCAAATCAGATATCATATTTGATATTTTAAAATCAGGTCCAAAACTCAATACTTGATTTGTCTTCCCATACTAACCTGCTGTACCTACAACCCAGATCATCTCCAATAAGCTTATTCTCTTAGATCTACTTTCAAATTTTGTTCAGAATTGGAGTAATTCTCATCTCTTTCACCTCTGGTGCCTCATCTGAGCCACCATCACTTACTGAAATGATTGTAAAATCTTCTTAATTGGTCAGACTCTTTCTGCCCTTGCCCTTACATTCAATTCTCATCACAGAAATAAGGGTAATGTATGTAAGGCATGCGCTGGACTCTGCCACCCTGCATTTTCAGGCTTCGGCTAGTGACATCCCTTTTCATGAACTGTTCCATGTCCCTTAGGCAATAAAGACATCTGTTTTGGAGGGGAATAATTAAAACGCGCTCACTCACAGTCAGGATTTGTAGACCCAACCTGATCATTTCATATTTTTTTCTGTGACATTCTGTGTTTTCCGCTCTTTACTGCCAACATCATTGACAGTGATTACATAGAATAATAACTTTTTTTTTTACTCCGTTGTGACATTGGGAATTAGCTGTCCTCTATTGTCTGATGGGGATATAACAAATTATAAGGTTCATAATAATCCTTCAGACATTGAAGAAGCCATAAAGACTGAGAAGCACCTCATGCTTTTGTTCCCACCTTTACTGTAATTTACATGTCATGTAACGAGAAGGCAACTGCTCAAGCCTTACAGTGCTGTTTTCCTAGTGGCAGCTTATGAAGCTCACCATATGTCTTTTATATGAAAGTAGACTTCACAGGCAAAGTAGCTACGAGTCTGTCGTGTATCTTCTGTCGTTGCACTTCGGCACATACACAAACATATACACGTGCACGTATGTATATGAAATCTTCCACCTTCCATTTACATTATGTGTGTGGCCCTGGCTGGGTAGCTCGTTTGGTTAGAGCAACACCAAAGTTGTGGGTTTGACCTATAGTTGTGGTGTGCGTGTGTGTGTGTGTTTCCAATACATTTTTATTATATGATATTGCTAATGTTTAATATTCTTATGAAGTACATTACATCTTATTTTAATGTCTACATATATTATTTCACCATTTTCTTTAGAAAGTATTTTAATCACATAGTAAGATATTTGTGTGTGTGTAAATATGTTGCTGCATTTTTGCCTTTTTTAATTTATGTGTTTCCTTTATTAAATCAAAGTTTCAAAACCATAAGGCTCTATTATAATGTTGGTGAGATCAAATACAACTCTTTACAAATATCAGTGTTTACTTTTATGTTTTCAACTTTTACAGTTGACAATACATTTTTACATTTTGCCAATTTCATTTGGTATTTACTACCTCATATGAAGTATGATTGATTATTTTCCACTTCATTTATATTTTTTCTTCAAAAGTTAAAGTAAACCTTGTACATGATTTTAAAAACCACATAGTGTGTGAGGGGTTATAGCAAACAATATTATTTAATTTTCACTAGTCTGGAAAATAGGTTCAGGTAGGCAAATGTCAATTTTGGTCTTCATATTCTTGAAAATCCAGTAAGGTATACTTTTTTTCTAATTATGGAGCAATTTTATTTTTACATGCATAGAACTGTGTTGAAGAGTATGTAATATATATGAGAAGATTGTATTTTTGGCAAAGCTATTGTAGTTGCATGTAAATTCTAGTTACTTTCTAGTTAATGCAGTTATGGGGAGGATATGTAGAAGGTTTACCATGAGTAAAACTCTGTATGGAGCCTTGCTAAAGGTTAGCATGACACAACATTGCAATCCAGACTTGGAGTTTGCCCTCAATGGGCTTGTAGTCTAGAAGGAAACTATAAAGAGAGTAAAATCCATACATGGAATCTTGCTCGGATCACCTCTTTCCACCAGCTGACCTCTTTCATTTGTTTCCCATTTTGTCTGTTCCTCTTGATAAGCAGTGTTCTGTATCATGCTGTTAGTTGTTTTGGCATTCTTGAAAAAAATTAACAGCCAGAAAATAGGATTTATATTTGATTATATCCAATTTTATCTGCTATGCATTGAATACTTAATAAACATTTGTGGAATCAATGGATGGTGCTTGTTCAAAAGGTATGTATTTATTAAAGGAGATTTTGAAAATGTGCAATGGTATTCTGAATGATAGAGCAATGAGAATAGCATTGATATCCTGATAAAATATGGAAGACAGAAGACAAAATATTTATTAAAATGTTTAGATTTTGCATTCATTAAGTATTAGTAAGCAATGCTAATCCCCATTCTCCATGGAGAATGTTCTCTGACAGGTCACTTTCTTTATCTCTCTTTCTCTTTCCTTGGGATGGTTTAGTACTTAGTTGGAGCAATGTATACATTAAAATGTTTTTGGTAGGAACCATTAAGGAGAATATATGGTTACTTGAAAAGGCCATTAACGCAAGTTCCTCATTTATTAAGGTCTTTATGAAACAAATTCATGGAAATGGGGATCTCCTAATCCAGTTTCTTCTAAATAATTTAGTTGATGTGCAAAGAACCAGATACATTAATTGACAATTAGATACATTTGTATCTAAGCTTTCCTTCTGGGACTGACAAGGAGTTTTGATGAATTGGTATATTTGTGAATAGACTCCATGGAAAAGTCTCTAGATATAACAATATGTTTTCCTATATCAATAATGATCTTCAGATGGATGTTCGATATGAAGAGGTAGCTAAATGACTTTCCATGTAGCCATTTGAACTAGTTTAAAGTTTGTATAATGATAAATATTTAGAACTCCAAGTACATTATGCACTATATTTACTAAAAAGCTTCTATAATCAGATGCTAAGCTTACATGCCATGACATTTTATTTGGTGCCTACAATTGGCATAATACTAGGTAGAAACTCAGTTTTAATTCTGTAGGTGTCAACTCACATCTGTTACCGCATCTCATCAAGATGACTGTCACTGGGTATTCATAGAAAAAAGGAGTTTTACAATGAATGTCTTTATCAACGGTACAACTGTTGCCCTCTTTGAAAACGTAGCCTGGGGATATAGTCAAATCTCTGATCAAAATGAAGCATTTAGGGAAAAGAGAAGTCTAATTGTCTTGTGGCAAGAGCAGAGCATTAGTGTTCGAAGGCAAATGCATTTAACCAGTAAATTGGATGGAGAGGTTCAAAAAGAATGATAGCTGTGATCTTAAACATTTACTATTATGACCACATACCACTTTTGTGTTGTTTGTTTGTTGGTTGGCTTTAAGTAGTCTTGTCTATGTTTTTCAGCATTTGCCTGTCCCTGTGGATGAAGGTGATGTGTTATTCAGTGAAGATTCACTGTGACATTTCTGTGTCAGGCTCTGATCCTGGGCATGACTTATTTACACATAGCAAAAGCCATTTGTTGGTTATTTCTGAGTACAAATGGCTGCCGAAAGGTCTTTTTTTTGCTCTCATAAGAATAAAAACCCTAGTACACTGGGTTTTCACAATGACATAAAAACCTCACACTTATTAAGGATTTACTCCATTCCAGGTTTTGCACTAAAAACTTAATGTCAATTTGTATATTTAATTCTCTCAGCTCTGTAAGGTAGGTTGCATTATTACTTACATTGTACATGCAAGGAAAGTTATGTTAAAAATATCAGGGCTAAAATACATTATTCAGTTGGACAGGAAGCAATTTGTACCAATGAATGACCTTTATTACATGAACTCTTTTCTACATTTAACCCAAACAACTCTATGAAGTAGGCATTATTATTATCTCAACCATATTAAATTAAGAAATAATTCAACTTGCCTAATCTTATTTCTAGTAAGTAGAGCAGCTGGGGTGTTGAGATTTAGTATTTTTTGCAATCTAATATTTTACTGTTCATTTGACATGATGCAGCTATTGGCTAAATATGGTATCACTGCAACTACTGAGTGAAGTGTCACATAGACTTTTTCTAATATAGCAAGTAAGATGTAAATAGATATGGTGAATCCTGAAGTTTTACCACAAGGTATGAGTATAGTTTTTAAATTTAGAGGACTAGATTATAGATAAGAAGTTAGTTGTAATTCAAATTCTAAGTTAATGTTCTTTAATCATAGTATAAGTTAGAATATACTTTTATCAGATTGTTTACAATCATTTTATTATCTCATTACATTATAAAACATATGTGATCATTTTAAATGACTTAAATTTCCCTTTAAATAAACTTTGAAATTTTTAATAAATAGTGTTTTGATAGACACACTACATAAATTATATATTACTTTGTGATAATCTCTATATTTATGTAACAGGCATTTCTAGATTTTTGACAGTAATCTATTCCTGAAAATCAGATACTCAGGGTGAAAGCTCTTATTTCAAGTGAGGAAAAATTATACTGCATTTAAACATCAACTAGACCTCCAATAAACATTCTAAAATGTAACTGAAACATGCTTTATATGTAAGTAGCAAACTATTATTTTAAAATACAGAATTCTTAAAATATTGCTTTCTGATGACCAATTAATATGGTTTGCTAAATTTTTCCGGCCTTCTTACTTTCTTTCCTTGTCCACAATTTTTTTAGTTCCTTCTCAGCATTTTAGGGATCCACCAGCAAAAGCACTAGTTATGTAAGAAAGTCCCTGCAGAAATATATTCAGCATGAGCACACAATGACTGAAAATTATTCTTACGGGTTATGAAACTATTTTGCCCTCACATGCACCAATATCCAAGAGACACATTTTTTATTTTTGACATTAATGACTTTTTCAAATGTCTAGATATAATTGTGTCTTATGACCAATGGTGTTTGGAATATAACTTAAGGTTTACCACAATTATTTTGTGGTAAATATTGGATTGAATTTTGGGGATGTAAAACTGTTCTTAAAGGAACATGAGCGGCATAACATTTTGTTAAGATATAGGAATGCTCTGGAACACTGGGTATTAGTGCTAAAAGGTCTCCTACCAGGGAAGTGTTTATTGGGAAGAAGTTCTTCAGAGTATGCCTGTATTTTGTCTTGAAAATTAATTGCCAGGTATTAATATATTTTTACGCGGAGTGTCTGTATTTCTGTATAGCTAGCTCTTTGGCAGTGAGGTGAGGTGAAGTCCCGGGATGTAACAGGTATACCTTTTCTGTTGCGTTCTTTTAGATTTTTGTCGCAGTCGAGAAACATTTTCTCAGTCGCACCAAGTCCTTTCGGAGTTTTTCAGTTGCTCCACCACAGTTCTTGCAAAACTCTCTTTGCCCTTGTGTAAATTCAGAAGAGGAAAATAATCTAAGATGAACCATAGAAGTGTGTGGGCAGCATTTATCGCTGAGCCTAAAATAAGAATGCAAAATTTCCTCACGCCTAATGAGGTCACAGGTTCCACATGCTGAGAATTGTGGATATTTAGAATTGCGGAATGATGTGTAGTAAAAGGTGTTGATTTTCATGGTAATTTATATTTGTTTATATTATCTATGTTCTGTGCAGTCTTACAGCAAGGAATTCATACACCCTTTAACATCAGCCAAGAAACAAGCCTGATAGTAAAAGCAGTGCAATAATTATAATTGACCTTGCTTTCAAGGAGCCCAAGAAATATCGTTGTGCCACAGGTGGCACACATTATCATCATACTTAAGTACATTTTGCTTTACTTATGGATTTGTCTGAGGTTCTAAAGGAATTAACAATGGACAAGTGCTTAATGACAGTATGAATGGAGATGGATCCTGAGTCAGGTAAAAACCTGTGACTGGCAGTCCTGGGTGGTTGCTCAGTGTCTAGAGCATCAGCCCGTGGACTGAAGGGTCTCGGGTTCAATTCCTAGTCAAGAGCATGTGCCTGGGTTGCAGATGAAGGTTCCATCCCAGCCCCGGTCAGGGAGCGTGCAGGAGGCAAATAGTCAGTGTGTCTCTCTCACATTGAGATGTCTCTCTCTTTTTCACCCTTTTCCTTCCTCCCCTTCACTTTCTCTAAAAACCAATGGAAAATATCTTCAAGTGAGGATTTAATAAAATAAAATAAAATAAAAATAACAAGAAAAAAACCTGTGACTGGCATTATGGACAGATTGCTTTAGAAATAATGTTCCTTCAGAATCATTCCTAGCTGTCAGTCTGCATGTTGAGAAAGTTCTGATCATTATTTCTTATTCTCAGAAGGTATCAGTAAGCACTGATCTCTGTGAAATGAGATTGAAACAGGACATTCACTTGTTCTGTATATATTTCTGAATTCTATATTATTTAAATGTTTTAAAATGTGTATATTGACTGTATACATACACATACACAGGCATACATGAAACATGCAATTTTATTTACACCTCAATGAAATAATCTTATTATCCCTGACTTTTTATGTTTTTACTAGTGGTCTGGTGCTCGAAATTCATGCATGGGCCGGGGCGGGGGGGGGGGGGGGAAGGTGGTCCCTCAGCCCAGCCTGCACTTCTCTAATCAGGGACCCCTTGGGTGATGTCTGACAGTCGGACATTCCTCTCGCAATCTGGGACCGCTGGCCCCTAACCGCTCACCTGCCTGGCTGCCTGATTTCCCCTAACTGCCTCTGCCTGCCTGCCTGATCTCCCCTAACTGCCCTCCCCTGCCAGCCTGATCTTGCCCCAACTGCCCTCCCCTGCCGGCCTGATCTCACCCCAACTACCTTAAAACCCCTCCTCAGCCCCCACCTTAGGTTCTGCCTTCATAGTTCACCCAGATTTGGTTCTGATTGGTCGGTTTCTATGTCAGTCAGCATCAAAAGCTCCACCTCCTAGGCAGCCATTGGCTCCTCACACTTCACCCAGATTTGGTTCTAATTGGTCGGTTTCAATGCCAGTCAGCATTTCTGGGCCTATCTCTGGGCCTGATCAGAGAGGTGAGGCTGAACAGAAGCCCCACGGAGGCCGATCAGAAGCCCCACAGAGGCCCGGAGAGAAAGAGAGGGGTGCTGCTGGCCAGGCCCAGAGAGAAAGAAAGAGGCAAGGGCTGATCAACAGCTGCCATGGAGGCTACGGATCAGATCCTGCTTCTCTCTCCCCAGGCCTCTCTCCGGGCCTGATCTGCAGCCCCTCGCCACGGCAACCCAGCACTGACTGCAGGACTGACTTCTGGTTTTTGGTCGAGCCTTCAGACATTACGGTCACTGCCTTTTTAGATATGTAGATATCAGTTAGTGAACTTCATTGTATTAGAACAATTTATCAGTTACTAAGCTTGAAAGTTAACCAAAGGCAACTTAAAGGGACAATAAGCCTACAGAAACAGGTTAGGCTGAATAAATGTAATTGTCTAGATCAGTGGTCGGCAAACTGCAGCTCGCGAGCCACATGAGGCTTGCGAGCCACAGTTTGCTGCTCTGTTGACTAATGAGTTTGCCGACCACTGGGATAGGGGCTTAATCACAAGGAACAACAACAACCTGTAATTATTGGAATGGAGAGTCTAGGTCAGTGATTGGCAAACTCATTAGTCAACAGAGTGGCAAACCGCGGATGCGGCTCGCGAGCTGCAGTTTGCTGACCACTGGTCTAGATAATCAGTTATTATATTTTAACTAGAGGCCCAGTGCATGAAATTCGTGCACTCAGGGGGTCCTTCAGCCCAGCCTGTGCCCTCTCACAGTCCAGGAGCCCTCAGGGGATGTCCAACTGCCACAGAGGCAGGAGAGGCTCCCGCCACCACTGCTGCACTTGTCAGCCATGAGCCTGGCTTCTGGCTGAGTGGCGCTCCCCATGTGGGAGTGTAGTGACCACCAAGGGCAGCTCCTGTATTGAGGGTCTGCCCGCTGGTGGTCAGTGCACGTCATAGCGACTGGTCATTCCACCATCAGGCCGAAATCGGCTCTCTGACATGCCCCAAGGGATCCCAGATTGTGAGAGGTCACAGGCCAGGCTGAGGGACCCCACTGGTGCATGATTGGGGCCGGGGAGGGATGCAGGAGGTTGGCCAGTAAGGGAGGAACCATGGGAGGGCTCCAGGGTGTGTCTGGCCCATCTCGCTCACTACTGATGGGCCGGACCCCAGCAGCAAGCTTACCTACTGGTCAGAGCGTCTGCCTCTTGGTAGTCAGTGCACGTCACAGCAACTGGTCAACCGGTCAACTGTCTGCTCCCTGGTGGTCAGTGCACATCATAGCGAGCAGTTGAGCAGCCTTAGCATATCATTAGCATATTACGCTTTGATTGGTTGAATGGCCGACCAGACAACTGGGCACTTAGCATATTAGGCTTTTATTATATAGGATTAAAAATGTTTCTGAGTATTTTTGCCTTCTCTAGAAATATATTTCTGAATATTTTCAAGATGTTGCTCTTACAATTATTAGAAAACTAGAGGCCCAATGCACGAATTCGAGCACTGATGGGATCCCTCGGCCTGGCCTGCGGGGATCAGCTGAAATCAGCAGTCCTACATCCCCCGAGGGATGTAGTAGTGCGTGAAGTGGCAGGCGGCCAGGGAGGAGCCTGAGCCCAGGCTGGGCACTGCGCCACTCCCACTAATCCCAGCCTGCTGTGCCTGCCACCACCACCGCTATGTAGGCTTGCTGCCACTCTGCTATGGTCTCTGCACACCTGTCCTAGGGTGATACCTGTGCACCCATGACTGAGAAACAGCTGCAGGCTCACACCCAGTCAGTCTCAAGGCTGGTCCCTATCCCAGTCCCAGTCTGGATGAGGGAGGGGCGCACTGGGGGAGTGTCCATGGGAGAGGCTCGTGCTGCTGCACCTGTACTTGTCAGCCATGAGCCCGGTGTCTGGTGCCCGTTGGTCAGCTGAGTGGCACTCCCACCGTGGGAGCGCACTGACCACTAGGGGGAAGCTGCTGCATTGAGTGTCTGCCCCCTGGTGGTCAGTGGGCATCATAGCTACTGGTCAACCAGTCGAGCAGTCGAGCAGTCAACTGGTCGCTTAGGCTTTTATATATACAGATAACCTGCTTTTATCATAAATACAACTTAAACTTCAAATCTCAGGTTTACAAATTTTGTGATATCAAGCAAGCTATCATTGATAGCTCTATTGTGTTCATAAGTTAATGTTTGCTATGACTAAAGATAATACCCCAAAGCAATGTACAATGAATCTAAACCTAAAGAAATGTCATGGACTTACACATTTCTTATTCTTTCATGAACTGTGCTCCTTAAAGAAACCACTAGAGTACATGATTGTGTATTTAAGGTTTAAAATTAAAATCAGCCAACAAAAAGCAATGTTGATGAAATCTTTTAAATGACAATGTATTTCTCCAATTTCATAAAAGTCAACTCCCCTGGCACCTAATTTTAAGTTAGTTTATTGTTTTCATAGCAGTAAGTAGTATAACAGTTCTTAAATATGATATTAAGTCACAATGGTGGGTTGAGGAGGAAATGAGGCATAATCAAGTTGGGTTTCTGGGAATTTTATATATCACTAGAGGCCCGGTGCATGAAATTCGTGCATGGGGGGGTGTCCCTCAGCCCAACCTGCACCCTCTTCAATCTGGGACCCCTTGAGGGATGTCTGGCTGCCCGTTTTAGGATCGGGCCTAAACGGGCAGCCGACATTCCTCTCACAATCCAGGACTGCTGGCTCCCAACTGCTCGCCTGCCTTCCTCATTGCCCCTAACTGTTTCTGCCTGCCAGCCGGATCACCCACTAACCACTCCCCCGCCAGCCTGATTGATGCCTAACTGCTCCCCTGCCAGCCTGTTTGCCCCTAACTGCCCTCCCCTACAGGCTGGGCCCCCCCAACTGCTCTCCTCTGCAGGCCTGGGTCCCCCCCAACTGCCCTCCCCTGCTGGCCTGATCACCCACAACTGCCCTCCCCTGCTGGCCTGATCACCCACAACTGCCCTCCCTTGCAGGCCTGGTCCCTCCCAACTGCCCTCCCCTGCTGGCCATCTTGTGGCAGCCATATTGTGTCCACATGGGGGCAGGATCTTTGACCACATGGGGGCAGCCATCTTGTGTGTTGGAGTGATGGTCAATTTGCATATACTCTTTTATTAGATAGGATAGAGGCCTGGTGCACAGGTGGGGGCCAGCTGGTTTGCCCTGAAGGGTGTCCTGGATCAGGGTGGGGGTTCCCTTGGGGTGTGGGGCAGCCTGGGTGAGGGGCCTGTGGTGGTTTGCAGGCCAGCCACGCCCCTCGGTGTCCCAAGCAGAGGCCCTGGTATCTGGGATTTATTTATCTCCTATAATTGAACCTTTGTAGCCTTGAGTGGAGGCCTGGGCTGGCCAGGGTGTGCAGAAAGCTTGGCTTCCTCCATTGCTGGGGAAACCCAAGCCTCCTGCTCGCTCTGTGGCTTCATCCATCTTGGTTGGGTTAATTTGCATACTCGCTCCTGATTGGCTGGTGGGCATGGCTTGTGGGTGTAGTGGAGTGATGGTTAATTTGCATATTACTCTTTTATTAGATAGGACTAGAGGCCTGATGCACAAAATTCATGCAAGAGTAGGCCTTCCTTCCCCTGGCTGCTGGCAACTGCTTCCTTCTGGCACCTGGGACCCGGGCTTCCCTCGCAGCCCTGTCTTCATCTGGAAGGTTGTCCAGAAGGATGTACAGAAGGACGTCTGATCTAATTATCATGTTATGCTTTTATTATTATAGATGGCACTTAGTAGTAGAGCACCCCATAGGACATCTGAGGTATGTCCCATGAGGTAAAACAAGTCTGAGAACCACTTGTATAGTAGAGGGGTCCCTTCTCTAAAGGGTCTTGTTTTTTCAGCCACCAAGCCATCATCTATATTACAGTACCTACCACATGCATGGATTGTATCACATCCTAATTCTGAATTAAACTACAAGGTCCTTAGTGCCATGTAATCCCTGCTCCTATTTCCTCATCTGTGTAATAAGAGAAGTCACTCAGATGATCAAGGTCCTCTGGCTGGAAGGACCTTCAGACTTAGTGACCCAATCTACTACCTCAGTACTTTGAAAGCCTCCTTAGTTTTCCTGTTCTTGATGTTATATATTGTTGGTTGCCCTGAAAACGGCTGGGTTTAAAGTTTTCACTGAAAAATTAGCTCTTGATCTTTACTGTCCAACAACATTTCTAGTCTTAGTAAATGCATGTGAGTTTAAAATAAAGTTATCCTTGGACACCATCGTAGGCAATAAGATTTAAATGGCAGGGAAAAGTTCTCGTTGTTTACAAATGAGGAGGATATATTCAAGGTGGTAAACAATCAGAAGGATAAGGCATTGACCAGTCATAATGGAAACCTAACCAATTTAAGCATCCACAGGCCAATATGCTGTTTGGGTGCCTAATGACTGAGGAGCAGCCCTAATCCTATATTATAAAAGGCTAATATGCAAATTGTCCCCATGGGTGGGAGTTTGGCTGACCAGGAGTTAGACGTACGTTGGCCACCAGGGGGCAGCACAGAACATGGTGGGCGTTGGCAACACAGCACTGGCAGTGGAAGGCAGTGGATGCACTGCCAGCCCCAATGGGCCCCGATGAGAGTGGGACCGCAGCAGGATGGTGGAGCAGATGAGTGGGTAGCGCCAGGCCAAGGTGGGTACGAGCAGGGCACGATCGGCCCTGATTGCTGGCCAGGCCTAGGGACCCTACCAATGCACAAATTTTGTGCACTGGGCCTCTAGTTTCAAAATAAAACCTAATATTAATCTTTTAAAGAATGTAAAGGATGTAGATGGTTTTGTTCATAGTGTGGCTTTTATATCTTGCTAAACAACCATATACCTTTTGCTCTTAGTTTGTATTAGGCAGAAACTCCAAGGTCAAGTTGTCTTCATACATAGCACTGATTGTTTTACATAGCAACATTCTGGTTGTGGGTATGGCTTCACCCATGGGTGCCTTTGCCTGGGGCAAGATGCTAAACTGAAAACTAAACAGAAAATCTGCCATAAACTTTGCAAACATCATCAATGGCAATTTAATGGGTTATTAAAGTACAACATGCTGCATGATGAATTGCATTCTCTGAGACTATTTATTTTTTTAGATTAAATGGCAGCCAGTGCTAGAGAAAATGAAGCTTTTAAGGACTTTGTGCTCACTCTGTTAGTAATTATTTTAAAATATTTCTGATAACTGGATAACTAATGTTCTTAGTTATCAGAGAAAATAGGCACTAATATATTTTTCTATAAGGTATTATGTTTTTAAATTTTATTTTATTAAGTTTGACTTTTATTTTAAAATGTATGCCCCTTATGATGGACTCCATCAGGTACATGGCCTTATTGTATGTGGTATGAAAATCAATACACAATTTAGAAATTGTCTTTTAATTTATTCATCAGGCTCTCATGCATACTGAAAGCATATCACTGCATGTGGAGGGGACGAGCACAAGAAAATTTCCCTCTGCATTCACTCGTATTTTCTCATTTCACAATTATATTTAGCCTCTTAAGAAACTAATTCAGACATATGGTAATAAAGCTCATCACAATACTCACTGCATAAGAGAAAAATGCTAATGAAGCTTGAATCAGAAGGTGTTTGAGGGTGAATGCTTAAATGGTTTAAAATTTTAAAACATAGAGACTGCAATTGATGCTGCGATTTACAAACATGCTAGGTTTTACAGATTTGTCCAACGTGAGCAGTTTGAGCAAATGATCAATTCAGAGACTTTTAAAGTATTGAATTCCTGTTATGAGCAATGAAGCCAAACTGTGTGAGCAGTGTGACTCTTTACTTTTCCAGGGGTTAATTACTGGCTCATTGACTCCTGGTCTTCAGAAGCCAGCCCTCAAGCTGGAGGCATAAGAGGCATCTGGGTCATTTATTAAAGTAATGGATTCCTAGGCCCTACTCAAAATTGACCAGCTCCAAGTCAGCAAGGGTGTGTGGGTTCTAGATATTACTATTTAAGAAGCTCCAGGTAATGCTGTTCTAGGTGCATTGTAGCATGATATTTACAAAATCTCACATGATGTATGTCAGCTTTGTTGTGGTATTTGGTAGGAGGAGGAAGAGGTAGAGAATGACAAACTTGCTTTCTCATAATAGGTACACAATGCAGAGACATAAGGCACAATGGTGCCTTCCCAGGGTGATTTCTCAGAGCTCTGCACCATTTCTCTCCCTAGCCATCATTTGTTACCTGTTGGTGAATTCATTCTGTGATTTGAAGGGACATGGATGCCCCCAAAGTGTGTGAATAACAGCTTTAGAAGTTTTTAACTGTGTTTCTCTTTGTTGGGAGTAGCATATTTCTCAGACCTCTTGACTGCTCTTTGCTTGACAAAATGACACAATAAAGAAGATTGATATCAAGGTCTTTTAGATAATTTTGCAGGGAGAAGCTTCAGGAGCTATACATTAGCTCCTCCATATTTGTCAACAGTTGAGTAGAGTGATCCACAAGAAGTCATTTAATACAAATGACTGAATTTATTTTAATACCAGTGTTGATAATAGCATTAAGCACTGTCTTAACTTAGCATCATGAATAGACTTTAAATCTTACCTAGTACATGACTATTAATCACAGCAAAGAAATTTGGAAAAGAGATAACGACTAAGGGATTTAATTTATTCTGACTCTAATATATGCATGCCCAGAGTCAGAGAATAGAATAATTTGTTTTAAAAGAAAAACACAATCAGCAAAAGCTCTCAATTCTACTCTATTGAATTCCTCTCAAGCTACAAATACTTTTTTTTATGGAGTTTTTTTTATCCAAAATATTTGCCATTTTCCTTCTTGCACATCTTAGCTTTGCAGGCCAGTACTCCACATGAGGAAAAGGTGAAATTTAAACTAAGCTTTTGCACTAGTGACCATTGTTTTATTTTTTTATAGTCCTGGATTATGATTAATTAGGCAAAAAGTAAAATGTTTTCACTTTCAACTCACTTTTTTTTGTCTTTTAAGTTTGTGGACCGAAATGATTTCAATATTATTTATACTAGCGGCCCAATGCATGAAATTCATGCAAGAGTAGGCCTTCCTTCCCCCAACTGCCAGCACCGGCTTCCCTCTGGCAACTGGGACCGGGCTTCCCTCGCAACCCTGGCTTCGTCCAGAAGGTCATCCGGAAGGACATCAGGTCTAATTAGCATATTACACTTTTATTATTATAGATTTTCAGTGCTATAGCTATAAAATGTACATATCTGAAAATGTATGAATCGCCGAGTACTGTGAGCAAGTTCAATGAGATTTTCTTTTTTTTCTTTTTTAAATTAATTTCTTTATTGATTAAGGTATCACATATTTGTCCTCATCCCCCCCATTCCCATCCCAAACCCCTCCCCACGCATGCCCCCACACCCTTGTTGTCCGTGACCACTGGTTAGGCTTATATGCATGCATACAAGTCCTTTGGTTGATCTCTCCCCCTTACCCCCACCCTTCCCCACCTTCCCTCTGAGGTTTGACAGTCTGATCGATGCTTCCCTGTCTCCGGGTCTGTTTTTGTTCATCAGTTTATGTTGTTCACCATTTCCCCTAGATGAGTGAGATCATGTGATACTAGAAATACACTTATAAGAATCGAAAATGAGACAAGCAATAATGGTTATGCTGAGAGGCAAATGAATCAGTCTGTAGTGAGTTTCTTTCTGGGCCAACAGTTCTTTTGAGTCCCAATTTCAATGTCAAACAGTTTCTTATGTGTACATGTCAGCAATGATATTTCAGTTCTGGATGATGGACAAATGGTGGTAATGCAGGTTAGACCCTCTCTGGTTTGGTCTTGGGCAACCTGCAGCGACGCACAGCTGCTGACTGCTAGTATGGCAAGGCGTCGTCAGCGTCTTCCATCTCTGGACTGTTTCTCTTCTGTCTTCATGGCTGGAGCAGTCCTGTCAATTCCTCTCTGTTGCAGGAATCCACCTGGTCTTGGAGGTGTTTTCTGAATAGTTATCAAGTTCTCAGACTAATTTAAATTGGCTAAGTGAAATAAGCGAATATTCTAGAAAAATTAATGGTACTGGACAAAAAGCTGTTCCTAAAGTGTTAACTAAAATTTTTATTGGTAGTTCATCTCATGGTAAAATTGCGTAACATGTAATGAACCTAAAGCAATCATATTTTAGTGCAAAAAATTAAAATTTAAAAGCTATCAAGACTACATTATAAAATGTCCAAAAGCCTCCTAATATTTAAATAAAAAAAGGGGGGATAGTAGAACAATATCATGTAAGGAAAAATATCCTGTAAGTAAATTACATCTAGAAAATTTTTACTTTAGAAAATTAACTTTCATTTGTAATGCTAACAGCAAGATACCCATGAAAAACACACATGGTGTCAAAACAAGCCAAAGAAAAATCGTTTGGGCAAAAAATGAAAAAGGATCCCAAGTCAAATTTATAGAAAAGATTCCTTTATTAACTTTTGGTGGAGAATATGTTTGTATATTTTCAGATTTTCTTGATTGTAACCTTTCCCCCTAAACGGATTACTTATTTTGACATAACCTATAAACATATTAGTCTTTTAAAGAGCAGGCATATGTTTGACTACTGTAGGAAACATAGACTGGAATATATAATTAAATACTTACCTTTTAGTAAGAACTTATGGACTATATACTATTTTTGAATAATTCAACATATATTCTAGATCTTCTGTGCTTCAGGCACTCTGTTAATGCCTAGGGTTATACAATACTAGTAAGAGTGAATACTCAGCTTAAAAAGACCTCACCATATAATAAGTCTTCATCTTTACGCTCAGTGTTTACAGGATCCAAAGATCCCATGGTCAGGCTTGGCTGTGATATTTGAGCAGTTTGAGTAGGGCGAGAGTAAAATTGGAGGTCTAAATATTTAAAAGTTATAAGTCATGTTTAAAAAGTGTTTAAACAGAATTTTTCTTTCCTCCTACTCTGAAAAAATATCTGTATAATAATCTGGTGGCTTAGGTATGAATTTAGACTTTTAGGAGATAAGGGAGCTCCGTGATGAGAAATGGCCTGGAGAGAGCTGGCCCTTAGGTTCAGGGGTGCCATCTTCCCAATTCTGGCTTCAACCTGTATTACAAAGAGATCCATGGGACTGACTGCAGACACTGACAAGGCCATCTACCCACGAGTCTTAGAAAATAATTGTGTGTGTGTGTGTGTGTGTGTGTGTGTGTGTGTTATTGTATTCACATGAAAAGACAAAGAAGGATAGAAAAAAGGTTTTTAATTTTTGTTTACTGTCAGAGAAAAAAAGTGAGGTAATAAAAAAGAGCACTACAAAATGACTGACTAAATCTGTCCATGACAGAAAATATGATATAATTAATTTATTTTAAACTATTTATGTGCATGTAAATATAAAGAAAAGTATGAAAGGAAGCATCCAACATTTTGGGGAGTTATTTCAGGGTTCTGAGTATTTAGCTGATTTTTTAAAACTTTCTTCGATATACAAATATATTGCTTGATTTTTTATATAATGAGCATAATTAATAATAGATATTTTCATTGTTGGAAAACACAGTGTATTCTTTAGAAGAAAATATATGTGGGCTCTGTACTTACTAATGCTGGGAATTTGGGACAATTCGTAAACCTCTCTCGGCCTTCAGTACCTAGTAGGTAGAATGGACGTACTGTTAAATCTTTCTTGATGGATTGTTGTGGGAGTTAGCTACACAGGAGCTTAGCATAGAATCTGGCATATGATATCCAGCAATTAAGTTTGCTGCCAGTATCATCATGATCATTACATTAATTAAATAATGAAAACTGAAATTCTATCTCTGATGTCAGTATAGCTCAGAAAGGTTAATAAATGCAGAGGAGTTCATTTTCTTATTTGATTTTACTCACCTGAAGTTAAGCCTGAGTCACACAGCCATAGTTTGGCCATGAACTAGCTTTGCGATCTTGGACGTGACATTAACTCTCTGGGACTCCACTTCCACATAGATAAAATGCAAGAATTAGAAAATATTAGTCCTGAGACTTTATCAGTTATGGTACCAATTTAAGTTATTGTATATTTGTTCTAAATATGACTCTATACCCATACCCTGATCAACACATCCAATTCAGCATCGTTTCTCCCCTGGACTCATGGGAGCCCCCTGCCTGGTTACCCTGCCTCCACCTTAGCCTCTCATTAACCCACACTCTGCACAGCACCCCAAGTAGTGCTTTGAAAACAGAAAACTTATCATGCTATTTTGGTACTTACACCCACCCACACACTTGGAATGCAAGCAAAATGTCTAATCGATGTTCCGATAAACAGTCCCTGACTTTCACTACGATTTTGTGTAGAGGCATCGTCCATTGCTATCCATGCTCCAATTACATCAATGTTCTTCCGTATCCAAATAGTCTAAGTTATTTCCAACTCAAGGCCTTTGTGTAAGCAACTTCTTTCAACTAGAATGCTCTTTTCCTGACCCATTGTTGGCCAGTTCTTTTTTGCTCAGCAGGTCTCATCTTAACCCCGGCTCCCTAAAGGGGCATCCCAACCACTTACCTGGAGAACCGCCTCTGCTGCTGCTGGCTGCCCCAATTTGTTTGGTTTTTAGTCCCCTGTTAGGTTCCTACCTGACAGTTTAACTGATTCTGTATATTTCATTAGCTTGTTTATATATTTTCATTTTCATTTCTCCCACATAGATTTTTTTGGTTTCAAGTGATGAGGGAACATTTTAGTCCAGATACGTTTTCTGTCCCTAGTACCTGGGATGGTGACTGATGATAGAAGATGTTGAATTACTATTTGCTGATTAGATGAGTTCAAACAAAAGGATGGGTGGATATGTGAATAATGAATGAATGAGTGCACTCATGGATACACATACGTGCTTTGTAATGTGGTAATATTCATCACTATCATTTAACTTGGTCCTGGCAGGCTTTTTCCTTTAACATAAACACACATTTCTAGGCTAAAAAGAGGCTGAGGCAGGAAAGGGGCTACGAGTGCCTTTTACAGAGGGTGGATGTCATTTCCAATAAATGCCGGCATCATGGGGGAAGAAAGGGCAGGTGACCTTATCAGTTTTTTTGGATTCATCAAACATATCAAAACAATTTCTGAAGTTTGGGGATTAATATAGCACAAAACACACTTTGCCGGCTGTTGTCAACTTTCATTTAAAAATCCATTTTAGGTCAGAAACTTGATTGTGTAGCCAGCCTTCCCTGCCCACCCTGTTACCCACTGCTGCCCTCTGTTGTTAGAGTTGTACTGGTGGAGTTAAATCTACATGATTTTGTCTGTGAGACAGAAGTTCCAAAAGATGATATTTGTGCCCTTCAAAAACAATGTGCTGTCAGCTGGAAAGGACTACTGGTTATGTGGGTATGGGAGCAGTAGGTTGTGAGTACATGAAGCTCTGAGTTTGTTCTTGTATTATTATTTATTAATTATTGTATCATTTTCTATACAAACAATTATAAACCTACTTTTGCCCACCCCGTATTAAGACTTTGTAATGATGTATTTTTTGACAGTGTTCTTAATGAACCTAGAGAGGAGAATGTGTACTGATTTGTTCCTCTTGAATTTTTACTCAAAGCATGTTTATACATGAAACCTTTTATATATATTGGCAATAGGAGTAATGCCCAGTTTGTTAATTCCAAAGAAGTCCTAGAATAACCAAGTTTACCTCAAGGCATGAATTAGGTGGCAGTAATTGAAAGGCGGAAATGTTTAGTTCTGAACTTTTGATGCAAGGTATTTTACAACCTGAGATATAATATTAGGTTTTATTAAAACTTGAGCCCCACATGGTGAGATGTACTATACATGGTAAGGTCTCTAACACAATTATGGGATGTAGATGTACTCACTGAGTTTCACTAATTTAGTAATGTGCTCAAGGTCAATATCCTGAAAATAGTGAATCCCAGCCTTGGGTCTGACGGAATTAGAAGCTCATTCTTCTTTCATTATGTCACCTAATGGCAAGATCTGAGAGAATTTTGTGTTTGAAAATGTGTATGGAATCCTATATAATGAAAGGCTAATATGCAAATTGACCAAACAGTGGAATGACTACTTGCTATGATGCGCACTGACCACCAGGGGGCAGATGCTCAATGCAGGAGCTGTCCCCTGGTGGTCAGTGTGCTCCCACAGGGGGAGCGCTGCTCAGCCATAAGCCGGGCTCACGGCCGGTGAGCACAGTGGGGGCTCCCGCCTCTGTGGCAGCACTATGGATGTCCAGGGGAGTGCGCATAAGCCTGCACTTGGACATCCCCAATGGCTCCTGGACTGCGAGAGGGTGCAGGCCAGGCTGAGGGACCACCCCCAACCCCAGTGCACAAATTTCGTGCACTGGGCCTCTAGTATAAAATAAAAATAACTGCTGACTAGGCCTCAAGAAACCTGTAAAACTATCTTAAGTAGCATCTGAAGCTGATAATTTTATGCAGAAATATCACAATCTTGTTTTATAGATGTCAATAATTCTCTCACTAATTAGTTCTTATCCCTCGAGATGTGTCAGGCTTACTATATTGTTCACTACAAGTACAGAACAAAATAAATCAGTCTCTATACTCATGGAACTCCCAATTCTGCTTTGTGTGTGTGTGTGTGTGTGTGTGTGTGTGTAACACATGTATGAATAATTTTCTTAATGCAATTAATCCAAAAATTTCAATCATTTTGAGTTTTCAGCATCTGTACAACTAATTTAATTGTATTGAAATTTGTATGGTGACAGTTTAAAAAAAGTCAATTTTCCATTCCCCAGAATAAAAATAAATTGTGTATCACAGCTATAGCTGGGCTTAAATTTTTCCATTAAAGCACTGGCAAAGGAGGAATATATATATACAGATGGTCTACAACTTAAGATTTTTTGGCTTATGATTTTTCTTTCTTTTTTTATTGTTTAAAGTATTACATATGTCTCTTTCCCCTACCCCCCCCCCACCTCTCCTGTCCCCAGGACGAGCCCCCAGTGTCTGTGTCCACTGGTTATGCTAATATATATGCATACAAGTACTTTGGTTGATCTCTTACCCCTCCCCCCCGACCCGCCTTCTCTCTGAGGTTGGATGGTCTGTTCAGTGCTTCTTTGTCTCTGGATCTATTTTTGTTCATCAGTTTATGTTGATCATTATATCCCACAAATGAGTGAGATCATGTGATATTTATCTTTCTCTTACTGGTCTATTTCACTTAGCGTAATGCTCTCCAGGTCCATCCATGCAGTTGCAAATGGTAAAAGTTCCTTCTTTTTCATAGCAGCATAGTACTCCATTGTGTAGATGTACCACAGTTTTTAATCCATTCGTCTGCTCATGGGCACTTAGGCTGTTTCCAATTCTTTGCTATTATAAATTGTGCTGCTATGAACATAGGGGTGCCTATATCCTTTCTGATTGGTGTTCCTGGTTTCTGGGGATATATTCCCAGAAGTGGGATTACTGGGTAGGATGGGAGTTCCATTTTTAATTTTTTGAGGAATCTCCATACTGTTCTCCACAGTGGCTGCACTAGTCTGCATTCCCACCAGCACTGCAAGAGGTTCCTTTTTCTCCGCATCTTTGCCAGCACTTGTCGTTTGTTGATTTGTTGATGATAGCCATTCTGACAGGTGTGAGATGGTACCTCATTGTTGTTTTGACTTGCATCTCTCAGATGATTAGTGATTTTTTAGCATGTTTTCATATGTCTCTCAGCCTTCTGTATGTCATCTTTAAAAAAGTGTCTAGTTAGGGCCTTTGCCCATATTTTTATTGGATTGTTTATCTTCCTTTTGTTAAGTTGTATGAGTTCCTCATAAATTTTAGAGATTAAACCCTTATCTGAGATACCATTGGCAAATGTGTTCTCTCATGCAGTGGGCTTTCTTGTTTTGTTGATGGTGTATTTTGCTGTGCAGAAGCTTTTTTATTTTGATACAGTTCCATTTGTTTATTTTCTCCTTCGTTTCCATTGCCCCAGGAGCTGTATCGGAAAATATATTGATACGACATCTGTCTGATATTTTGCTGCCTATGGATTCTCCTAATATTTTTATGGTTTCCCGTCTTATGTTTAAGTCCTGTATCCAGTTTGAGTTTATTTTTGTGTATGGTGTAAGTTGGTGATTTAGTTTCATTTTTTTGCATGTATCTGACCAATTTTCCCAACCACATTTATTGAAGAGACTGTCTTGACTCTATTGTATGCTCTTGCCTCCTTTGTCAAATATTAATTGAGCATAGTGGTTTGGGTCAATATCTGTGTTCTCTGTTCTGTTCCACTGGTCTATATGTCTGTTCTTGTGCCAGTACCAGGCAGTTTTGAGAATGGTGGCTTTGTAATACAGCTTGATATCTAGTATTGTGATCCCTCCAACTTTGTTCTTCTTTCTCAGTATTGTTGTGGCTATTTGGGATCTTTTTTTATTCCATATGAATTTTTGGAGAATTTGTTCTAGGTCTGTGAAATATGCCGTTGGTATTTTAATGGGGAGTGCATTGAATCTATAGATTGCTTTGGGTAGTATGGACATTTTAATTATGTTGATTCTACCAATCCATGAACAGGATATATTCTTCCATTTGTTTATGGCTGCCTCTATCTCTTTTTTTCAACGTCCTGTAGTTTTCAGAGTACAGGTCTTTTACCTCCTTAGTTATGTTTATTCCTATGAATCTTATTTTTTTTGTTGTAATGGTAAATGGGATATTTTTAAATTTCTCTTTCTGTGAAAGGCATTATTTTTTTATCATCTTTGGAATTGATAATATTTTGAGTAATTTTTCTGTTATCGATCAAGTTGTTAGTTATGCTACCCTTATACAAATATATTTCAGCCAATGCACTCCTATATTTTTATAACATTTGACCAGAGGAAAATAAAGGAGGAAAGAGTTATAATTCTGAAAGATGACCAAATAATAAGAAGAATTGTGTAACACTATGCTATTTTTATAATTATTTTTATTAAATCAGAGAAGTTGCAGAAACATTGTTCTATGTCATTGAGTTCTGTATATGGAATCCCATAAAAAAAATTCTCACCTGAGGATATGTCTAGAGAAAGGAAGAGAGAATGAGAGATGGAGAGAGAGAGTGAGAAACATTGCTATAAAAGATAAACATTGATTGGTTGCACCTGTACGGGTCCCGACTGGGAATCAAACCCAAAACCTAGGTATGTGCTCCGAAACCTAGATGTGTGCCCTGATGAGGAAGTGAACTTGCAACCTTTTGGTGTACAGGGTTCATGCTGTTTTCATGGGCCAGCAATGCTCTCTCAGGATGCTGGCACAGATCCAGTCAGGCTCAAGATCACAAGGGGAAACAGCTAATACTGTACCATGTACTGGGCTTCCAGCACTTTTTGGATAGTGTCATTTATGTTTTTGCATTCCATCATGTCTATAAAACACTCCTCTGTGTCTCCTGCATCTTGTGAGATGAGAGAGGCAATTATTCTATAGATGAAACTCAAGATAATCGCCCAACTATAGGTTAATATAAGTGTTCTGAGAATGCTTAAAGTAATTCCATATATTTATTTCTCTTTCTACAGCAAAATGTCCAAAATAGATTGAGATCACTCTATGGAAATCTGTAGATATTTGTATTGTTATTGGCCCTTCTTATTGTATGTTTTTTTTTTTTTTTTTGGGGGGGGCGGTTGCCTCCTCCTCTTTCTTTTACTTCTATCAGAATAATTTGAGAACCTTGATTTTCCTTCTGTTTTCAAGTTTAATCTTTTGTTGCTATTGATAATCCTAGCATTTTATACATTACTTCCAGAGAAAGATCTTTGATACTTTAAAATCTTCTTAAAGTAATTCTGATGGGCAGACTTGGTCCTGTTTTGTTTTTTGTACTACAAACCCAGTTCTTGTCTTACCCCCCAAATTGTTTTGCTATGCATGTTATTAGGCTCAAAATATTAATTCCCTTCTTTCCTGCTGAGACATGAAGAGGACATAAGTTTGTGGATGAACTTATTGCTGAGAAGGGAAGATATAAATGTAATATCCTAACTGGCCTCATATCATTTGGCTGTGCTCTGCACAAGTGCATCTGAAGACATTTATCTGATTCTAAAGCTGAGATCTCCTTGAATGCATGTTAGCTCTTCTAGATTCAAATAACTGGGCTATATCCTCAAACCTAAGGGTGACTCTTGAGTATTCAGCCAGACCTGTGGGTTGAAAGAAAAATGGCCTTAAAATAGTTTAGATTTAGTGTGAACGGTAAGGAGGTGAACAGTACAGAAGGAGAGAAATGGCTGCACAACACTTCCTGCTGTAAAAAAGCCTACCTTGAACTTGCTGATTGAGAAGAAATAATACAGTGCCTTGCAAATAAACCACGCTGACGGATGTCTTCTGCTGGAATGGAGCTCCTGGCATTTACTCTCTTTCTGTTTGATGTCAGCATCTTAGCACTCAGCACGAACTCTACTACAGCTAACTGTTGAAATAACTTACGTCCAGTCAATAATGAATGTTTCCTTCACATGTTATTATTAAAAATAACAAGCTCCAACATGTGTGACTGTGTGGTATACAATTCATTGTCTTCCTCTGTAAGAGTTGTATTTTCTTGTCATTAGAGTTGAATTGTGTGTCGACACTGCTGTGTTAAAGCATCCAGAATCCTGACCAAAGGCAAAAAGTTGCATTGAGCTATTATAACAATTGTAATTGAACAGTGGCTTACAACCTGCAAAGAGCTTTTAGAGTACCGTCTCTGGAATGTTTTGTCGCTCTAAGGAAGATAACATATATATTTTTATTTCCACTTTAGTCAAGAGTGGATTTACGCATAGGGAATTTAAGTAACTTGCCCAACATTATCACAAAACTAGGAACTGAGAGCATCAAGGCACACACCCTGAGTGCCTCCTTCCGAATCTAATGTTCCTTCCTGCCTTACTCTAAAAGCAAATTATAATTATCTGGAAATTGCTGCTCTATTTTTAACAACAGAAAAGGAGAAGTACAAAGGGCCCTGATGATAGAGGAACGAAGAGCCGCCCAGAGAACGTGAGCTATTGTGTCTTGGTTGTTACATTAGGCGAAACAGTTAGATACAGACCGGTGTAGGCCGGATTTACGTGATTTTTTACATTCTTGAATACAAAGCTATTTTTAATGAAAATATAGTTAATGTATTATAGTATAATACTTTCAGGTGTACAACATAGCATTCTGACATTGACTGGCCTCCTATCAGAGGGTTTGTATTTGGCATAACACTGGGTTTTAGTTAGACACTGATGATCAAAATAACATCACACAGATGGGTAAAATATGGTGATGAAAAATGACAGAATGATTATAGTGAATTTGAGGTTCCATTCCACTAACTGGTTGCACTCAATTTAGCAAGGAAATTATAGGTTCACTTCTACAGAATAGATGCCCGTGCATATAGAAAGATGTTTGTAAATAGAACACTCCTACCTCCAACATAAGGGAGTTTGCTTTTATGCAATGCTTTAGTCTAAAAGAAAATATAGAACCACCCCAATAACTGATATTTTACGTAAATCTTTATATTCAAGGTTTTAATAATTTATGGAAGAAAGCAAGCTACATTTATCCACTTTCTTCTCACTCAATCTTCTCAACGAGGCAGGAATCAGGTCTGTTATCGTTGCCATGTATTCACGGTGCCCTTTGAGGACTTTCCGTACCTTTGACTTTGGAGATTCCATCATTAGCACTTAGTGTCGCTTATAACATTGTTCAATTTTCCTCTCTCTTTATAATATGAAAATGCATCTATTTGCCATATGACTCCACTCTACCTCCCTCTGCAGTAAGCTGAATACTTTTTCCTGCCTCCGTGATTTGGGCACTGAATGTAAGCAAGTGTAATTCCCGCAGAAGTTTTAAATATACTTGAGTGTTTCAGCTTGGCCTCGTGTCCTTCTGGCATCCATCATGAGAAGTGCACACTCAGCATTGCTATTGGTACCAGAAAGGAGAGACAGCTGAGAAGATCTAAATTAAATGTGTAACCTACAGCAGAGCCCAGCTGAGGCCCGGCAAGCCCAGAGGAGCACCATTAACGTATAGATTCATCAGTGAGGGGGGAATACTCCTTTAAGCTGTAAAGGCTTTGTGATAGTTTGTTTTACAGCATTACTATAGCAAATCTAATCAGTTCTCTGAAGAGTTTCCTTCCATGTGCTATTGGGAATGTAATTTCATTATATTTCCCTATGTCTTCCTATACCCTTTTGAATTAAAACACCTCTATACTATATGTTTGTTACCAAGAACAATCTGCTTATTGTCTATAAACATCTGCATTAGACACTCCGACAGACTCTTCCAGACATTGTTGTATTGGAGAGTAAACAGAAGTCATATAAATATTTGGTAAAAGACCTAACAATAAATGTTTATTTTGAAAAAAGGAGAGTGATGAGGTTGCAGCTGGCTTTAAGGATCTTCCATGGATCATTGATCAATGCTTAGGCAGAAGTGCTGGGAATGAAGATATCTCTTATCAGTAGAAATATTTATAAAGAAATAAATCTCATGCTTTCTTTTCCCCCACCAATAAAGAAGTTAGTCTAGCCTCAGAGTATTCACTTTCTAAAAAGGGCAGTATAAACATCTTTTCCACCCACTTCCCCTCAAATATGTGACCCAGTGTCTTATTCGTTTTACTTTCTAGTGAAAGAGCTTCATGTTCTGAATAAAACATATTGAATGTCAGTTATTTCCTGTAATGATCTCACATGTCTTGAAAATGCAAGGAACACTTTGCTTCTCTCTGTTGGCAGCATTACCGGGAGGGCTGTCCTCTGGATGCTCTTGAATTCTCTTCTTTTTTGTTGTCATTGGCCTTCCTGTTGAATGTAGGGTGAGCAGGATGACTTATACAGGAGAATCAATGTTTATGTAATCAATTCTGGGGAATTTATATTGTTTTCTTAGTTTCAATCCCTTATGACATGTTTCAGAATCACCAAAATTAATAATAAACCTTTAAACATCTTATTTTTTACAAGTTTCTTTGATTGGCATGTATTGTAGTTAGTAAATTGGTTTTATTACTTCTTCTTTGCTAAAATGTATAAATGCTACTCAAGCAATTTGCAGTCATTTATCCAAGAGAGAAGGAAAATAGAAATGGAACAAAATGCCTTATATGTTATGACCACAAAATTCTATGGCCAACATAATTTACCTATTCACTACATAAAGAAGTAAATCAGATTACTCTTTCAAGTGGCTAGTCCTTTTTATAATCTCAGTAAATTTTTAGACTTATAAAGTAAGTTGCATATTACACATATCATAAATGGATATCATAAAGGCATAATGTGATAAAATTGTGGTAATGTGACCATAATATTGTTATAAGAAAATGATTAAACAATATCTTGAGGTTACTTTGGGGGTTCAAAGCTACTGGAGAGGTTTATCTGTTCAAGTGCAAATTTAGTTTACTATTTGTTTGGCTGTATTTTATTTCCAAAAGACAACTTTGAAGATGGGCCATGGCCTCACTAGTCTTCTCTGCCCCTTGTTCCTAAGCAACAGATCCACTTGAGAGATTTGTCCAGTTAAAGTTCAGTTACAGAGGAATCCTTTTATACATCACTAGAGGTCTGGTGCATGAAAATTCATGCACTGGAGGGGGGATCCCTCAGCCCGGCCTGCCCCCTCTCACAGTCCAGGAGCCCTCATTGGCGGGAGGTGACCCGGCGATCAGGGAAAGGTGATGCCCCCATCACACCTCTGCTGCTGCCACTGCTGGCAGTGCAAGCCTCGGCCGGCTCAGGTTACCTGAGCCTCAGGTGGCCCTGGGGAGATAGGGGGCTGAGGGGACTGGGGGACTCCAGAGGCAGGCACACAGAGCAGCCAGACCCACCTGGTGGCAGGCCCGGCTGTGCTGCGTGCCTGTTGCCCCTGCAGGGCTGAGGGGACTAGACGCCACCATCTTGTGGCTGTGGGTGCCGCCGTCTTTGAGGGTGTGGCAGTCAATTAGCATATCCCCTCCTTATTGGCTGTGGGCGCCGCCATCTTTGTGAGGGCGTGATGGTCAATTAGCATATTCCCTCTTTATTAGATAGGATGATAATGACCCAGATACTACTAATATCAAATGATTCCCTTATGATTGCACATAGATAGAGAATAAATATTTGGAAGGCCATGATTTGAGTTGCATCTGTTTGCTTTTATTACTCTTCACTGGGCTTTCAAAAACTAGCATCACATAGGAATAGCAATAAAATATTCACAATCTAAGTATTTTAACTTTTCTATCATAGTCAGTCAGGGCTCTCAAGTAAGTCCTTTTCAAATCAAACATTTGTTGAACAAATTGGAACAGAAAGGACAGACTTTGCTTTTAATAAAACATCAATATTTTTTCCTCTTTGCCATTATTCTACATTTATTTTAGAAGATAGAAGGTATTACTCTATTTTGTTGTTATCTATTGCTTACTACCATTTTTCCAAATATTACATTGGTCTTGCTTATAAAATAGGTTACTCAAAATAAAACAAAGCTACAATCACTAATGTAGCTTTTTTTTGTGTGTGAATCATTTTTAAATAAAGTTTTCTTCACATTATCTCTTCAAATCTCATATGGTAGGTCTAGCACTCTGGTGGCATTATTAATGTGTCAATTATAGTCAGGCTGAAAATTCTCTGAGGACAAATGATTCCCACAAAGCAGGTGGGGAACCCTTATGATACTATGTCTTGAGGTAAACTTCTTAGTAGTCCCTCTTAAAGTTCTTTGGAAATCCCCATTATCCATGCTTAAGCAAACAGACCCTTTAGTACCCACTGGGGTAGTTCTACTTTAAATTGTCAAAAATAGAAAATGTACAGTAAATTTCTTCCTTTTAGAGTCATATATATGTGTGTAGCAATATGCATGTGTATATATGTGGAATATATCAAACACAAGGAATATATTTACTAAATGTATACCACTTAAAAAAATAATGAGATAAACATCTAAACCACCTTAACAGATGGGTGAGTACAGATTTCACTGCAACACTTTTTAATCCCTACAGCCTCCTAGAGAACACAATAGGAATACCATTTGAACCCAAGTTTTAAGGAACAAAGATTGCCATATTAGCTCACTAATTCTTATAGCTGCCACTTAGAAAGAAACACACACACACACACACACACACACACAAGGAAAAAGAGAGACTTAAGATATGTGTAGAAAAGATAAGAGGCAGTCACATATTGGGTCAAAGAAGAAATCAGGAAAGACAGTGTAAAGAAAGGAATGAGAGTAAAGCATTAAAGAGTAAAATAAAGAATATTGTTATCAAATCAATATGTGTGTGTACGTGGTGTATGTGGAGTAAGCTGTGTTTGTGCACGTTTGTGTGCACTTGAATTTTGCCATTCACCTCTCTTCCCTTCTTAAGTGTGTGGCTGGAGAAGTTATTTACAGGCAAATCTACAATCAAATAGGCTTTTGGAAACTCCTTTTTAAAAGAGGTTGGCCCGGAATGTGACTGGTAACAGTTCTGACCCCCTCAATCCACCCAGAGCCCACAGGATGCTTTAGTAAAGGATGGTTTGAAAAATGTTCCTTAGGACAGAAGGTTTGAGGGAGACTCCTTCAAATGTAGGTTGGCTAGCTGTGTGGAGTAAATACTGGTCTATCGTTTTACCTAACAGTCCCTCCCGCCTGATCACTGGCAGAGAAGCTAGTAGATGGAGAAGAGAGTGTATTTAGTTTTTCTCTCAGAAGACAGGCTTTTGGGTGTGGTTACAAGGCAAAGACATGGGGGTGAAAGAAGGGAGGAAACACCAGATGGTTCTTTAAGTATGAGTCTGGGAACATAATGTAGCCTAGTCATGTTCAGGTCCAGAGAGGAAGAGCATCAATTCTTCTTCCTGGGTAGAGAGGGCAGGGAGAGATGTAAGTGGAATTGTGTCCTCCTCCCGTAAGGCAAAGTATGAACCATGGAGACAATGGCAAAACCATTTCTGTGAGAGAAAATTGGTGATAGATAGACAGACAGATGTAAAAATGGAAAAATGATACTTATAATGGTAACTGGGGATAGTTAGAGCTTTATGATTATACTAGAGGCCCAATGCATGAAATTTGTGCAAGAGTAGGCCTTCCTTCCCCAGGCTGCCAGCACCAGCTTCCCTCAGGCACCCTCCCAGAGGGAGGCCCCACCCACCCGCCTCAGCCCATCAGTCGGGTGCCTGGGCCTCCCTCTTTGGGGTTGTTGAGGAGCCCCCGGATTGATCGCCCTGCAGGCTGGTAGCCTGGGCTTCCCTCTGCAGGGTGATCATGGGGCGATGGCCGGGCCACCAACCAGTTGTATCGCACTTGCCTTGGCTGGCCTGGCACCAGTGGCTGTCATAGCATGGTCCCAGATGGTCATCCGGATGGTCGACTGGATGGTCGTCTGGGTGGTCATTCCACTGTTCGACCATTCAGTCAATTTGCATATTATGCTTTTATTATATGGGATTGATCATACACTGTGTATTTTTGTGTGTGTGTTAGAGTGATTGTGTGTATGCTTGTGTGTGTGTGTGTGTGTGTGTGTGTGTGTGAGAGAGAGAGAGAGAGAGAGAGAGAGAGAAAGAGAGACAGCGACAGAGAGACAGAGACAGAGAGAGAGAGAGACAGAAAGAGAGAGAAATAATTGAGACATTCTTTTGTTCTGAATGTTCCAAATCAATTCTAAACATTGGCTTATTGAATTTTCTTTCTTTTATCTAGCTGTACATTTTTTTTGGTCTTCTAAATGTATGCTAGTCGGTGAAAGGTGAGATAGTATTTTACTTTAGCATGTTGTTAACCTCCTGTATCATGCCTTCATTTATTGTGCTGTACCACCTTATTTATTCTTTTGTTGCACTAATGCACTTTGATGATAAAAGCAAAGAAATATATGCAAAGATAATGAGCTTCTGGTCAAAGGTGAAAAATGTATGCTGTATTCAGCCTACCTGACAACAATTGCCAGCATCGTATTAATTGGTTCCTAATGTAAGATCAGACTCTATTGTTTACATCAAAACAAGATTATATAAGACATGAAAAAATTTGGAACATCGATGCATTTACTCTGAGCCATAGGACATTTTCTATTTAGAAAGCCAATTCCTAACACAATCTGCAAGATGAGCAGTTTATGGATTTCAAGGGAGGCTTCAGGCAACTACCTGTTAACTGAAAACATGACCATTCACTTGGATATTTTCAGACATTTTCTTCCTATGCCATGGAGCTTTTACCTGCCAACATTTTATCAACATGTTTTCAATGGAAAATTTATTTCACACTTTCTCATAACAAAACCTCAATAGCCCTCACGTCTCCAATTTGATAGGTCAGAAAGCGCTGCCTGTGTACTGCTTTGATAAGGCAGAAATCCCAAAATGCCAGTTTGGACTTTTTCATTCTGGGGTACTGAAGACAGCATTTTTCCCTATCATCATTTATTGGGTATTGTAAGTCGGATTACAGAATAAAGTTTAGTAAGGGGAGATTCACATCAATCAGAAATCCCCAGAACCGTCCTGCCCTTGCCATAGAAATGTTTAATTAACTAAATAATAAACATTTAAGATTATTAAATTTTACAGCAAAATATATTTTTTTAAAGAAAATATTGAGATTAAGTTAAAATTAATATGGTTCTTCTCCTGCTGGGTTAGTGATAAGGAAGCTCGGGCTTGGTCCAGTGTTCTGCTCCTCACTAGCTATTTGATTTTCATCAAGTCATTTAACTTCCCTAAACCTTGTTTTCTCCATGCAAAATGGTGCTACTAACCTCTGCTTTAGGTGACTCCAGACTTACATGAATCAAAGAGGTGGTATTTACTTGAAAATCAGGTAGCATATGTGATTTTAACATCATTACATCCAAAAAGCAGATAAGTTATGTTTCATCTCATTTAACCCTTCAGAAAAACCCACGCTATAGCTGGCAAATGACAAAGATTCAGATTTGATTGCCTCAGCTATTTCATTCCTTCTTAACTTGAGTTTTCAACTAAAACAAAGATCATCAGGAAAAAGAGAATCCTGGGAAAGAATCCTGACTTTCATCTAGTTTCAACTTTTATTCATCTGCCTCTTCTGAACCAAAAGGGCTACACACACATCTAAACCTATGCATGTATCTATATATGCATATTTTTTAAAGATAAAATCAATGAGTTCATACTGATACCAATAATTCCAACCCAACACCTCAGTTAAAAAATAAATTATTTTAATGTTGGCTTTAATCATGTTCTCTGACATGACTTATGTGCATATGTGCACCACTCTTTGGGTAGGTACTGACAAAATAGGATGAATGTGGCATGTCCTCTTTTATTATTTCAACGTATCTTAAGGATTGCCAAAGGAGCAGGCTATGAATGAGAAGATGTTTGGTTTTGTGCCTTAAAACCTTGCTTTCCGGTTTTGCTTCTGCCACTTCAGGCCAAGTGCTAATGCTAATATCATTTAAATATTTTTGGATGCAGTTTTGTAATCTCAAAATAAGAAAAATAATATACTGATTACTGACAAGGATTTAATAATAATAACAGCAATGTGTGTACCCATGAGCAAAACATAAAATGATATTGTGAGGTGATTTCAGATAGTTTTGGGTTTTAAATTTTATTTTCAGAGGATAACACCTTAGCTTACATAGCACATTGGATTTTGCAAAAAACTTCTGCATGAGTTATCTCTTTTATATTCAAAAATGTTTGTATTAAAATAGGTCTCTTATCTTCTGAAATCCTAGAGTTGGAACACCCAAAGAGTAAACACATGATCAACAAACGAACAGGGCAAGACTCACGGCAAATCCATTGCTCTTTTATGCATTTTTATTCAGAGCATCATTGCTTCATAGTGTAGATCTTAATGCCACTAGCAATGAAAAGTCACTTAGCCTAACTAGTATAGTGGTTTTCTTTATTCCCCCAGGGAAAACTGATTACTCCGTAAGTACACAATTATATAATGCTAGCAACCCTAAAATACTGCTAGCAATTTCCAAAAGAGTTAATTCATTGGCATTTTCACAACTCAAGTACAAAAGTGAAATAGCTTAATAATTCAGAATAAAATATCCTACACTCCTCTATTTCTACTACCCCTCTGAATGAACTTTCTATTTGGAAATTCATGTTCAGTTTCATATCTCTTCAAACTCCCTTCAGTAGCTTTGATTTAAATGCACATCTGTGTGATTCTCTAGTGTTTCTTATTCTTTGAAGAGAAGAACCATGTTTTATTCAGTAATGGAGTTGAAAGTCGTGAGATTGCCCTGATCTCTTGTTTGTAAACACCCAAGTTTGCACTTAGGATAATGTTTGCACACTATTCATTGGGCAATTATATGCACAATGATGTATTTCATAGATTAATTTATCTCACAACAATCTTATGAGCCAGATACAATTGTGATCATTCCCATTGTGTAGGCAAAGAAACTGAGGCTCAGAACGTTTAAGTAACGTTCCCATGTCCAAAGTACTTGTAAGGTCCAAATAGGATTTTAACCCAGGCCATCTGACGCCAAAGTCTTTTAGCTGCCATGCTACATTATCTCCTATCATAGGCAATTACTGCATATTTATCAGATAGAAGAAATCGTGCTTCAAGTTGAAAGTGCTCAAAGCCAGGCCTGGTGGGTTAGATTATGGATTTATTTGATCTAAAAATTCAATTAAAGAAAAAAAAGGAGCTAAAATGAGTAGGGAAATTCAGATACTTGATATCAGAGTCCATAGAGCATGTACAGAGTGCGGCTTAGGCACTGATAAAACAAAGTTCTAACCTAATGCAGTGGGAAAAGGGTCGGAATCATAATGTCACAGTTTGAAGTCCTCCAGATTTCCATAGATGTTATTTATTGCCTTAAGTAAAGAATACAACACCAGCAGCCCATACCCACATCTCCTGAAAGGAGACTATCTATTATTTGCATTTATTTTTGCTATTTTTTTATAAGGTGCTTACTAACCTTCTGAGAAACAGATGTGCAAAAGTGATGCGGGGCCGCTTTCTCCAGTTAAAACACTGCTGTTCTCCCCCCAAGTTCCTTTGCCACAGTTCACACCCTGGCCTCAGAAGCCAAAAGAATTATTTTATTTCTGTCTATGGGATTCTAACAAATTGCTGAGGTTCACAAATGAGAATTGATGCCTAACCTGAGTCTGTCAGTGGAAGAAGAGTTGAAATCTGCCTGTTTTTGCATGCTGTTTCTCGCCTTGCTTTTGGAGGGCCTTTTGTTAAAAAGTTCAGGGCTGTTCTCGACTCCCATTTTCCTTCAGTAGGAGGATGATGAAGAATGGCTTAACAGTGGTTGGCAAACTCATTAGTCAACAGAGCCAAATATCAGCAGTACAACAATTGAAATTTATTTTGAGAGCCAGATTTTTTAAACTTAAACTTCTTCTAACGCCACTTCTTCAAAATAGACTCGCCCAGGCCATGGTATTTTGTGGAAGAGCCACACTCAAGGGGCCAAAGAGCCGCATGTGGCTCACGAGCCGCAGTTTGCCGACCACGGGCTTAGGATATTTCTTTCCTTCTTACACACGTCCTTCACACAGCCATTCTGATAAGTAGACTAGACATGAGGGAGGAAAGGAAGGAATTATTTGACATTTTCCCACTTCACATAGTTAGAATGACCCAAGATTAGTGCCTCGTTAATTAAGTCTACCTTTTCTTCTTTGTGCTGGGGAAAGGTCAAGATTCAGAAAAATCATAGTACAATCACGGCCCTTGTACTTGCTATTTGAACGCCATAGTTATTTATAAAAAGGTGGTATGAAACCCACATCCTAGGACAGTGGTCGGCAAACTGCAGCTCACGAGCCACATGCGGCTCTTTGGCCCCTTGAGTGTGGCTCTTCCACAGAATACCACGTGTGGGCGTGCACGTACAGTGCGATTGAAACTTCGTGGCCCATGCGCAGAAGTCGGTTTTCAGCTCTCAAAAGAAATTTCAATTGTTGTACTGTTGATATTTGGCTCTGTTGACTAATGAGTTTGCCAACCACTGTCCTAGGAGATTTCTAAAGATAGTAAACTGTTGGGAATGGTCCATTCCTGACAGTACACAGTTGATTATGATGGCCTAGTAGTATATTGATAGCTTCCATTTTTTGTGTGTGTGATAAACTCAATGCTGATTTTAATTTTCCTAAGAATAGGTTTACCCACCAGTGCAAAATCCCTCTTTCCATAAGAAAAAAAAAATCTATTGTAGTGAAAAGCATAATGGAATATAGATTAAATCTCATGTTTGGCTCTGCTACTTACTGGCCATGCAACATTTAGGCAAGCCATACCATCTCCATCCTCCTCATTTTACACAAATCACACAATTTTTTATGTTTCCTAGCAGTGCTACAGTTCTTTATTTCTAAGTCAGGAATTAATTGCACTTGCACATTATAGGAAAATGGTGCAATCTGTCTCGTGCCTGTAATTTAGGTCAGTGAATTTGCATGGAATGTCTTTATGTGTTGATTTAACGATCATAATTTAAATTTAGAGCTTGATTTTTAATGCTTTTTATGGCTTAACACAAAAATTAACTCTATGTTGTTCAGCTTTTTCAATTAGTCAGTTCTGCTGTTCCTTCACGTCACTCCCTCTGGCAGAATAGTTTCCATTATCAACAAGGCTTTATGGGCAGCCCACAAATCATTATGCTATTTGGCACAGACTTTCAGGTTAATGAGAGAAGTCTGATTTCCCTTGGTCTTGCTATACCTAAAATGCTTTTTCTGAGAGTCATATTTGTGAAAATCATTTGGCTCAGAAAATCTATTTAAAAACATGAAGGTAACATGTCCCTTAGGTGAGGATGATTAGGAATATAGGGATCATGCAATTAAGTTTAATTGGATTAAGTAGAGAAGACTGACTTTCATAATTAATTTAGTCTCATGATTGGTCTTGGGAGGGACAATCCCAAATGAAAAATATGATTGTGGTGGAAGAGCAAGAAATACTTCAAGATATAAACCAAACCACAGATGATCTGGTTATCAAAAAGAATAAGTGAGATTGCTGGGTCATATGGTGGTTCCATTTTTAATTTTTGAGGTAATTCCATAGGTGAGGGAGGTAGGAAAAAAGAATATATGATTATAGCAGGACCATAGCATATAAGATCTATATACCAGCAATGAACAATTAGAATTTGAAATTTAAAAATCTAATAGAATTTACTTTGGAGCCCTAAAGTGAAATAGTTAGGTATAAGACTAAAATATATACAGGCCAGCTCCAGCCAGTTTGGTTAAGTGGATAGAGCATCAGGCCACAGACTGAAGGGTCCTGGATTTGTTTCCTGTCAAGGCTACATACCTCAGTTGCAGTTTCCGTGCAGGAGGCAACCAATCAATGTGTCTCTCTCACATTGATGTTTCTCTCTCTGTATGTCTCCCCCTCTCTTCCACTCTTTCTAAAAATCAATTTAAAAATATACTTATGTGAGGATTAACAAAAAGATAAAATAAAAATATAAGACATATACATGGAAAATTATAAAACTCTGATGAAAGAAGTCAAATACATAAATCCATGTTTGTGGATTGGAAGATTCTATATTCCCAATGAGTCAGTTCTTCCCAGATTGATCTATAGATTCAGTGCAGTTCCCACATCAATATCAGTTTGTGAATATCATCAAATTGGTTCTCAAGTTTATAAGGAGTGACAGGAAAGACCCAGAATAGCCAACATAATATTGAAGCAAAGGACGTGAGCTGCAGGACTAACACTGTCCCACTTCGACTTCATATAAAGCTATAGTAACCAACACAGCATGGTATTGGCAAAAGAATAGACACATAGATCAATGGAACAGATTAGATAGACCAGAAATAGATCCACACAAGGAGAGTAAGCTAATTTTTGAAAAAAAAATAGCTAAGGCAATTAAATGGAGGATAGTCTTTTCCACAAATGGTGTCAGAAAAGCTGAATATCCACTTGCAAAATGATGAATCTAGACAAAGATGTTACAGCTTCCACAAAAATTAGCTCAAAATTAATCATATACCTAAATGTAACATAAAATGCTATGGGAGTTATACAAAGTAACAGAAAATCTAGGTGACCTTGGGTTTGCTAATGATACAAAACCTAAAGTACAACCTGTGAAGGAAAAAATAAGTTGGCCATTATAGAAAGACTGGAAAATAAAAGTGGTGAAGGGATTATGACAGATGATTAGCAGAATTGACCAAACCATTAATTCTTTGATTCCTAAATCACAGATCTAATGCAGGAATAAAAATCCATATCTATCCAGTACTCAGATACTGATTAATTGTAAACATCAAAGAAAAAGGAATGGTCTTAAAAGCAGCCAGCAAGAAAGGTTATATTATCCTTAAAGTAATTTTAATTCAATTTAAAGTAATAATAGAAGCCAGAAAATATTGGAATATGTCAATAGCACTGAAAGAAAAAAAATAAATCTAGAGTCATATACTTAGGCAAATTATCATTTGAGAATAGTATTGAATCTGACACAGCAACCTGCAGAATATTGCCAAGCTCACAAAAATACCTTGTGCCCTAGCTGGTTTAGCTCAGTGGATCAAGTGTGGGCCCATAGACTGAAGGGTCCTTGGTTTGGTTCTGGTCAAGGGCACATACCTCGGTTGCAGGCTTGATCCCCGGCCCTGGTTGGGGAGCTTGCAGGAGGCAACCAACCGATGTATCTCTCTCACATCAATGTTTCTTCCCTTCCACTCTCTCTGGAAATCAATGGAAAAAATACCCTCTGATGAAGATTAACAAAAAAATTAAAATATAACTTGTAAGAAGTCTACTCTAGATGTAGAAGATAGGACTGCAATGTAAGAAAAAATAAGAAATTAATTAGTAAAATAGTGCAGCTGATATTAATATAAAGTAATATGAGAAAGAAAAACATTAGTTTTAAATGGCACAAAATATGTCAGTCAAAATTAGATGTGAGCCCTGCTGGCATGGTGCAGTGGTTGAGCATGGACCTATGAATCAAGAGGTCACTCTTAGATTCCTGAGATATGGCTCAATCCCCAGCAGGGGACATGCAGGAGGCAGCCGTGATCAAAGATTCTCATCATTTGTGTTTCTATCTCTCTTCTCTCCTCCCTTCCTCTTTGAAATCAATAAAAATACATTTAAAAATTAGATGTAATATTACAACAACTATGATAAATGTAAAGTGATTAAACTTGCAAATTAGAAGGGCTGAAAATAAAAGCATGGAGAAAAGATAAAACACCAGGCAAACACAGATCAGAAGAACGTTTCTCGAAGCATAGTGAAACAAATTCTGTGAATAGGGTTCATACAGAAGCCACCCAGTCTGTGGTATTTTTGTGATAGCTGCCCACATGGACTAAGACAGGTGGCTTTAGCAAATATAGCAGGAGGCTGAGACAGAGGTTAGAGAGCTCCTCCAGAAAGGAATAATGACTTAGACTTAGTCTTAAAAGAACAGTATGAGTTATCTAGGCTGTAAGTAGGGTATGAGTGGTGAGGGTTTTGTGGGGGCAAATGTTCAATGATGCAAAACAGCCTGATGGAGAAAACTTGCAAGCAGTATGGACTGCCATTCTACTCCGTTAGAGGCCTTTCACAATCAATTGAAATGACTTATATCACTGTCCTGCTGATTACCTGTTTCACCTGACTGGTACTGATCTGGTACTGATGCTAAGGGTAGTAATCTGTTGGGGGTGCTCCTTCTACTGTATAGTTTTGATTGATGTGGTCACTATCCCTTCTCTCCCCCTTGGTTGTGGCTTCTACCTGCAGCCTTCTTCAGAAAATCTGTGGGCTATTGAAGGTACTAATACCTCACAGGCCAACGGATCAAGTCCCAGCACTTTTACCTAAAGGCAGGCACGTTGTTACAGTTCCTACTTCAGAGATTCCCTTGGAGTCAGGCTAAAGCTAGACTTTCCGTAGCAGTTCATTTTTGAATAGCTTCTTCCATGTGCTGGCTTATGTCCTTTATACTCATATGCTTTTTTTCTAAAAGCATTCTTTTATAAATCACTTTCAAAAATCCCCGCCCTTGACTCTGATTCTGTGGAACTCAGCCAAGACAAGGGGGGTGCGGTGTGTATGGGGGGGTGGAGCTCTGTGCTCCATTCATCTTTGTGTCAAAGAACCAAAAGTGGAGGCGTGTTGTAAGTCCTGAAAAATGAATTGTGAAAATGAATGGACCTGAAAATTGCATTTGTAGGATGCAAGCATATATGATAACTTGAAATCAGATAATAATGAGCATTTATGAGATATTCACCATGCTGTAGGCATCTTGCTGAACTTGTTACATGTATAATCTCATTTAAGCCTCTCAAGTCTCCATCAGGCGACCTGAATATTATCTGTATTTTACTGATGAAGAAAACCAAGGCTTAGAGAATTTGCTGCTCTTGCAAAAGACCACCCAGCAAGAATGACCTATAACTCCACTTAAGGTTTTTGGTTTTGGTGCTGGTAGAACTCTCATAATTTGAACTTAATTAATTGAAAATTTAATAGATTTTATAATGAGTTCATAAACCTGAACGGTACATGTGTAACGTATTTTTTGTAACATATTTTTGAAGGCTCTAACAAAGGAACTAGATGCACTGAGTTATTAAAAGGACACTTTACATTTACTTACATAGGCATATTTGATTTATGCTCTAAGATTCATACAAAAAATTATCCTCACCTCACCTCCTCTCCCAAACCTGAGGTAACACCACATTGTTCATAGGCAGTACGCTGAACTTCAATTTGGCATCTGGATTATGTAAAGCATAATTGGATCTACTCTATGCAATTAGAATTGAAATTTTTTTGCTGCGGAAGCGCTACGTTGCAGTTTTTGCTGGGAAGCGAGTGTTAAGCATTTTGTTTGGGACTTGGAAAATCTGCCTTGACAGTGCTTCATAATAGAACCAATTATCAGGTGTTCTGTTACACATAGCCTTCCAGACCTCAATTTAAATAGAAAGTAGTGACAATTCCTTTTGGCAACAGTCTCCATAACACTTAAAATCAACCATAATGTGAAGACCTACATGTTTAGCAAGGCGACAGGGACCTGGGATACTTGGTACATAAACATGTACTGCAGGGTTGTGATGATTGAATTACCAGACAAGAGAATGACAGATATTAAGACTCTCTTCCAAAGCCAGTTCTTGTTGAATTTCTCTAATAACTATTAGCACAGTTAAATTTATGCTCTACTTGTATATTTTTTCATAAAAGAGAAAAATAATTTTATTGATGTATTAACATACTCTAAAACAAAACATATTTTGATCTTTTATAAATTGACTAATGTGAACATTCAAAAAAATTAACCATTTACTAGAGAAGCAAATAGAAATGCATAATGGGAATGTAAACTTAAATCCAATAATGAAATATACTACTGTCTATATCATGTGCGGGTGATTTTCTCCTGAAAACTACTAGACAATATTTATGTACTAGAGGCCCAGTGCATGAAAATTCATGCATTGAGGGGGCGTCCCTCAGCCTGGCCTACCCCCTCTCACAGTCCGGGAGCCCTCAGGGGTGGGAGGTGACCTGGTGATCAGGGGAAGGCAACGCCCCATCACACCTCTGCTGCTACCACTGCCAGCAGCACAAGCCTTGGCTGGCCCTGGTTACCTGAGCCTTGGGTGGCCCTGGGCAGCTGGGCATCCGCCATGCGAGGCTTACCTGTACCTCAGGCTGGCACTGGGTAGCTGAGCAGCCGTCATCCGAAGTTTGCCTGTGCCTCGGGCCAGTCCTGGGCTGTTGGGGGGCTAATGGGACTAGGGGACTCCGGAGGCAGGTGCACGGAGTGGCCGGGCCCACCTGGGGGTTGGCCCAGCCTTTCTGCATGCCTGCCACCCTGGTGGGGCTGAGGGGACTGGGCACCACCATCTTGTGGCTGTGGGCACCGCCATCTTTGAGGGCGGGACAGTCAATTAGCATATTTCCTCCTTATTGGCTGTGGGTGCCGCCATCTTTGTGACAGCATGAGGGTCAATTAGCATATCCTCTCTTTATTAGGTAGGATAATTACTTTGAAATCATAAGGGGATGTAGCACTGAGGAATAATCCTCTATTGCAGATAAGCAAGCCAGTGCTTGATAATTATTTGACTTTCCTGAGATTTTGATTCAGAGCATTTGAAGTGAGAGCCCACAATCTCTATTTTTATTTTTTAACTCTCTGGGTGATTCACATACCTAGCTATATTTGGAAACAAACAGCTTAGTGTTTAATAGATAAATTTATCATTATTTTCAGATATGTCAATAATTCTCTATAATATTATGACTAGTGATATACAGTTATCAACATATCTGAAAGTAATTATGAATATATGCAGAGAACATATTCTTAAACTTTGAACATTAGGAAAGCCTTTCCTGTTTTTATTTATTTACTAGAGGCCTGGTGCATGGATTCATGCACTGGTGGGTTCCCTCAGCCTGACCTGTGGGGATTGGGCTGAAACTGGCTCTCTGACATTTCCTTAGGGGTCCCAGATTGTGAGAGGGTGCAGGCCAGGCTGAGGGACCCCACTGGTGCACAATTAGGGCCAGGGAGGGACCGTGGGAGGGCTCCAGGGTGTGTCTGGCCCATGTCGCTCAGTCCCAGTCAACCGGACCCCAGCAGCAATCTAACCTACTGTTTGGAGCGTCTGACCCTGGTGGTCAGTGCATCTTCCCCCTGGTGGTCAGTGTGTGTCATAGCAACTGGTTGAATGGTCCAATGGTCAGATACTTAGCATATTAGGTTTTATTATATAGGATTGAATATTGATCTTTAGGGCCTTTTTAAATAGAATCTTATGGCTGAAAACTATTCCAAAGTCTGAACATGCCTCTTCTTGCTGGTGGTCTTGATCCAGCATCTAGAAGGGTTCAAGAATCTGGAGAAGGGTTGTGTGTAAATTAAATAAGAGTCCAGAGATGAAACATAATTTTGGAAGGCATTTTGGGGAGTCAGAGAAGACTAAGCTAAAGGAACTGTTCTCCTTGTCCCAGGACCCCTTGCTTTTTATTAACACAAATTGTCCTAAGGCAAGGTAGATATACACTTCAAAGGCCAGGGTTTGGTACACAAATCCATTGTCAAATTGGTGAATTGCCTACAGCTGTTCAGGTGTTTGGCCAGTAGGAGGCAATAACATGTAGATTAAGATGCCCTCAGCTGTCTGGCAGCAAGCAATCAATTTATGCATCCTTTTCAGGTTTGGGGAAATGCCCTAAGCCATCTCCAGATGATTCAGCCCTGCTGACATGCTGGAATTGGCTTCCGGCATCTTCTGTCACCTCAAGACAAAACTATGTTCATGTTTCAGGTGATTTAAGTATTGATGGGAGGAAATCCGTTCCCTATTTTAAGATCCTGATTATTTTAGTGAGCTGAAATGAGGTGACCAAGGAAAGCAGGAGAAAATGCAATTTATCTTAGTGCAGTGGGCATAAAACTATCATATGTTTGTACTTGGGAGGACATGAAAATATTCCAGGAGTTTCAGGGATACAAATAGTAGTGAGTGATTCAATACCCAAATTTTCATCAAGCATATATATTCTCATCAAGCCTACAACTTATGTGTGTATGAGGACCTACATCATTATGCAGATTCACATTTTCTATCTCCCCTTCAAAAATCACTCTCCTCACACTTCACAAAACAATGGAAAACCTCTAATCTACCTCTAATTTATTATAGTAGGTTGTGTTGGGCTGTAAAAATCTCAGAGGCACCAAAGGAATAATTTGCAATATTAATGTAGGTGTTAGGAAAATGAATGATTCAAATGACTGTAAAACAAATATTTTTGCAAATCAGTTGTTTTTCATTTTTTTTCCTTCTTTTTAAATTAACATATAATTGACATACAATATCCTGTTAGTTTCAGTTGTACATTATCGTAATTCAATATTTATATAATATGAAATGATCCTCACAATACTAGTAAGTATAGCTATCATCTGTCACCACACAGAGTTGTTACAATATTATTGACTATATTCACTATACTGTACATTACATTTCCATGACTTACCTAATTTATAACTGGAAATTTGCTTCTATTTATCTCCTTTACCTGTTTGCTCCATCAAACTCCTCCCTCCCCCACTGGTAATCATGAGTTTACTCATGTATCATGGGCACTAGGATGATTCCATATCTTGGCTGTTATAAATAATGCTGCAATAAACATAACAGTGTATGCCTCTCTTCAGATTAGTTTCCCCCCTTTCAGATAAATACTCATAATTAGAATTATTGGATACTATGGTAATTCTATTCATTGCAATCCCCACCAATTACTAATGGAATTTTTTTTCACAGAACTAGAACAAAGAATCCTAAAATGTGTATGGAACCACAAATGACTTCAAATAACTAAAGCAATCCTGAGAAAGAACAACAAAGCTGGAGGTATCATGATCCCTGATTTCAAAGCTTTAGTAATCAAAACAATATGGTACTGGCACAAACACACACACAGGTCAATAGAACAGGATAGAGAGCCCAGAAATAAACCCATGCACATATGGTCAATTATTTTATGAGAAAGGAGAGAAAACTATACTTCGGGGGGGAAAGACAGCCTCCTTAATAAATGGTGTTCGGAAGACTGGATGGCTATATGCAAAAGAATGAAATGACCATTGTTATACATGATTTGCAAAAATATATTCAAAATAGATTAATCAAGGGCATCTTGGTTGCTTCTTTTTTAAATTTTATTTTTTATTGTTGACAGTATTACAGATGTTCCTTTCCCCTCTTTTCCCCTTTTTTTTGTCAATTATGAATAAAGCAGTTATAAACATGTGTGCAGGTTTCTGTATGGACATATGTTTTCAACTCCTTCAGGTGAATATCAAGGAGCATGATTATTGAATAATATGGTAAGAGTATATTTAGTTTAGTAACAAACCATGGTGACAGCTTGGTGGGAAGTTTGCTGTGCATTTTGCATTCTCACCAGCAGTGAATGAATTCCTGTTGCTCTACATCCTCACCAGCATTTGGTGTTGTTAGTGTTCATGGCTAGAAAGACAATATTGTAACTTTCTAGACATGAACGTGAAATATCAGTTTTATTGTTTATTCATAGAACCAGTTTTTGGACTTATTGATTTACTCTATTGATATCTCATATTTAATTTCATTAATTTTTACTATATTATTACATTTTATTTTTATTTTTTAAAATTTCCACCCAAGGAAATGTTTTATTGATTTTTAGAGAGAGGAAGGGAGAGGGAGAGAGAGAAAAAAAACATTTATGTGACAGAGAAACATTAATCTATTGCCTACTGTACGTGCCCTGACCCAGTATCAAGCCTGCAACCTATGTATGTGCCCTGACTGGGAATAGAACCTGTAACCTTTTGGTGTACAGGATGATGTTCCAACCAACTGACCCACCTGGCCAGGGCTCTGCTCTAATTCTTATTACTTCTTTTCTTCTGCTTACTTTGGATTTAATATTCTCTTCTTTTTCTAGTTTCTTAAGGTAAAAGAAGATCCTTTATTCTAAATCATCTATTCCAATATATGTATTTAATGCTATATATTGGCCTCTAAGCACTGCATTTGGTGCATCCCACAAATTTTGATAAAATATGTTTTCATTTTCATTTTGTTGAAAGTCTTTTAAAATATCTCTTGAGATATTTTTCTTGGCCCGTGTGTTCTTTAGAAGTAGTATGCTGTTTAATCTCCATGTGTTTGGGGACTTTTTAGTTATCTTTTTGTTATTGATCTCTAGTTTCATTCCATTGTAGTCTGAGAGCAGACATGGTATAATTTCTGGTATATGTTAAAGTATGTTTATAATTTGTTAAAAGTATGTTTGATTGCATAGAATGTGGTCTGTCTTGGTGAATGTCCCATGTAATGTTGAGACAAATGTGTGTTCTGCTTTTATTGGATGAATTAAACTTTAGAAAATTATCATTAAAATTATTACCTGTTGCTCATATGTAGACATAAGTTTTTTTTGTTGCTCTTGCACATTTTCTAATTCACTGGTTATTGCTAACCATTTTTATGTTCTACATACACAATCATGTTGTCTAAAAATATTGACAGTTTGATTTTAGTTTCCAAGCTTTAGAAATTTATTACTTTTATTGCTCTTATGTAATGGTATCTCATATAAAAGAATAAAGTCTTTTTTGTTTCAATTAATAGATTGAAATTATACAATGGAATATGTCTACTAATTTTAAAAAGAATTTCTGCAGAGTAATGAAATGGGTCCTTATAATCTTTCATTATTTTTTAATTTAGTGCGTATAAACTGTCTGGCCAGTACCCAAGTAACTTAACTGCACCACAAGACAAACCTCAACACATTTATAGGAATGCACAAACACTCTCCCACACACACATACTCAGAACTTCAGCACCAAAACCCATAAATTCGCCCAGCTGGCAGCATGGCTCAGTGGTTAAGCATCAACCTATGAACCAGGGAGGTCACGGTTCAATTTTAAAGAAAAAACACCACAAATTCTCAATTTTATTCAATTAAATTACTAAACATGAAAAACAAGAAAATATGAAACATAAAAAGAAAAATTAGTCAGTAGAAGTAGAACTAGATTTGACAAAGATAATAAAATTAGCAAAAAGGGATGATAAAAATCTATGATAAATATATTTTACTAGTGACCTGGTGCGCGGATTCATGTGCATTGAAAGGAAATTAAGTAGAAGGTGGCTGGTGGGGCAGGGCTGGGCGAAATGGGCCCAACACGCCCTGGAGCCAACCTCCTGCGGTCCGTCCCCAGTTGGGTCCCTAGGCCTGGCCTGTGGGGATCGGCTGAAACCAGCTCTTCAACATCCCCCGAGGGATCCTACACATGGGAGGGCACTCTGCAAAGTTGCTGTTGTACAGGGTGTGGAATGCAAATGCAAGTGTGCAGTAAACCAGATTTGGGCTGACAGTGCCACAGCAACAACATAACCCACAGCCAAAGGTGGAATTGCATGGTCCCGGGAGGAACTGGGCTCCCTCCTCTCTGGTTTTGGGGTGTGTCACCCGAGAACCACCACTGCCAAGTCACTGCAGCTCAGCAGCTCCTACGTTGAGCGTCTGCCCCCTGGTGGTCAGTGCGCATCATAGCGACCAGTAGGACATTCGGACACTTAGCATATTAGCCTTTTTTATATATGTAGACTAGAGGCCCAGTGCACAAAATTCATGCACGGGGGGTGTGTGTCCCTCAGCCCAGCCTGCACCCTCTCCAATCTGGGACCCCTCAAGTCGGACATCCCTCTCACAATCCAGGACGGCTGGCTCCCAACTGCTCACCTGCTTGCCTTCCTGATTGCCCCTAACCGCTTCTTCCTGCCAGCCTGATCACCCTCTAACCACTCCCCTGCCAGCCTGATTGATGCCTAACTGCTCCCCTGCCAGCCTGATTGCCCCTAACTACCCTCTCCTGCAGGCCTGGTCACCCCTAACTGCCCTCCCCTGCAGGCCTGGTCACCCCTAACTGCCCTCCCTTGCAGGCCTGGTTTCCCCGAACTGCTCTCCCCTGCAGGCCTGGGTTTCTCACAACTGCCCTCCCCTGCCAGCCTGTTTGCCCCCAACTGCCCTCCCTTGCAGGCCTGGTCCCTCCCAACTGCCCTCCCCTGCTGGCTATCTTGTGGTGGCCATCTTGTGTCCACATGGGGGCAGCCATCTTGTGTGCTGGAGCGATGATCAGTTTGCATATTACTCTTTTATTAGATAGGATAGAGGCCTGGTGCATGGGTGGGGGCCAGCTGGTTTGCCCTGAAGGGTGTCCTGGATCAGGGTGGGGGTTCCCTTGGGACATGGGGCAGCCTGGGTGAGGGGCCTGTGGTGGTTTGCAGGCCAGCCACGCCCCCCGGCGACCCAAGCCGAGGCCCTGGTATCTGGGATTTATTTATCTTCTATAATTGAAACTTTGTAGCCTTGAGTGGAGCCAAGCCTCCTGCTCTCCCCATGGCCACAGCCATTTTTGTTGGGATTTATTTATCTTCTATAATTGAAACTTGGTAGCCTTAAGGGGAGGCCAAGTCAGGCCAGGGCTGTGGAAACTTGGCTTCCTCCATTGCTGGGGAAACCCAAGCCTCCTGCTCACTCTGTGGCTGCAGCCATCTTGGTTGGGTTGATTTGCAAACTCGCTCATGATTGGCTGGTGGGCGTGGCTTGTGGGTGTAGCGGAGTACAGTCAATTTGCATATTACTCTTTTATTAGATAGGATATGTACATGTAAATACAGGAAAGCATGAGCATGCTAAAGGGATAAATGAAAGATATAAAAATATTAATATCAAACTACAGTGACAAATAAAATATCTGCAATGAAATACATATACAATCAAGAGGAGACTAGGTACTGCACAATATTAGTAAATCTAAAGACATAGAAACAGCATATATAAAATGAAAAAAAAAGACTGAGTAATGAAATACACAAAGAATCATTGAGCTGTGACAAAATATTAAAACAAAGTGATGTACATAATTGCGCACGTCATCTGTCTTGGAATAAGAAAGGTGGCCAGTCTAGAATGAGTTTGGTTGAGATGACCCATCTCTGGTTTACGTGGTCTCATTCTCCAGCAGGATAGCCCAGGCCTGTTCCAGTGATTGTGGCATAAAACCAAGGAAGTATTCAATATCTCTCACCACCCACATTGGGACCAGTGTCACTCTCATTTTAGACTCATTATTCTTAACAAAACAAGCCCCAGGTCAGCCCAGATTCAATGAGGTGGGGAGATGGACTCCAGTATTTAATGGCATCAAATTATAGGAGTTGTAGGTAAAACAAGGGACAGTTAGGGGCATTTTAAACATGTTTTAGTAATCATCACGAAACCCATGTGATGTTGAGTGCCACTTTATGGTCTCAACACTATTCTCCAGCTTTTGTTTGAAACAACAAATAGGTGGCTCAGACATTTAAAAAAAGTACTTGGTTTCAGTGATATTTGAATTTTCTGAGAGCTTATCCTGTGACTACATTTCCACATTGAAGTCTCACTCTTTAATCCATATTTTCCTAACACTTCACATTCCTACCCCCTTGAGTGTAGTTGTACTCTGAGATGCTTTTTAATTTTCATAACATCTAGTTATTTTTTAAACCGAAACTGTGTCTCTCTCAGACAACCATACCGCCAATATTTGATTTGGGAATTATTAAAAGGCATTTTACTTTCTTTCTTCAGCAAAACCACTTTGAGTATAAGATACTGTAGAAATTATTTGTCTGAACAATAACATTTCTTTTTTTTTTTAGCCCTAACATTTCAATGTAATGCTGCAATGAGCTGATAGCTCATAACTCAAATCTCTGAATGCCAAAACCCTCTAGGCTTGCTTTGAAAAGCTCCATATATGCTATCATTCATGTACTATAGAAAGATAAAATAGAAGAGCCCAAGAGTTTCCTATCATTATATAATTTATTCTCTTTATCTAAAAATAAAGTCAGTTGCAAAAAGAGTTTGGACATTTGCAAGAAAATAGCACATTTAAAGACTTAATTGGTTCTTTATTAGGAAATTATTTTCAGCAACTTGGCATAATATTTCTTCATTGAATAATGTAAAATGAATAAAAATGACAGTTCAAAAATGCTGAATAATTTGCCAATGTGAAAGAATTAGCAGTAAGATAGTTTAATATAAATTAATTATTGTTTAATTTTAAAATATTTGTGTGACAAATATTTCATTCTTACTGCATCTAATGGACTAACTGATCTAGACTCATATTTCCAACTCTCAGATGAGAGTGCAGTAGACATTCACTTGTTTAGCTACCACATTACCTTTGACTACTCTCTCTATTTTTGTTAATTGCCCAGTTTGTAAATCTTGTCTTCCCAAGGTGGAAAACAGAAAGCTTGCATAGCCAGGCTCCCGTAAAAGTGGGATTCACACATATGACTTAGGTCTTACCATCATATAAACTAACAAAACAGATTCAACATTGAGCAATACAAAAGAATACATCTTCTAACAAATGTGTTGTAAAATTCATCTATTTTTTTAAGGGAGACAGTAGCACAGGTTTCGGCTTCCAGTTTTGATCATTACAGGTGCCTGGCAGCAGTGACATATAAACCTCCGCTGTGTTTGGTTCGGCTGCTAGATAAAATACAGGATGCCTGGTTAAATTTGAATTTCAGATAAATAATAATTTCCTACTATTAGTATGCCCCAAATATTGTTACTTTTACTAAAAAAAAAGTATTTGTTTATCTGAAATTTCATTTTAGTTGGTGTCCTGTATTTTTATTTGCTGAATTTGGCAACCCTATTGTTTGAGCTCTTCTGACTTCTTAGACTCAGAGTGGGTCTCTACCCCTTCTTGAGACTCTCTGAGCTACTTAAAATAACTTTATAAAATTGCTTTTGGATTAAACTAGCCAGAATTAATTTTATTACTCATTACATAAAGTTGTAATGACAAATACTCTTTGATATAGTATAGAAGGAACCTAGCCTGGCCAGTGTGGTACAGTGGTTGAGTGTTGACCAATGAGCCATGAGGTCATGGTTTGATTCCTGTCAGGGCACATGCCCCAGGTTGCAGGCTCGGTCCCCAGTAAGGGATGTGCAGGCGTCAGCCAACCAATGATTCTCTCTCATCATTGATGTTTCTCTCTTGCCCTCTCCCTTCTTCTCTGAAACCAATAAAATATATTTAGAAAAAGAAGGAACCTAACCAGTTATAGCAATAGGAATACTTGAATTAATTGTGTATGTGAAACTCACCTGTCCTTTCCCACAGGGAATACAGAATGCTCTCTTCATCAAGGTACTGGGAATTACATTGTTCGGTGAAGGCTAGCATCATTGAGAAGGGCTGTACCTGCTCTCCTTTGGAAGCAAAAGATACAGTCAGCAGCTTGTGCCTTGAAATTGACATTATGATTTTAATGGAGAGGATGGATTTTGAAGCAGAAGCTTCAGTCACCGTAGCTCTGAAATCTACTTGAGTAATTACACCCACCTGGCCACTAGTGATACAAAGTGGGTATAGTCATGCAAATCGGATTCAGAGCCAGGTTGGCGACCAGAATGGCCATAGCCAAGGTACCTTTGGCTGTGGCTAATTTATCATTGCTACCTAACACCAAAAGCAATGTGACATACGAAAAATGAATCTCTAAACAATTTCTTTGTGCAAAGAGATCTAACTAGACTCATTATCAAAGAGCCAGAGATTCTTGAGGATTTCTCATAGGCAGTTTGGGAAAGGGCAGTTCAAATAACCCAAACGAAGGAGTTTAGAATAATGTTGTGCAAACATTCTATAAATCTTCCAGTGAGCTTTCTTCAAAGGGACCTGCAACTAGTGTAACTGTGTCCAGAGAAGAGCAAGTCTACAGGACGTTAAGCTATTGACTCTGATTCCTGGTTTAATTGTGTGAAACTGTGAGATGCAGATTTTTGGGAATCAGGCGGTAAATGGAGTTTGACCCAAGTCTCCCTCAATTGATACACACGTTCTGTGGTTTTATCTCAATTTCAGATGTATGGTTAGAAGAAATAAAATTAGCAACTGACAGTGTCTATCTACATTGGCTCTTTGAGGATGCTATAAGCAATCACGTGGAAACATCTGGAGTTTCTCTTTTTATATCAAAATAGTAAACCAAAATCAACACTGCACCCCTGATAAAATGTAAAGTTTGGTACCCACACTAAAAAAATGAAAGTAGCATTGTTTGTGATTCTGTTCATATTCAACCCTCCATCACTCCGGGATCTGGTAGTTTATACCGTCTTATACAAGGACACGCCACAGTTCCATTTAATTAGCCACTAAAACTTTTGCCTGGTTAATTCAGACTTCCTGGTACTGGAATTAAAAGAAAGAAAAATATTAATGTGTCATCTGGGTAATTGGTTTTGATTTTCAAGGGGAAATGGGCTTTTTATTAACCTGGTCTGGGAAGAAAAATTGCAGATAAACCCAGATGATCCTCTGAGGTACCTCTGAGTACTATGTGGTGTGTAAAAGTTAATGGATAGTAAGAGCATCACAATAAATGTAAATTAACAAAGGACTTCTTTTAAAAATTCAGTTTTGAGTTACCCTTATAGGTAAATAACATCGACCAACTGAGCCACTAGCTGAGAGCAAGTGAACATGAAACACGTATTGGAAAAAGTAGTCTGCATATCAACTATGGTCTTCAGTTGCAGAAATAAGAAATGTGGTATTTTATCTATCTATCTATCTATCTATCTATCTATCTATCTATCATCTATCTATCTTTCTATCTATCACCTATCTAATCTATCTATTCATCCATCTTTCCATCTATCCACCCACCTACTTATTCCTTCATCCTTCTGTCTGTCTGTCTGTCTGAATATCTATCTATATATTTCATTTCCCCTCTTTCCTACTCCTTCTGTTTTATATAGTATCTGTTGGGTAGAGATTAACTTTATTTTATCTGTAAGTTAAAAATTATGGAGACTCAGTTATGATTGGTCTATAGAAGGAATGGGTATTACTCAGAAATCTTGGACTTATAATAACTAAATTGACTTCTTTATAGGAAAGTGATCATTTTTTTTATAGCAGTAATAGTTGTGTTATGTTTGTTGGGTGCATGCTGTTGTTTGGAAGTTTGGGGAAGAAATTTGCATATTGTTCATATTAATAATATATAACCAACATTAAGACCTAGTCTCTAATGGACAGTCATGATTTGCAGTAGTTTAATGTCTTTAAACACCCTGTTTATATTTGAAAAGCAATGCTCATTATGAACATTGCCTTGATAATTTACAAGTCAGGAAACAATTTTCACCATTTGCAGGAGGTAGAGGAAACAGAGGATTCACATCCAATGCTCTGCCTCCTCTAAGGGAGGCTTAGCCATTGCTTATACTTAGGATACACAATGTGGTCAGTTACATATTGATTTCTTCTTGCTATCCTCTTGATAAAGGCATAGAAGGTTCTTGAAACTAGACAAACATCCCACAAATCCTTTAGGAGATAATAAATAAAACGTTTGCATATACATATAAAACCCAACTAAATCTGATATTTAAATTAAAGATTAAAGTGATACTATACACTTAGAAAATTCATTAAATTGTATTTTGAAAAAGATTAAATTAAAACAAATTAAGTGTGATTTTTCAAGGTATTTGACTTCTTTTGAAAGGTTAGCTTTGAAAATCTCCGCTCCCTATATCAATGCATCGAACAGTATAGCATAAGTAGATCCCAGGTATTCATAAATGGTGGTTGTCTTTGTCAATAGTTTCCACGGGTCACAGTGAATCTTCAGTGTACTGTAGTTGCATCACTAGCATCATTATTTGAGGAGTTGAGGAGGATTATTTTGTCATGCTGGTCATTTAGTATTTTAAGTTTAACTCTAAAATTTAAGTTTATGGACACATAAGATGCTTTGGTTTCAAAAGTTTACTGCATTTATGACTTCCATGCATCCTCCATTTGCAATATTTACTCACTCTGCATTGTTAAAAAACAATGACCCTCAGAACATGCTATCATTTTTTGAAGAGGACAATAATACAGACTCTTACATTTGGGTTGACATCATTTCTCTCCCTGATAAATCCCAAAGGATCCTGGTTATTAGACTCTTTAGTACTACCTAGGATCCCATTTTCCAGTCTAAATTGTGGAGAAAACTAATAAAATGGAAATTTATAAAAGCAATAACACTGTGCTGCCCAGTATTCAATGGGAAAGAACTGTGTGGCCATCAGTGTAAACATAGGAATGAGTATTTTAGAATATTGTATGTATATTGTCCTCATCAATGTATATTGAGGACAGCTGGAGAAACAAATACCCAGCCACTGCAGTAGAGGTGTGGGAATCTACCATAAACATTAAAAACATGTTCAAAGGACAGAGTTGTCTTTAACAGTGAGTTTGAAGGACTTTAAATAGGTGCTTATTTAGCTTATATTTTAGAATATTTAAATTAAATCAATGTGGCTCAGAGCTGAAATCTTCCAGATTGGACACAGATAGCTCATCAAATTGACACACTCTGACTCTTTCTCATTAATGAAAGTTCATGTCTATGCTTTACCTGTTATATGATATTCCTTCTAGAAAAGTGCAATTAGGAGGGCAAAGTAGCATACTTAGCACTTAAAGGTCTGCCATGTAAAAAATGTCACTTAATATTTCCCGTATGACTGTGAAGAACAGATCTAGGACCAATGAATTACACTGAGAGGTCAGTCATGTTTGGCTTGATATAAAATATATAATAGCCTTGGAATTGCTCATTAGCTGGATAATGTGCCTTTCAAGGTCATGCTTCCTGTCAAAGACATGCTTAGTATGTGTAAAATTTTTGTATTTTTTAACTATAAGGGGTACTATACAATTATTTTAAGTCAAAATTTCAAAGATCTATTTTTGGCAGTATTAAGCTAAATATGTGCAATTTTTAAAGAGTGCCAGAAAGCATTCTGATTTTATAGGCATTACTATTTTAATTGTAATACTAAGCTGATTAATTTTAATGCACTGTCCTTGAATTTATACTGAATAGGGAATAAACATTTCTATAGGATTCATTTTATTTATTAACCAAATTTAGAATTAGGACAAGATGAAAACTAATATGTTTAAAAATTGTTTTTGGATGCTTAATTCATTGTGGTAGTATATATATTCCCAATCATTTAATGATATATTCACACATATACACATATAGAGTTTCTACATTAGTGTAAAAGCAATTTGTTATAGAGACCTTTAAGAAGAAGAGCAGAAATAAGCTAAAAAGAATAAGTTGAATGATAACAAGGCACTTATTAAAGGTTATTTTTTCCCCTTGGACTTCACTTTTTTCCTTTAGAGCTCAATTTCTCCTTTAACTTAGGGATTCTTTGATATCCCAGAACTGGATTCCTTTTTTATGTGACTCTTCATAGAACAAGGTAAGATGAGAGAAGGATACATTTGATTTGTCCGTGAACTGGTTTTCATCAAAGCAGAATGACCGATACATTTACTGAGAAAGCCAGAACAAACTTTGATCAGAATACCAAAGAAATAGGAAAGATTAAGTGTAGACAGACTTGCCTCTGGAGGCAAAATTGTGATGAACACAGCAGAACTCTCACACTGCTGTAGATATTTCTCCCTGATCAAGTCATGCATTATTACTTTTTGTGTTAAAATCAGTAAAGATAGAATAATAAAACACTTGATGGTATGGTTAGATGATTTTTGGTGAATCTTAAGTGAAATCTAAGGCAGTGATACTGGCCTATTCAACAGGGAATACAATTTATGTAGCGGAGGAATTAAGTCTCCTTGTGATTTCCCCATGTTTTCATCTTTTCTAACTTTAAAAGAAATTCTCAGTGACTTTATGAAATGTAAATTTTGACCTTGTAATTTCATAGTCACACATGTTTCAGATTTACAAATGTGCCATTGAATTGTTTGTGCAGGACAAAATGTAATTAAACAGGGAAACAATGCCCTTTTTATGCAGTAGAATTTTTGTTGATAAGAAAGTATTTATTGCCCGACTGGTGTAGGTCAGTGTTGAGCATCAGTGCATGAACCAGGGATATCACGGTTCGATTCCCATCAGGGCCTATGGCAGGGTTGCAGGTTTGACCCCAGCAGGGGGCATGCACCAGGCAGCTGATCAATGAATCTCTTTCATCATTGATGTTTCTATCTCTCTCTCCCTCTCCCTTCTTCTCTCTAAAATAAATTTAAAACTAAACAGTACAGTATTTATTTTTTGCTTATTATTTAGAAGACACCTTTATAGAATATATTCCATGCCACACATTTTTCAGTATGCTTTTACAAAGAGAGTGCATCTAATATTACTAATATCCCAATGAAATAAGTATTATTTTTAGTCACCTCTTTACTATTTTGGAAACAGAGTCACAAAGTAGTTAAGTAAAGTTTAAATTTATTGGCCAGTAAGTGGCAAAGCCCGAGTTCAAATGCAAGCACCCTGATTTTTGAGTTTCATCTCTTAACCACTGCACTATGTTCTTCTATGATATTTGACAATACACTGAATTTTATTGAAGCCCATTAAGAATACAGAATAATGTTTACTCATCACCAGTTACAGAAATTCCAGACTAGTTCACAAGTTGGATTTATCACCTCTCAATGCCTTTATTTGTCACACTAAAGGAATCAAAATTAATTATTTCTTTCAACGATGATTGTGAAAATTTTCAAACACACTGAGACAAAATGCTGAACTTTGAGGTAGAAACAGAGATCAGAGTTTGATTTTAAAAAATTTATTCCTAAGAGATTCACTCCATATTACCTATCAGGATTATTATTCATTCTTTCCAAAAAGAGTATAGAATAGTTAGAATGTCTATGTTTCTGATTCTGCAGTAGATGATACAGGAAGTAATTTTTGAAGAATTTACTGACTGGTTAGGGAGACATATTTAAGTGCTTAAACACTTAAATAATAGTATAAGCGATGGAAAATGACAGAGTGATTTGCAAAATTTATGCCTGATTTGAATTTTTATAAATTTCCTCTTGATCTATAGAAATAAGGTCTTATATGCTGTGATATGATATTTAGATGTATTTGTGGAATATGTTATATTTGTATTACATTTATCATGTTCATCAAGGAGAAAGTCAAATTATTGGAATCACTTTTCAGGGAAAATTCATTAACTTTAGAATGTTACTGGGAAATGTCACTGCAGTACATAGATACTAAAGATATAATTTTGAAATTAAGTTAGCAATGTAGATAACCACTGTCAGTGATCAAATTCAGTTTGAAGCACTATTTATAACGTGCTCATTTTCTGAACTTGCAGTAAATTAAAAAGGAAGTATAGGAATTCAGGGAAGTACAAAGTGTAGCTATGTGGAAAAGTGTAAGATGAATATTTTACATTTTTATTAATTTATACATTAAAAGTATCCCATTATATTTTATCGAATAATATGCATCATTTACTGTGTTTATGCACCTTTTATTAATTACTAATGCTTCCATAACAAGAGAGCACACACTGGAAGGCTTATAGAACAGAAATTAAGTTTTCATGGTTCCAGAGGGTGGAAGTCCATGGTCAAGGTGTTGGCAGGTCTAGTTTCTTCTGAGGTCTCTCTCCTTGACTTGCAGATAACCACCTTCAGGTGATGTCCTAACATGGTCTTCTCTCTGCGTTTGAACACCCCTAGTGTCTGTTTATATATCAAAATTTCCTCTTGTTAATATTTATTTATGTCAGCGAAATTACTACAGTGTTTTTTTCAACATATGGCGTGTTAGCTAAAAGTTGTTTGAAATACCAGTGAATCAATAATTTTTTTTTAAATAACACGTTAATTTAATTATCATCAAATCTTGGTTAAAACATTTTAAAATTAACAGGGTGTTAATTTTCACATATGACATATGGATCAGAAATTTTGTCTGTTACATTCAAAATCTGTTAAATCGAGGTCTGCAAAATCGGGGGATTACAGTATTCTTTAAAGTCACACACATGCCTTTTAATGCTACCCCCGTCAGTGATGAGCAATTTGGGATATTCATGTAATACCTCTGAAGTTAGGTGTCTTCTTAGTCACAAATTAGAGAATGGGATATCTGCTTCACATGGTTGATTGGATATTTGTGGTTACACAGTGCCCTGGTATGTAGTAATAGTGATCATCCCTGTTCTATTTCACTCTCTCTCTCTGCGTTTCCCTCCCCAGGCCCTAAGATTTAGTTTCGTTTAATTTTTTTTTTTAACTACCTTGTAGCAGATGCTCTGAACTTCTTTTCTTTGATATCTTGTTTGTCCCAGTCAGATGCAGTCTGGAAAACAAATAGTCTAAGTATTTCCATCAGAAAGGAATTCAATATAGAAAATGTGTTATAGAAGTGTTAGAGATTAGGATTGGGGCAACAGATATAAATAAGAAAAGGGATGCTACCCAGAGCTGTGACTCTGCCCTTGTCCTGAATAGAAAAAGAGGAAAAGGCAGTACTGTCTGTGGGTCACTAACTATGGAACCATAGGCTGAAGGTATGGATGAGAGAAGGGGCTGCTTCTGAAAACTAAGAACCCACAGTTTTTTTAAGGATGAAGGATCCCAGGAGGCACAATTGCTGATGCCATTGCCAGAAGTAGAAAACTGCATTTTATCTATTTTCTATTTTCTAATTTTATGCAAGTACCTCCAACTGGCAGTAATTAATCAGAACCAGCTGCAAAGGTGTCAGGCAAAGAGTAATTTTTAGGACTTCAGTCTTGCAGGTATAGGACTCTGTCCGATTTTTTAGGTTATGCTGCAGTTACAAACAGGATACCAGGGGATTACAAGTATGGTGTATTTCCATCTCCGTTACATGCTGGCAGCTTTGGTGTGGAGGGAGCTTTGTTCCACGTGTCTTCTATTCCAGGCTGCAGGAGTAAAATGTGTTTGTAGTCGACTGTTTGTGGTACAGGGTTAAAGAGCAAGATTGCTGATGGAAGCATGCATGGCTTTTACATTTTCTGCTTTTAACTGTTTTTTGTCATTTAAATGTGCATTTTTTTTTTCTGGCCAATCATGTCATATGGCCAAGCCTTACAATGTGGCTGGGGAAGATGCTGAAATTAACATGTTATGGAAAACGCTGTAACCTTTCATCGGTAAACCGAAGAGAGTATATTTGGAAGTGATAAGGCCATGTATCAAATATACTTGTGTCCTTTCTCTTTATGCAAAGTGCATGCAAAACTCTTGCACAGGAAAGAGAGTCTAAAAGCTCCATTTAGTCTCAGCAATGAGCTAAAGACCCAAGGTCTTGCCGTGGTCACTACTTGAGCTAATCTTGATTTAAAAAACAAAACCCTAAAATTTTAAAAGGACAAAGGAAACAAGGTTTTGTCTCATAATCAGCTATGTTTTTTGGTGTTTATTTTTGTTAATCCTCACCTGAGGATATTTTCCCATTGATTTTTAAGGAGAGTAGAAGACAGAGGGAAAGACAGAAACATCTATGTGAGAGAAACACATTGATTAGTTGCCTCCTTTACAAACCCCAACCAGGGGCCAGACCAGGGAGGAGCCTGTAACCAAGGTACGTGACCTTGACTGGAATCAAGCCTTTGGTCCACAGGCTGACGCTCAATTCACTGAGCCAAACTGGCTAGGGCTCAACCCATAATCTTGACAGTAGTGTTTCTTGAGTAGGCCTCAGTTCTAGTCCAGAAGAATAGCTCCCCTCTTGATTCCTGATCTTCACCCTCTGAGGTCTTTTTTTTTTTTTTAGGACCTAAGGGTATTATTTAATATTGAACTAAAAGTTATGATTTAGGACCCGAGATACTTTTTTTTTTTTTTTTTTTTTATCCATCATTATGCTGCCATGTAAGCTTGGCAGCCTAAAGATTAAGTTACATCTCAACTGGTCATGACGTCTTTTAATTTAGGCTGGTAGCTATTTAGAAAGTGCAAGTTAGGAACTTTGCCAGCTTCATATTTATTTGATTCCAGTCAGGCTAATTGTCCTAATAGCTTGACCCATAATTCTTTTTGATGTGTGCTTCTCTCTCTAAACTAAGATACAGGTAATTTGATTTTATCAGCCTTTAAGGTAGTGCCACACCCTCAGTATCTTTCCCCTGAGATATCTAAAAGGATTTTGAGTGAGTTAAGCATGCTGCTTTTTTTGTTTTCCTGTTTTTAATAAAGTCACTGATAACCACATCCTGGATTTGGTCTTTGTCTGGTAACAGAAACTTATCTTTTACATCTCTCAAGACCCAAGCCTTGAAATTTCTGGACTCCCACTTTTCCCCTTCTAATAAACCAGTCAACTCTATGCTAAGCCAATCTGTTTCTTGCAGTAAACTTGTCAAATATAGCTACTAACAACTAAGTCTCATTGGTAACATTACTTATTCCATCCTCTTTATAGCAAAACCTTTTTTGCCACATTATCTGCCTTAATCATCAGAGGTGAGAGTGTCACAAACTTTTTTTGCATCTTTGTAACATGTTGTGACTGTTTCAAACATTCAGTAACAGTTTTGGCCTTATCCCTACAAGCCGACGCCACGTCTTCAGGCTTATTTTATGAAAGCATCCCATTTTCATTTACAAATCTTCATGGCTTACAGATATACTGGTGTTATTCCTCGTTCATATTGCATGTTAGTAGATGTGACTTTCAGGTATCTTAGTTTCATTTATCTACTCTTTCTGGAACTAGATACGAAAGAACAGGCCCTATTTGGGACACGCAGTTCTCATGGCAGAGGAAGTGAGCAGGAGTTAGCAGAAATACAAAATGGGTAGTTAAACTTCCACTTGGAATGCATTGCTTCTGCCCAAAGAAAGTCAAATGGCCACACCTGACAATGCAGTCATGAATTACACTCTTCCCACAGGAAGACCCATAAATCACAGGCCAAAAGAAGGATGTATATTTCTCTTCCAAAGAAAGAGACATACAATTTTCAGTGCAAAAAATACAAGCTTTTGTAAGAACATATTGCAGGCAGGGGGTTGAGGGCCTGATAACCAACAGACAAAAACCAGCATTTGATTTTTTATTTTATTTATTTATTTTTTAATATATTTTTTTATTGATTTTAGAGAGGAAGGGAGAGGGAGAGAGAGATAGAAACATCAATGATGAGAGAGAACCATTGATCGGCTGCCTCCTGCACGCCCCCTACTGGGGATTGAGCCCGCAACCCAGGCATGTGCCCTTGGCTGGAATCGAACCTGGGACCCTTCAGTCCACAGACCAATGCTATATCCATTGAGCCAAACCATCTAGGGCAGCATCTGATTTTTTAAAACTTGTATCAAAATGAAGTGTTAGCAATACTAATTGTTTTACAGAATGCTTCCACAAAACTCCAAGTGATTTTTTAATTGGAAAGCATTTGGGAAATCATTTTATTCATTGAGTAATTTAATGTGTAAGTTCATTTGAGTGAGGTCTTGGTCAAGTGGCAGTCAGTTGAGAGAACTAGAAAAGATTATGGAATAGTGTTTGGCTTAAGCCAATTGATTTTATTTTACTGCTTCCGTCGCTGGGTACATAAATAGTCATGACAGTTGAACCTGGAAAGGAAATAGGTTCTGCAGAGCTAGTGTCATAAAGTACTTCCTGCCATAGTTTCTCAAATAAAAACAGATAAAAGTTGTAATAGTGCTTAGATTCATGCCAGTTATTTTATCAGAAAAAAAAAAATAAGCAAGGTATGAGATTATACTGCACTTGAGGTTGAAAAATAAGAGGAAAATTACTTCTCCATGGTGCCCCTTACAAGTGACTTTCACCCAAATTACAATACCGAGATTGGATAAACTTCTCCATTGGGTTCGCAGAGTGGCAGCAGATTTTATTTGTTGGTGAGGTACTCTTCAAGGGCCGAAGATAAGGGACTCACTCTTCTTCATTCTGTAGTTCGAGCTGTCTGGATTAAGGGAAGTCATTTCCTTGGGGTGCTCAGGCCACAATTAGTAAGAAAGATAGAGAGGCAAACTAGGTTGCCAAAGAAGATGGACACAGAATGCAGGAGATGTAATAGAATTTTCGAACATGCTAAAAGATGAAATTTGAAAGCAACATGTTGTGATGATAATATATTAATTTTATAAGGTTGGTATGAATTTGATGAAATGTTTATGTAATTCATCTAATTGCAAATGACATATTGAGGTGCTTAATAAACCTAACCTCTCAGCCTTATGTAACATGCAACGGCTAAAATGCTATTCATATTTTGGGGTTCGACTTAGCATAGCAGGGCATATATTGAGTCTATTTATACTTATATGGGCTATGTTCATATGATTTTTAAGTATTGAAATGTTTCTAAAGTATCAAAATATTATTATACTAGTTTATGGTCATTATTCTTATCTGCTTGAGAATGAAGTGACACAAATAGTCCAAAATAAATAAATAAATAAATAAATAAAGGTAAGGAATCATCACAAATAGGAAAAGAAACAAACCAAAGAACATTTACTTTACTTGTGTCTTTTCCCAAATAGACTAAGAAGTTCTGTGATAAATTAGTCATTGTCCCTTGGCTAAGTCAAATGGCAATCACTTGGTAAAAAAAAGAAATTTATGCATTTCTAGAACCCTCAAATCAAATATTCTAGTATTTGAAAGTATAAAGGGTTTTTCCTGCTTTTTGGATAGGACTATAATTTTTTTAGAAGAGAAGGAAAGATCCTTTTTTAAAAAATATATATTTTTATTGATTTCAGAGAGGGAGAGAGAGATAGAAACATCAATGATCAGAGAGAATCACCAATCAGCTGCCTCCTGTATGTCCCCCACTGGGGATGAAGCCCGCAATCTGGGCATGTGCCCTTGACTGGTATTGAACCCAAGACCCTTCAGTCTGCAGGCTGAAGCTCCATCCACTGAGCCAAACCAGCTAGGGCAGGATCCTTATTTCCTGAGGTATATTTATCATCATGAATATGCTTTAATATTCTGACAAAATATCAATTTTTATTATGTATTATATTAACATTACTCCTCATATCATGATAATGGGATTATTTCTGTATATTATACAGCTTGTGGGTATATCAATTCTACAGGTGATAAAATTAAGTATATTAATACAAAAATTATATTTTGCTTCTTGTAAATAAGTCCTATCCAGTGATATTTACTTTTGTTAATATTAGAATTGCAAAATCAGCAGTCCCTTTTATAAAGAACTACCCTGTGAGGGCTTGTCAGGCTTTATATGCTGCATTTGTTAGTTAGCAGTGGTTAGTTAGTAGTGGCAGGGAGGGTAGAGGGAATACAGGATCAGTATGTCTGACTACCTTAACATGCCCCCAACTTCTGTTCTCTCTCTTACTCTGTCCCTGATCCTTTTTCCCTCTTTTGCTCTCCACTCTTTCTAACAGAGGAAAAGAGAGAAATAGTATGTCATGTAAGCATTTTTTATTAATGATCACCGCATGAATGATTCCTCCACCCACTTGTCAAAGATTGATTGAAAACAAACAAACAAGAAAAGGTTGTTTGCACATGCCTGGGAACCTGGATATCAGAGGTGTTCTGAACCACACAGTGATGTTTCCATGCTGGCTTCTATTAAAGTGCTAATAGCACATTGGATGCCCGGTATGTATTTATTCACTATAATTGGGGAAGCAGGGACTCATATACATAATCATGCAATCCTAAAATATGTACTACCTGGTCCTTTACAGAAAATGTGCTGACCCTGATGCAGAAATGTAGACTGAACCCTGCAGGAGCAGAATTGTCTCAAAGGATCTTCTAACACATGTTCTGGTTCTCTTTGTTCCAGACTAAACCTAGAATTCTGCCTTTCTGCTTGCTTTTCTCCCATTATTCGTGTGTTGTTTTGTCCTGAATACTATTAGCTCAAACACTAAACCTATCCATGAAATACAGCTTTACTGGGGCAAGGGTGGGGGGGTAGAGCTACTAATACTAGAACCACTGGAAAAGGGCTGGAACATGTGGGAAAAACAGGCTGAAAGGTTCCAGGCTGAGTTTTCATGGAAAAGAGAGTTTCAGGTTCTATACCTGTCTTTTAAAGAGAAAAGGAGAAATGTTACAAAACGTGCAAAAATAACATACACATTTTTGTTGTGTGGTAGTGGATCCAGAAGGTATGAAGAGACTATAATTGTTTACATTCCTAATAAATTTCAGTGAGCTCCACTACAAAGCAAATAAGCCTATCAAGTGGTTATTTTAAAGATTTCAATAATCCTGAATAAACTTGTATTGACTGAAAATCAAAAGATCTTTGAGCCTTGACATATATCTACCTAGTAGTCTAGATAGAGCTTAAGACCAATCTTTAGTTGAACATTTTTCCTAAGTACAACTATTGATGATGAAACTTAGTAATTGGGGTTTAGATGCAATTATTACTATAAAAATATATCGTCAGCCAAGAAGAAACTCTGGACAAAGGAAATAATGTAATCCTATCTAATAAAAGAGAAACATGCAAATTGACCATACCTCCGCTACACCCACTAGCCAATCAGAGCAAGTATGCAAATTAACCCAACCAAGATGGCGGCAGCCACGGAGCTGGAGTGAGCAGGAGGCTTGAGTTGCCCCTGGCGATGGAGGAAGCCAAGATTCCCGCCCACCCTGGCTGGCCCTGGCCTCCGCTCAAGGCTACAAAGTTTCAATTATAGAAGATAAATAAATCCCAGATACCTGCTTCTAGCCTGCTCTGGCCTCCGCTCAAGGAGGCGCTGGAAAAAAAAGAAAAAAAGAAAAAAAGGAGGGGCTGGGAGCTTGGGTTGCCAGGGGCAGTGGCCAGCCTGCAAACAGCCATCAGCCCCTCACCCAGGCTGGCCAGGCACCCCAGTGGGGACCCCCACCCTGAAGGGGCTGTGGCCAGCCTGCAAACAGCCATCGGCCCCTTACCCAGGCTGGCCAGACACCCCAGCATGACCCCCCACCCTGAAGGGGGTGTGGCCAGCCTGAAAACAGCCCTCAGCCCCTCACCCAGGCTGGCCAGGCACCCCAGCGGGACCCTCATCCTGATCCAGGACACCCTTCAGGGAAAACCAGTCGACCCCCACCCATGCACCAGGCCTCTATCTATACTAATAAAAGGGTAATATGCTAATTAGACTGGGAGACCTTCCAGGAGACCTTCTGGACGTTCTTCTGGACAAAGCCATGGTGGTGGGGCCGAGGTAGAGGCGGTTAGAGGCCAAGAGGGAAGGGCAGTTGTGGGTGATCAGGCTGGTGGGTGGTGGGGCCGTTGGGGGTAAGCAGACCAGCAGGGGGGACAGCTGGGGGCAAGCAGGCCATCAGTGGGGGTCAGTTGGAGGTGATCAGGACAGCAAGAGGGGGCAGTTTGGAGTGAGCAGGCCAGTAGGGGGGCAGGTGGGGGCAAACAGGCCAGTGGGGAGGGAAGGTGGGGGCGAGCAGGCAGGTGGTTAGGGGCAATCAGGCAGCAGGCAGGCAGGTGAGCGGTTAGGAGCCAGCAGTCCCAGATTGTGAGAGGGATGTCCGAATGCTGCTTTAGGCCTAATTTCTGTAAACTGGCAGTAGGACATCCTTTGAGGGGTCCCAGACTGGAGAGGGTGCAGGCTGGACTGAGGAACACCCCCCCCCCCATGCACAAATTTCATGCACCGGGCCACTAGTCCTAAATAATAAAAGGGTAATATGCAAATTGACCCTAAAGGGGTAACAACTGGTCGCTGTGATGCGCAATGACCACCAGGGGCCAGACGCTCAACACAGGAGCTGCCCCCTGGTTCTCCATGCGCTCCCACAGGGAGCTCCGCTCAACCATAAGCTGGGCCCACAGCCTCTCCCACCTCCTCGGCAGTGCAGCACTAAGGATGGCTGACTGCCAGCTTAGGCCTGGTCCCCTGGGGAGCTGGCCTAGGCTGGCAGGTGGACATCCCCCAAGGGCTCCCAGGCTGCAAGAGGGTGCAGGCCAGGCTGAGGGACCCTCTGCCAACCCCCGCCCCCCAGCATGTACAAATTTGTGTGCACTGGGCCTCTAGTATTAAATAAGCTTATATCAAAAACTTCACAATATATATTGACTCAATTTAATGTAAAAATTATACCTTTATTTATATAAGTGTGAATTGTTCTTATACATATTCCAAATAAAATAGCTAGATAAAACTAGAATAATTCAAAATATCTATCTTCCTTTTATATGTACATATTTTAAAATCTGCTTTTTAAATTATATTAAAGGTTTATAGATTTTAAATTGTTTAATCAGAAAGTTATGACCTTCTTTTGTTTTGATATGTTTGTCTTTCATTGAATTATCACTCCAAGTTTGGATAATTATTAAAATGTATAAAAATGTATATTGTATATATATATATTTTTAAACTTCTTTATCATGTGACAATATTATACTGTACATTTTATTATTATGTTTTTTATTGGTAAGATGACCAGCTGTTTTCCTGGGATGAGGGTCATTTTTCAAATTAATACATGTCTCCTTTTTCATAACACTTGGCTCATTTACTCTTGTTCTGCCATGTTCATGGTTACATAGGAGATAACTCAGGACAGAGAAAAAAGATGAATAGATCTCTCAGAGGCAAACTTGACCCAAATGGTAATGCCCAAATGGTAATGACAGCAAGAAAAAATAGATGCTCAATTTTCCACCAGTGTTATACAAAACTTTATATCAAGTAGTTTATAAGCTATTTTGCTATAAACTAAAGTATTAAGATGTGTTATACTTGTTCAAAGGCATTATTATTATTACTATTTTTTAGAATTTGGAATATATTATTTGTCTTTTTAAAAATTCTTTATTGTTTAAAGTATTACATAAGTCTCTTTTCCCCCATTGACTTCTCCCCGTCCACTCACACCCCCCAGCACATGCCCTCAAACCCCTACTGTCTGTGTCCATTGGTCATGCTTATACGCATGCATACAAGTCCTTTGGTTGATCTCTTACCCCCTCTCCCCTGCCTTCTGAATGTCCTGTTTTGAAAAGTGTCTATTTAGATCCTTTGCCCATTTTTTGATTGGATTGTGTATGTTTCTTTTGTTAAGTTGTATGAGTTCCCTATAAATTTTGGAGATTAAACCCTTATCAGATATAACATTGGCAAATATGTTCTCCCATGCAGTGGGCTTTCTTATTGTTTTGTTGATGGTTTCTTTTGCTGTGCAGAAGCTTTTTATTTTGATATAGTTCCATTTGTTTATTTTCTCCTTAGTTTCCATTGTCGTAGGGTCTGTATTGGTAAAGATATTGCTACGACATATGTCTGATATTTTGCTGCCTATGGATTCTTCTAAGATTTTTATGGTTTCCAGTCTTACATTTAAGTCCTTTATTCATTTTGAGTTTATTTTTGTGTATGGTGTAAGTTGGTATTCTAGTTTCTTTTTTTTTTCATGTATCTGTCCAATTTTCCCAACACCATTTATTGAAGAGACTGTCTTGACTCCATTGTATGCTCTTGCCTCCTTTATCAAATATTAATTGAGAATAATGGCTTGGGTCTATTTCTGGGTTCTCTGTTCTGTTCCATTGGTCTATATGTCTGTTTTGAGAACAGTGGCTTTGTAATACAGCTTGATATCTGGTATTGTGATCCCTCCAACTTTGTTCTTCTTTCTCAGGATTGCTGCAGCTGTTTGGGGTCTTTTTTTATTCCATATGAATTTTTGGAGAGTTTGTTCTAGGTCTGTGAAATATGCCGTTGGTATTTTAATGGGGAGTGCATTGAATCTATAGATTGCTTTGGGCAGTATGGACATTTTAATGATGTTGATTCTACCAATCCATGAACACGGTACGTTCTTCCATTTGTTTATATCTTCCTCTCTCTCTTTTTTCAATGTCTTATAGTTTTCTGAGTACAGGTCTTTTACCTCCTTAGTTAAGTTTATTCCTAGGAATCTTATTTTTTTTGTTGTTGTTGCAATGGTAAATGAGATTTTTTTTTAAATTTCTCTTTCTGTGTAAGGCAGTATTTTTTTATCATCTTTGGAATTGATAATATTTTGAGTAATTTTTCTGTTATGGATCAAGTTGTTAGCTATGTTACCCTTATACAAATATATTTCAGCCAATGTACTCCTATATTTTTATAACATTTGACCAGGGGAAAATAAAGGAGGAAAGAGTTTATAATTCTGAAAGATGACCAAATAATAAGAATTGTATAACACTATGCTATTTTTATAGTTATTTTTATTAAATCACAGACGTTGCAGAAACATTGTTCTATGTCCTCCATGAGTTCTATATATGGAATCCCATGTCACCATTTTAATTATTGCACAGAACAAACCGGAAAGGTGAAAACTATTAAAAATTAACTGTAGTTTGTTGGCAGGATATTCCTTAAGCCATGGATTCACCAATAATAACTCACTATCCTTTGTGATAGTTTGGGATGGATACTAGGAATTTAATCTGTTGATCCATACTTAAAAGAAACCAAAAAGTTTATTTGTTTTAAAAAATAAAATATTGATTAAAATGGAAAAATAGTTATTTAAATACATGTCTTAAATTTTATTTTGACAGGTTGTCACTAGATTTTCAACTGGAATTTATACAAATTTATGTAAATGAAAATTTTTATTAAACACCTAAATATTGGCCAAGAAACTAATGATGTCAATGCCACGTGGGCCCCAAGCTTTGACTTGTTCATTATCTGGTTTCTACCTACATGGGTATCTTCATTGCCTGATGCCTTTGTCTACTACTTCCCGCCAAACATACATATGGCAATACTACAAACTCTGTGAATTTCCTGAAAAAATGGGCATTTATAATTTGATCCATGCATGATTTAATGCATTTCGTTGTTTCTCCTTTGGTGCACCTGTCTGCATTTACAGCCACCATCAGCTTTCATACTGTCTTAAATGTCAATACCCTCACAGATGTTCAGGATTCGCTCATCCCTCTTCTAAAAAAGTCATCACTAGATGTCATCAGTCTCTCTCTTCAGCCACACTGTGCACTCTACCTGATTCTGTCTTCTCACTAATTTAATGAATAGATTCTGAGCTCCATAGGGCATAATTTATTGGGTCACATTCTTCCAGCCAGCTACACCACACAAAGTGTGGGGTAATTTATTTTCATTGAGCTTTATGAAGAAGTGAGTTAAAAGTGATTTTTAAAAAAATAAAAAGCAGTAATGAGTGAGAGAGAGAATAAAAGGATAACAACAGGTTGCTATTGATGTGAAACTTCATTTTAAGGAACAGAAATTAAACTGAAACAGTTTCTAAAGCAACATCTTAAGCCATTGTTACAACATTGCAAAGGAAACCCTGTCTTCTATACCTCTCTTCTAATTCTAACACCTAATATTTGTTACTTGGAAACATAATATCAAATATTAAATTAGTCAACCCTACAATTATACTTGAATACTTACTGCATTGTAATTACTTTGCAAATATGTGCCGTGAAAGTAAAATATTTAAGTCTGGAAGGATATGTATAGTTGAAAATGTGGTGAGAGAAATATGGAAATAGCCATTAGTTAGGAGTAACCAGTTTCTTAGGAGAGGCACAGAGAAAGCTCCTGGAGTATTCAGAGGAGGAACTACTCGTAAGCCCTGGAGAGAACCCGGAAAGGCTTTGTAATGGATTGTTATTAGGACACCTCTCTGTGCCTCGGTTCCTCATCTGTAAAATGAGGGCAATAATGTTACCTACCTCAGTGTGGTGTTGAATTCAATGAACTGATAAACATAGAGCTTTTAGATGAGCACTTGGCACATAGTATGTGCTCAATCAAAGCAAACTGACATCATTATCACTACCACTAATAGTATTATTCAAGATTTAAAGGGAAACACGGGAAAATAAAAGATGCAAAGAAAAACCCCAAAACAATTATATTTCAAAAAATGGTGCAAAGTATAATTGACAGAAACATAAACTGGGGAAATGGAAGCAAAGGTCTGAATTGAGAAATCTGGTTTGATAGCAATGCAGGTTTATAAAAAATATATTTATTTTAGGCAGCAGAGACCTGCAAAGGTTTATAAACTTAGAGGCCCTCAATTTCCTCTATGACAGGTCTCACGGTTATATGTGCGCACACATCCCTGGAAGGTCTGATCTGATTCTGATTCAGGAAATCTATGCTAGGGCCAGAGATTCTGCATTTCTATCATCCTCCCAAGCATGTCAAACTCACGGCCAGCGGGCCGGCCTGCCAGATGCGAGTTTGACATGCTTGTTATGATATGATGTTACCATTCTAAGCACCACACTTTGGACCTACTTATTTACTTGCCCGTCACCCCCTCCACACACACACACTAGAATGTTAAATTGGTGGGAGCAGAAACTCTCTGTGTCCTGTTCATTGCTGTATCTCTAGTTGCCTGATGCTGCTCAACATATTGCAAGTGCTCTAAAAATGTTAAATGAATGAACAAAAGACTGGGAAATGAATATAAAAACATGCACAAGTGGAAATTTTAGATATACGTAAGCGTGGGATCAGTTAATGGAACATCATCCTTCCAGGGGATGACCAAGTGGAACAAGGGAAAGAGTATAGATTGTGTAGGTTAGTTTTGGCCAGGGGAAAAAAAAAACAAAAAACAAAAAATGTTTCTGAAAAATAAAAAGAGGGATGGGGATAGGAACTATTTTAACATAGAAAGAAAGAGAGTGGAAGGCTCATAGAAGGTTCGGGATCTGCACAGAAAGTAATATGCAAGATTCTCATTGCCTAATCCCACCTACAATGCAAAAAAAAGTAACTTCATCTCGAATTTTATGGTGTGACTCGGGAAGCTAATCTCAGCCTGGTCAATAACTAGTGTTGAGATTTATTTTTTAAATACATATTTTCAAGCTCACTCCAAAACCATGGAATTAACAGGTAGCTTTAGATGAAAGCCCCTGTCAGATCTACATAAGTAACTGTAAAATGATTGTGTTATCTAGTCTTCGACAGAGCAGAAACTCAAAGTTATAAATGAATCTTTTAATTATTTTACATTTTGCCTCATTGCCTTAGGAATAGTATTTAGAATATAACTAGTATTTTTGCTAATATACTGTTGATAAGTTCCCAAAAAATGGAATGTTCAAACCTAGTAATATTAACCCAGGGAAAAAAAAGAATAAATTAGGGAGAAAAATTGAAATCAGAAATCCATTTACCCTAAACAGAAGCCTCCTCTTTGGCTTTTCTTAACATGTGAATGCTTGATTTTGCTCACACACACACACACACACACACACACACACACACACACGCGCGCGCGCGCACACAGTCATTTATGAACACTGCAAAGCATTATGGACACTGAAAAACATTTGAGATGGGAAAGGATGCTGTATTGAAACAAGTAATTTGTGTTGTTGGAACAATATTTCTATTGCATAAAATAAGCCTGATATTTGAACCTACATTCTTCTAAATGTAAAGAAAATGACTGAATCAATGGCAGTTTGGATGGCTGAGAATGACTGTGATGCTTAGTGCTGTATTGACATACTAGTATTCCTATTTTTTAACGTATTTGATGGCATTGATCTAGCAGTGTTTACAGTGAACCTGGAGGGAAGTAAGAAAGTTGTAAATTACTATATTACTTATTGGTTTAAATGAATTAAGTTTGTGTTCTTAAGGAAGTGCCAGAATAATATATAGTTACTGGCTCAATTAAAATGCTTTAAAGAAGAAAAATTCAGGAGTAGTGTAGGCAGTAAAATTAGATGAAGTGATGCTTGGATTAAGAAATTTAATATTTTATCCTTCTAGCTTCCTAAAAATGAAAAGTCATTTCTTAAAATATAGGTGCTATGTTTGATTACATGTGTTTTTCTTTCTGCCTTTACTGAAGGAATTAGATTCATACTAACTTTTAGGATTATTGCTCCATTTGTAATGTAAGGACACAATTCAGAAAATTTAATTAATGAGAATACTGGCCTTGCCCATGGTGTCCTCAGTGTGAATAGCTTCCTCGTCCTGTTTCCTAACCTTTTTCTCTTCATAGCCAAAATATGTCAGTTTTCTACTACTTACGATTCAATTAGAGGCCCGGTGCATGAAAATTCATGCACTGAAGGGGGGTCCCTCAGCCTGGCCTGCCCCCTCTCACAGTCTGGGAGCCCTCAGAGGCGGGAGGCGATCCGGCGATCAGGGGAAGGCGATGCCCCCATCACACCTCTGCTGCTGCCACTGCCAGCAGCGCAAGCCTCAGCAGGACCTGGTTACCTGAATCTTCAGCCCTGGGTGGCTTGCCTGCGCCTTGGGCCGGCCCTGGGCAGCTGGGGGCTAACTGGGGGACTCTGGAGGCAGGCGCGGAGCGGCCAGACCCACCTGGGGGTGGGTCCAGCCATGCCGCACACCTGCTGCCCCGTCGGGCTGAGGGGACTGGGCACTGCCATCTTGTGGCTGTGGGCGCTGCCATCTTTGAGGGCATGGCAGTGAATTAGCATATTCCCTCCTTATTGTCTGTGGGTGCTACCATCTTTGTGAGGACATGATGGTCAATTAGCATAGTCCCTCTTTATAAGATAGGATGAGGAAATGTTGAACTCTGAATACTGTTTCTAATATTTTATTGATTAAGTTCTCACATATTACATCAGTAAAGATTTAATTTTGTAGTAGAACCTATTTCCAAAAATATTATTTGTTCAGAGAGAGTGTTTTTTCAAATTTAACTCTAGAGTTAAATTCAGAAAACAATTTTTTTTCCAAAAAAAATCCCTCAATCACAGTAAGCACGAGAAATAAATTTGAAAGATCGAAATACATTGATGATACATCATTTTATTGTATCCAACAAATCATTCCACTTTAGCCTTTTCTGTAATTGGATGTTTCATAAAACTGCATTGTTTTGTTCTTTATGCTGATGATTTTATTCAGGCAAATTTTTCCTTGCCAAAATTCCTGCTCACATTACTTACATATTTTGTTTAAATTTGTTGAGTGCTAGTTTGGTTTCAATGTTTCCCAATGAGAATTATTTGAATCATTAGTGAAGTTATTCATGTTGAAATGTACCTTTAAATATATTTAATGTTTTAAAAATATATTTAGCAATTAATTAACATTTATTGGCCTCTTATTATCTCCTCTGTGCTTCTAGTGACTTTGATGTATAAGACCGGGTTTTCAGCCATTGTCAATGTTTTCTCAATATAAAGCGACTAGTAACTTGAGTGGTATTTGTTTGTTATTGTTTACTGAAAAATACTACAGTCCAGTGGGCTTAAATAACAGAAATGTATTCTCTCGCAGTTCTGTTGACTACCTATCCAGATCATAGTTTTGGGCAGGGTTTCTCCGGATGCCTCTCTTATTTGCTTCCAGGTGACAACCTTTTTGCTGTGTCCTTCCATGTCTTCCCTTTGTGCACAGGCATGTCTAATCTTTTCTTACAGGGCTAGCAGTCATATTGGATCAGGGCCCACTCATATGACCTCATTTTACCTTAATGACCTCTTTAAAGGCCCTGTTTCTAAATGCAGCCACATCTGAGGTACAGGAGTTTAGGATGTTAACATGTGAACTTCAGGGGACACAATTCTGTCCATAAGAGAATCTAGTCTTTTAAGTCTAATCTTTTAAAAATATTCCTTAAATCAAATTACCTTCCCATGCCCAGCGAACATGGACTTAATGGTGTTGACAGAGCCAGTCGATGGCTCTGAGCCTGTGTCAGATCTGCAGGGACAGTCTAATGCTGTATGAAGCTTCCCATTGACTCCTATCTGGTCTGAATGGCTGTGTTCCTGCCCTGACAGTAAAATCAATGGGTGCACAGTCAACCCTCACGAGAAAAAAACAGTAAGCCTGCAGCTAAGTGAGGTTTAATGTTGTCAAACAGAATAACATGTAGAAACAGTGTCTACAGTGTAATTAAAAGTTAGCATTGCTTTCCTGGTTATAGGTTATTGATTCTAATTTGGAAGACCTGTTTGGAGCTATTCCCTTTTTAAGCAAGTTATAGTTTAAAAATTCTTTTCGTTTTCTATTTTTAGTTCCAGAAAAGGAGCCATCTTTTTTTTAAATTGTACATTTTAGATCTACTAGGAATGTTGCTGTTGGTGTTTTTTTTTTTGGACAAAACTAGTTTTTTTCATGTGAATGTAATGATACTGCTTAAATAGAAAATGGAGGTTTTATTCATAAAAACTGGAATCAACTAATAATCTTTAAACTTTATTCTTAATTAAAGAAGTAGCATAATTTCCACCATGCTTTATTGCAAGGCTATTCACATTGTGGTCTGAAGCTTTTCCCGACCCTGCAATTTGTACTGGTCAGCAAGAGAACACAGAAACTGAGAGGAAAGAGCAAACATCAAGAAACCTTAATAACCTTTGAACGAGTTAATATTGTCTGTTGAGTCTATGGATAAAAATTCAGGGGATTAAATTTGGAAATGTTTCTATTTTATTTTGTAAATAAATCTCTTCTTTTGGATTTTACAAAAGTGCACTTTTGTGAAGGACTGAAAATTGTAAGCAAAGCAAAAGAAAACAAGAGTGTGGCTTTCAACCAAGGGCGCATGAGCAGCACAGTTCTACACAGGCGGGATAAGAGCCAGACATGGCTGTGGCAGACCTGAATTCGACCCGCCTCTGCCACCAAAAAGCTATTGGGATCGGGGCAAATTATTTAAAATCTCCAAGCCTGTGTTCTCACCTTTCAGGTGAAGATGATGACAAAATATTGGCATTTTGTCTTACGTAGTACAAAGGCTCTAAACCACAGTATTCCAACCTTAGCACTACTGACACTTTGGGCCAGATAATTCTTTGTTTTTAACATCCCCTGTTAACAGGGGCCTGTCCAGGGCCTTGTAGGATGCCTGACAGTGTCTCTAGTTTCCCACGCACTAGATGCCACTAATCATTCCTCCATTCTTGACAATTAAAGATGTCTCGAGACATTTCCAAATGCCCTGAGTGTGGGGGAAGGTAAATTGCCCCTTTGAGAACCACTAGTTTAATCTCATCACATATGGCAACTTCTCATATGGTTACCTAATTCTTGTAAGTATCTTATTAAGAAGTGTTAACATTGGGATGAAGACTAGTGTACTGTGTCTTAATAATACCAACACAGCCATTTCTTTTTAACATGAATTAGATTTCATGTTTTCTTAAAGAAATGTAATTACTGCATTATTTTAATTGAGTAGTAGATAAAAGTTGATTTGCATGTAGAAGCCTATAGTGTATATACATATACATATATACATATACACATATATGTGTACACATACCTAACACACCCACATATATACTACACATATAATATGCATTATTATATAATTACATATAATGACATGTTATGATGTGATGTAATATGATGTGACTTGCTAGGGAACAACACATTTACTTTTATAATCATTTCCCACTGTAGAGTTGTGGTATCCAATACAGTAGCTACTAGACAGACACATGTTGACTACTTGAAATGTGTCTAACTTGAGTTAAGATGTGTTGTTTATGTAAAATACACACCATATTTTGAACACATAGTTTGAGAAAAACAATAAATTATCTCAGGCATTTTAAATATTAATATCTTTGTTATTTTTAGTAAATAAGATGTACAATTGATTTTGTTAATGTGACTATTTAAAAACTTATATGTATATAAGGCTTGGATTTGTTCCTTACATTATATGTCTGTTATATTAATGTTATTCTCTCTTATTTTTAATTCTGTAGTAAGTTAAGTTAAAGGCATATATAACAGGGCTTTCATTCAGAGTTAGATTTAATAAAGCAAATATATGCATGTTGCATAGAAAATAAGTACATATTAACTCCTATTAATATTACTATTGTTACTACTACATAGTAAAGATTGCATTTCTTCAATAAATGAAACAGTGAAAGGAAAAGGAGAAAAACATTTCTGTGTTCCAGTTCTTGTTATAATACACGTTGCTAAGCCAGCTGTGTGAATCTTTCATTTGTAAATGAGATGAGGATTGAAAACCTGAAGACAGAATCCTTGTGTCTCCATAGATATCTCATTTTTATGCTCTTCACTCTGTCTACCTAGCCCCACAGAGTGCATATAAAGGGGCTCAGTATGTTTCTATTGAATACTTCTGTTGCCTTACTAAAGAAAGAAATGTACAATTAGAACACTAACACCTCTTCCAATTTTTTGGATTAATTTATTTAAGCAATTTGTATTAATTGTTAAAATTTTGTTAAACAATAAGTAGAATAAATTTTCAACTCAATTGCATACCAGTACATAAACACATAATCTTAAAAAATAGATGAAGACATTCCTTTGTGTAGTGAGCACATTGATTTTAATGATTATAAAGAATATGTGAAGAGATAAGAGTGACTTTTTGCTTTTCTGAATTCCCTTTTAACCCTTTGTCTTTATTATAATCAGACTTGCAAAGAGAAGCCTCTTAAAATAACCAAGAAATAAAGACAGGGTGATTGGTTGGTTTACTAGTCAAAAGGAATGAGCACAGCAATTGGCTTGTAATTTACTATAAAATCAATCCTCAAAGACAGAAATGGAAGCCACACATTTATGGCAAAGATTTAAAACAATGTGTATGCTGAGAAGATGGAAGATGAGGCAGTAGACATCAGAAGTATTCAGGAGCATCAAAATGATATTGCAAAGAAGAAATAGAATTAGCACAAAGCAAAAATGCCAAAATACAATGACAGTAGGAAGCAGAGGTTGCCTCTAGAGGATATGTGAAAGTCCACATTAACATTTACGGTAACTCAGTATATGAATAAAAATACTATATATAGCCTAGGAGGAGTAATTAGTGTAAGGGCTGGCTGACTTCCACTCTTCCATACTTTCTAAAGGTATTATTTTGCTATCAAAAGGGTCACGTTAAAAGAAATACCAAACAATGATTTGTATCCACTTGAGGAAAGCTGTACTATAATCTTAGAACGTGGCAAGCCAGGCTGTGAGAGTGTGAATTTCCATAATATGAACATCGATCCATACAGAAATAGAACCTAAAACTAGCAAAAGCAGTGGAAAGCACATATTTAAATCTAAACCCTAAGAGGAAGAATATAAGCAAGATAAGAACATTAAAGGAGGAAGTACTAGTAGAGACTCAGATAATCTTAAAAATGAATTCCAGGGTAACAAGACAGAAAAAAACAGCGAATCATGTTTTAATAAACTTGAAATTACTAAATTCTGTGTACGTGTTGATATATATGGCTGAGTCATAGCATATTGTATTTGTTTATATTAATGGGAAAGATAAGAAGGTCTCCACAATTCATTAGTTTACATATTCTATCAAAAATATTTATTAAGTTCTTACTGTATTCCAGGCACCTTGAGTAGGCATTTGAGTGGTGGTCAAGATAGAAAAGACTATCATGGAACTTGTAACCAAATATGTTCAGATGTCTGAGAAATAGTTGAATAACATATAAAGCAATAGAAAGAAAATTAGGAAAACACTGCGTTCTAAGAGCCTAGTAAATTTAGCGATTCTAAAAGGAGGTGAAATCAACTATATCAAATCATGCTGAGGAACTTTGAGGCCTGATAATTGCTCATTGAATTTGACAAGTGAGAACTTGCTTTAGATCTTTTTTTTTAATTCTTTATTGTTGAAAGTATTATTACATATGTTCCCTTATTCCCCCATTGTCTTTTCCCAGTCTTCCCTCCAGCCCCCAGTCCCAGCCTTCACACCTCCCCCACCGCCCTGCATACTCTGTGTCCATTGGTTATGCTTATATGCATACATGTTCTTTGGTTGATCTCTTTTTTTTATATATATATGTTTTTATTGATTTCAAAGAGGAAGGGAGAGAGATAGAAACATCAATGATGAGAAAGTATCATTGATTGGCTGCCTTCTGCACGCCCCACAGTGGCGATCAAGCCCGCAACCCAGGCATATGCCCTTGACCGGGAATTAAACCTGGGACCTTTCAGTCCACAGGCCGATGCTCTATCCACTGAGCCAAGCCAACTAGGGCTTTGGTTGATCTCTTATTACCCACCCAACTCCCCTGCCTTTGATGGTTTGTTCTATGTTGTTCTATGATTCTGTATCTCTGGATCTGTTTTTGTTCATCAGTTTATGTTGTTCATTATATTCCACAAATGAATGAGAACATGTGATACTTATCTTTCTCTGACTGTCTTATTTTACTTAGCATAATATTCTCCAGGTCCATCTATGCTGTTGCAAATGTAAGAGTTCTTTCTCTTTTACAGCAGTGTAGTATTCCATTGTGTAGATGTACCACAGCTTTTTAATCCATTCATCAGCTGAAGGGCACTTAGGCTGTTTCCAAATCTTAGCAATTGTAAATTGTGCTGCTATGAACATAGGGATGCATATGTTCTTTCTGATTGGTGTTTCTGATTTTTTGGTATAAATTCCTTGGAGTGAAATTACTAGGTCAAATGGAAGTTCCATTTTTAATTTTTTGAGGAAACTCCATACTGTTTTCCACAGTGGCTGCACCAGTCTGCATTCCCACCAGCAGTGCATGAGGGTTCCCTTTTCTCCACATCCTCACCAGCACTTGCTTTAGATCTTGAGCAGAACATTTCCAGGAACTTGATGGGGATAAAGGCCTAGATAAAGAGGGTTGAAGATACAATGGAATAAAGGAACTAGAGAAACCAATAGTCAGTAACTTTAGGTCAGTGACTAGAAGATAAAATAGCCAATAACTGTGTCAATAACTGGAAGAAATGGGAGGAGTCAAGGAATCTTTTTAATGACATAAGAATGGAGCATGCTTACATTCTGATAGGAGGGGAAGTTGATAATATAGGAGAGGAAGCATATGACTAGTGGAGAAAAATCTTCAGATGGCAAATCAGGGAAGAAATGTTGAACACAATTTGTGGGTTTGACCTTAGATTATCATAGGGGCAATTCATTCATTTGAAAGTCAGAAAGCACGAGTATGTAAGAACAGATGGAAGCAGTCTCCATGGAGAGTTAGGGACAGAGTGTGATGGTGATAATTTGAAAAAAAGAGTAGAAAATATTAATTCTGTTCTTTCTGAGAATGAGAGAGCAAATTACAAGAATGCTAGGAGATTCCTAGGACCCAGCTGACATTTGGACTTAACATATGCTAAGTGTTATTGGAAATAGTAACTTTCCATGGATCCATGCAGTTGAAGATGTTCCTACTTTCAGACACATGACTTTGGCCTTGTTTCAAACTCAGATAAAATATTCATCATTCATGTTAAAGAATGGTTTGACCTGAGGAAAAATATTTATTCTGTATGCCTCATCTCTATATTGGGAATAATGTTATCTCTCTTACAGGGTAATTTTGAGAATTAAATGATGTAAAACATTTTAGCACAGTACCTGGCAATAGTAAGCTTATGTACATTGTATGTTATTGTTACTGTTATTATATCTGTTATAAGGGGTCTGTTTTAATTCTCAAAATTAGCCATAAGATCTGTGAACTTTCTACAGAATCCCAAATCCTGATTTCATGTTAATTCTTCCTTTTTTAGATTATTATTATTTTTAATCTATTTTATTGATTTTTTACAGAGAGGAAGGGAGAGGGATAGAGAGTCAGAAACATCGATGAGAGAGAAACATCGATCAGCTGCCTCCTGCACACTCTCTACTGGGGATGTGCCCGCAACCAAAGTACATGCCCTTGACCGGAATCGAACCTGGGACCCTTCAGTCCACAGGCCAATGCTCTATCCACTGAGCCAAACCGGTTAGGGCTAGATTATTATTTTTTAATGTACAGACAAAAAAATACAAAAACTGGCTGTGGCCTAGATTCAATCCAGTTCTCCTTGGACTTGTACATTTTGGTATTTTAAATTATGATAAGGGCTTCAACATGGGTATTTGCAAAGTGACATGGGAGCCTCATAAAAAAAGAAACTCATAATGGAAGACTTTGTTTTCCATTAACATTGCACGAAATGCATTGTACCATGCAATAATAAGTCTGTACAATGGAAGGGCATACGTAATTATTTAATTCAAAACCTTTATCTTTTTGCATAAGAAATTTAGATCCAGAGAAATAAAATCAACATCAAAGCTATACAACAAACCTCAAGAATCCAGATCTCTCAAACGCTAGACCACAGCTCTTTCTACCTCAACATGTTTCTTCACACAAGTCACAGAGAAGAGTGAGTGGAAGCTGACAAAGAGACTGACTTAGTCCACTGGGCTTGTGATGCAGAAACAATAGGTAAGATTTTAAGACAGTGATTTTTCAATCAGTGTGCCATAAGAGGAATACTGGTGTGCCACAATAATTTTTAAAGCATGCAGTACCTGACTCTTTAGTCAGGAGCACTGATCTCTTTTCCCTTAGATAGTCAAATAAAATAATGACAGCAAGCCAACACAATAGCCATCCAGTGTGAATGAATCAAAATTATTTCTATATTTTTGTCAGATCAGCAAAAATATATTTTTTGGTATATGCCGCAGAATTTTAGGAATTAGTTTATGTGAGCCATGAGATGAAAAAAGATTGACAATTGCTCTTTTAAACACTCCTGTCAATTCACCTTGGTGATAATGCCAGGGAAGAAGAGGAGTTTCTAGAGATTGTGAAAATAACTCAGTTGAAGGCTACTTCCCAGTCTTTGAGTCAATAATTAATCCCATGAACAGGTAGTCTTGTTATCTTTTCTCTGAAGGTCACCCAGTTGCTCATCTTTTATTAAGATTTTTATGAAAATGAAATAAATGACCCCAAATGAGCTCACATCAAGAACTTTCTTAATACAGTTGAACATTTGCATTGGTTTCTTTCCAATGATCCTATCTCTGAGTGAATCTGGATCTAAATACATAAAAAAAATACAATGCTGGAGGTCTTTGAATCATTGAAAAATTTATAAACATCTCAATTTCTGAAGGGTCTCCTATTAGTATAGGATAATTTAGCTTATTGTACTGGTTGGCTCAAGCAAGGAAGACTGCAATTTAGAAATATTTCCCTCAGAATGTCTTAAATTTAGAAAATAATCGATTAACTACTTTCAGGAATTGATTATGAAAGTTTCAATTTAGAATACCTCATTTTTAGAATATTCTAGGTTACTATCATTTGTAACTTCATCTAATTAACCAACTCATTAGGCCTCAATAATGAGAAATTTGGCCTCAAGCCTTTTCTTAACATGCCCAGTTTTGACCTTAAACATATATATATATATGTTTTTTTGTTTCTCAAAACAAAATATATATAAATATGTTTGAGAAACAAAAAAATTTAGAGGGTACCTGGGAATTATTTAAGTAAATATTCACCTGTTTAAGATTTTCAATTCCTGGTCAATGTCAATCTCTCTCTCTCTCCTCCCCCTCCTTTTCTTCCTTTCTCCCTCTCCCTCTCTCTCCCCCTCCGCCTATCTCTCTAAAATCAATAAAAAGCATGGAAAGAGACAACAGTGTGGGGAGGGTCAAGGTTGGGGGGCAGGGGCTGGGTGGTAACAGGAAACATTTCAATAGTGTCAATAATAAAAAATTTAAAAATAAATAAAATTATCTGAATAGTTCTTCATCTCCTAATTCTGAACTCTTTTGGATCCTACGCTCTTTCTCTTTCTGTTGCTCAATCTAATTGTTTGTTTAGTTCATCTCTTTTTGACTTTGTACTTTGCTAATCCTATGTAATAAAACCCTAATATGCAAATCGATGGAACTGCGGAAAGACTGGTCACTATGACGTGCACTGACCACCAGGGGGCAGACGCTCAGTGCAGGAGCTGCCCCTGGCGGTCAGTGAGTTTCCACAGGGGGAGCACTGCTCAGGCTCATGGCTGGTGAGCGCAGCGGTGGTGCAGGAGCCTCTCCTGCCTCCGCAGAAGCGCTAAGGACCCCTTTGTGGACATCCCCCGAGGGGTCCAGGACAGTAGGAGGGCACAGGCCGGACTGAGGGACCGCCCCCCCCCCCAAGTCCACGAGTGTCGTGCACTGGGCCTCTAGTATTGATATACTTTGAGAGTTCATTTGTTTTTTGTACTCGGCACAGCACCACCTTCACCATCCTAGGCAGATGTATAGCTAGTTGCTGGGTTTTTTGTTGTTTGTGTTTTGTTTTGTGTTGGTTTTCTTTCTCTCCAGGGAGGAAGACCCCATAAACTGTCTTGGTAACCAATTGTAGTGTTTAATGGAACATGTCCATTCATCTATAATAATATTTGTAATTATACAGCACATTTCTTCCGAGTAGCTCTTGGCACTTTAAAATAGTATTTCCATCCCCAAGCCCTTTCTAGAAGTAGGTGGTAAGCTTCATTATGCCCTTAGAGGGCACAGATGATGTATTTGTACATGTTATAATCTATGCTCAGGACATTGTGAAGGCTTTAGAGATGTTTAATAATCAGAATAGTAATCTTACAGATGGATGAATTGAAAGTGGATTTAACTGTCCTCCCAGTGCCAGTAATAGGGAAAAAACTGAAAATGTCTGACTTGCATACACTGAGGGCTGCAATATTTTTCCATAATCTTCTGATCTGTTTTTGATGTTTTAATTATAAATTAGATACTTTTATGGATTTAAAAAAAGCAAATACTTCTGCCCAGAAAATTTCTACACAAGTGTGATATTACTTAGCTAGTTATTATGAGTTAACATGCTGGAGACCAACAAACTGTGAAGGAGATAATCTTCATCATTATAACTTATCATTTTGGTGTCCCTTTTTTCTCAAGGGATCTACTGACTATATTTGCTTCCCCATTATGTATTCCATATTAAATATTGGACAAGCTCTCTAGAAATAGAGTTCTGAAATTTTCAAACTTTTACCAATTAAAATATTCCTGATTTGCGTTTCATGTCATTTGGGTTGTGGTATTGTCTCCACGTTATGAAAAAATGCATTAGAAATTCCCGCTGTGTCCTGGATCATGAAAAACATTTGCATTTAACCAGGGCCCTTAGAGAGCATAGTGGCTTAGCCAGAGTAAAAAGGAGACATTTCAGAAAAAATTTCATAGGTGAGTGGAAAGAAATATTTTGGGGTAGGTAATTTTCTTGAGGCCATGTGAATTATATTGTGTAGATAGTTATTTACCCAGTCTTTGAATAGGAACTGTCATGGGCATATATATTCATTAATTTGGAAGACTTTAATTTTTCATTTTCAATTAAATTTTGCTGCATTGCCAAGATCAGCAGAACGGAAGCCTTGTCATGATCAAAAGAATCAGTGGGTCTCAAGTTTTTTATGTTATTATGTTTAAGTTATTATGTTGTATCATAATAACCTTGTCAGGTGTCAGATGGTTACCAGACATGTCATTTGATCACTTTGTTAGGTGTATAAATGTTGAATAACTTTTGTACACTTGAAACTAATATAACATTGTATATTAAATATTTTAATAAAAAATAAAGTAGATATTACAAGTTAATGAATAACAGTAATTTGAAAGCAGAAAGATAATAAAGTAGATGTTCTGTGAAACTTGGACAACGCAAATCAAGTGACAGATAAGCCAGATTATTGGCTAATATTTATACACGTGGATTTTGTGTTTTCCAAAGCCAATGCTCAAAGCAGGTTCTGAAATGTTAAATCTTAGATGTTCATATTGAACCTGATTTTCCTCAGCTGTGTAAAATTTTAAAGTTAAATCTGACTTGTGGGTGAGTGGGTGAATGTATTTAGATGAAATAAAACGAGAGGAGAGGAGTAGAGACAAAGAGTGAGAGGGAATTAGTGAGCTGAGGTGGGGAGGAAGACAGTCAGAGAGAAAGACAGAGACAGGAACCTTGAGCAAGAGCCCCTCGGTGTCCCTTCCAACAGACTGAGGTGTAGAGCATCATCGACAAGGATGCAAATGGAACTACTTTTACTGTCTCACTGGGGAGCATGTGTTATAACTAACCTGTTGAAGGAGGTTCTGTTACTGTGTGAAAAAAAAAACAAAGTTTATTCAGATCTGTAGCCCCACACGTACTGTGAAGTATCAGAGATTCATATGGAGAAACAGGGGAAAGAAGAGTTTCATAGATATGCTATTGAAAGAAAACATTCCTGATCCTCATCCAGCTGGCAGCGTGTGAAGTAGGCTGTCCTTGGGAGAGTTTGCTTCCATGCCTGATGCATCAGAAGTCTAACGGTGGTGAGAGACTGACCCTCAGAAAGCATGCTGGATGAAGAAAATAGCAGTGCAACCAAGTCTTTTTTTTAAAAACTAAAAAACAGAATTGATGCCCAGCCGGGTGTGGTTCAGTGGTTGAGTGTTGACTTATGAACCAGGAGGTCAAGGTTCGATTCCTGGTCAGGGCACATGCCCGGGTTGCAGGCTCCATCCCCAGCAGGAGGAAGCCAATCAATGATTCTCATCATAGATGTTTCTATCTTTCTCTCCCTTTCCCTTCTTCTCTAAAATCAATAAAAATGTATTTTAAAAAAATAAACAAAAAAGAAAACACTAGGATGAATTACTTTTAACAATATAAACTTATAATGGTGTCCTATTTCACATTTAAGGGTGGTGCTAGCATTATGTCAGCGAGGTAATATTGTAAGTGAAAAGACAAAGGGATCTTTATTAACGTGTCACTGAGCAACAATACTAAGCCTGACAGATAAGCAAAGCATGCCATCCAAACTTCTCATGTGCTCCCTAGATTCCAGAGGGAAACGAACATATAGTGCAGCATATCAAAATCCACTTTGTAACTAACCTTGTGTTTTTTCAACTTACTCTGGAGTGGGTCACTGAAAATTCATTCCACATAAAAGATTGCATATATTAGCAAAATATAATTTAAAATATAAGGCAGAGCACCTACAGGCTTCAGAAATAAAATATGTTCTATGCTCCTAATTATATTTCTCCCTTGAAATATTCGAACCACCTACACGTGTCAGTGACATGGTACTAGCTCCTATAAATTGAAATGGTAGGAGTTGAACTTGCATGGATATTATTCAGATAATGGGATGCAGTTGTAAATGGAAGCATTCCATTTGATTGACAATCTCAGTGCCGTGAGGAGAAAGGTAAGCTGTCAGCTCTGACACTAATGAAGTATTTGGCTGAGTAAATAGATTCATTATGTGCAATTCAAAGCATATTGTCTTTAAGATTATATTCATAATTAGGTGTGGCTAATATATGGGGGATTTTTATATACATTGCCTAAGGCACACCAAATACATAATAAGCTCAGAGAAATAATGTTCAAGTCTCCTAAAATGACTTTCATCACAAATCCCAGTTCTGTCACTTTCACTCTTAAGACCTTGGCTAGATAATTCAAGCCAATTAAACTTCAGTTTGTTATCTGAAAAACGGGAATAAAAGTTTTTTACTTTACAGAGTTGTTGTGGAGATGAGGGAGGCAGTGTTGAAAAGGTACATAGCCTGTGTCGGTAGTGTGGAAAGTGTGTTATAACTAGTAGTTGTTTATTCATAAAACCCCAAGAAAATATGTAAAATGCAGTATTGAGAAAGTTTTCCCTAAGCTATAAGTACTATGTACTAATAGTAACTTTTGTAAGATGAAACCTCTTTAGTGATGAGTCAGAGTTTGTATATTTGCAATTGATTCTACACAATGACATGTATAACAATAGTAGGCATTGCAGATGAACATGCAATGGCTCCCAAATTCCCATTAATAATTCCTGCAAAAACTAAAATCTGGAGAATTTGGAACAGGTCTGAAGAATGTTCTACTAACTATGATGATGATGATGATGATGATGATGATGATGATGATGATAAAATGAATTATGCCTTTCATATGAATGTTGTTTTATATTTTTGAAGGCCTTTTAAGAAGCCTAAACTTACCTTCTTTAATATAGGTGATTTAATATTCTAAAGTCAAGATTTTAAAAAAGGTTAATAGGACAAAGGGGCCAAATACAGCAGCAAGGACCAGAGGCCTTGTGTCATATATTTTGTTTGTAAAAAACTTAGTAAAGTTATTAAATTTATTATACACTGTTTTTTAAAAAAATTAGTGGGTTTATTAATTAATTCAGTAATTCAACAACATATATTGGATGACTTCTTTGTTCAAGGAATTACGATCCTGGTAAATGAGGAGGGTGATGGGTATGGGTGAAACTGTAAATGAAAAGACACTTTGGGAGCGTGTGTGGGAGCATGTAGAGAAGGACTTTTTTCCTTTGTTGAAAGTGCTGTCCTGTCCAATGGGAATATTAAAACTTGGAGCCACGGTCTCATGTTGGCTTTCTTCCACAATATTTTCATTCTCTTCAAGAGATTGGAAGTGATTTTTCCTTAGATTTATGTTTTGTTTTTAATTACATTTTTTGGCTAATGAAATTATGTACATTTCAAATGTACAATTGTATGATACATCATCTGTATATTGCATTGTGTGCTAACTACCCAAAGTCAAATCACCTTCCATCACCGTATATTTGACCTCCTTTAACCTTCGCTACCCTCTGACCCCCGTTCCTTCTGGTAACCACTATACTGTTGTCTGTGTTTTATTTTAAAAATTTCAGTTTCTATCCTAGTTACTCCATGGAGGAACTCTGGAATTCTCAGTTTCCTAACCACCCCATTCCCTGAACCATGTCCATGGCACATAGAATACCCTACTGCAGCACTTTTGAGGCTGGTGCATCCCCTACAACGTGAACTTGCGAGGTCAAGGCCACATCTTGTTTATTGTCTCACTGAGAAATAACTCACACTCAACAGTAATAGGAGAGATCAGCGTCATCATGAGCAAACACAAGTCTCACATTTCTGATTTGTTTCCTTGGATTTATTAAACTCATTTCAGTAAATCGTCCTTTTGTATTTTTCCACATGCTTTTTAAATATTTTATTACGTTTGTTGGATGACTAAATCATTGGCTAACTGAACTAGTGAAAATACATTTCCCACCTGCATATGTTAAATGGTATTTGTTGGAGGCCATTTACAAAATAAAAAAGAAAGACTGGACAACCAACAATCAATCAGAAGCACCTAAATACACAAAAGCTTTTCATATGAGTAAGCAGAAAGAGTTGTCAGGTGGCTTAGGCTCAGGATCGTGGGGAGCGGGTTCTCAGGCTGCTCATTTGTGCCAACTCCCATTGACATTGCTGGTGCCCTTTGCCCTTGTTTCTTTGCCTTCCTGTCTGTCTTGTGGTAACTGTGGTTTTGTTGTATGTGTGTATGTTGCCTGAGTGCTCCACTCGTGGATTTCTCCACATCTGAAGATTGGGGAACTCATACTTTTACCTAGTCTTTCAATTAATGTCACTGTTTCTGGGCCCGTGTCTTAGGATCCGTTTGTATTGCCCCTGGTGCATCAGAGTCTCACACCACCCAGACATCTGCAGGGCTCACCAGCTTTGGGCACCTCTGATCTTCAGTGTTTTTTTAGTTTTTGTTTTTTTTTTTGACCGGTTACATTAGTCATCAGATTCTACTCTCACTCGGTCTTCAATAAATTTCAATTTATGAAAATCTTGGGCAGGGATCTGCCCATACTTTTAGATCTCTCTGCTCTGACAGTTTTGTGTATTTTATTATTAGTGGCATTAGTTTATTATCATTTTAACAGGTCTTGGAAATGAGATAAGTCAAACATCTGTTTTGCTCAATCTTACATATTACTCTGGAATTCTTACACCTTCTCAAAATTATTTAAATATTTGTTCAATGTTTGAAACATGTGGGGAGATTATAATAAAAATCACAAATATTAGATTGATCATAAAACAAAGAATTTATCAATACTTTGATCATAACTGAGAATTCCATTTTATTTAGAACTTTTCTCAAAGCTTAACTACTACTAATACATAGATATTAATAGTCATTATGCCCAGTAGAGATAGAGGTAACTTACATGGATAGGGTGCAAGTGAAATTATTTTCAAGTTACCTTTTCAATCTTGCATATTGACTAAATTGGTCCCAAATCTCTGTGTTCTTGCTTCAGTTTTTTTAAAAAATATTTTCCTAAACACACAAGTTCTTAGAAGGCATATTAAAACGCATGAAATGTAGATAATGAAATAAATCCTGGGATTTGGGGAATAACACTATGCTATACTTTTTTCCCCCCAGAATTTCAACTGACTTGAACTATTTTCAAGAGATCCAAGTTGCTGATCTCAAAATTGGAGACCAACCTGTCTTGTGAGTAAGATTTGCCCTTTTACCCCACAGAGATTGATTGTTCTTTATTTGCCACTAAAGGCACAGTCTCCTTCAGTGGGAAGGAGGCCAATTTACATTTCATGTCGCTATAAATTAAGTTCTGTGTGAATCATGCGTGGAAATCTAAGCTACTTGTGCTTTAGTTCAGATGTATTCAGTGATGTTTGTGTGCTGTTTTTCATGGGAGGACCCAGGGAGCTGGTGGCCAGTTTCCTTTTTCACCTGGCTACAGGTTCCAGGAAAGGATATTTAGCTCTCGCCCTTCAGTTTATTTCTGATGCTTCAATTCCGACGGAAGTGACAAAATACTTATTTCCACTATTTGTCAGTTTATCGCCTCCAAATCTCCCTTTCCTTTTGAAACTATGGCTTTTAAAGGAGCTTTCATGTCTTTTCACAGTTGTGAAATGAGCCGTAATCCTGGGGCTATTGTGCATTTACTCACACTGTCTTCTGCCGAGGACACCTACTCATCCTGGCTCTCGCTTCGACCTATAAAGAGCTTTCTTATCAGTCAATATCCAGTTTAAATGTTATTCCTTTAAAAAAGTCTTCTAGTCTACCCTGAAAGTGTGGCTCGGTAGTTGAGCATCAGCCAGGAGGTCACTGGTTTAATTCCTGGTCAGGGCACATGCTCAGATTGCAGGCTCGATCTCCAGTAGAGGGAATGTGGGAGGCAGCCCATCCATGTTTCTCTCTCATGGATGTTTCTATCTCTCTATCTCTCTCCTTCCTCTCTCTTTAAAACCATTGATAATAGTAAATCTTTTAATCTATCTAGCCAGAATTAACTACATGTTTACAACGGTCATGGGACAGGGAGGGACGGGATGTTGGAAGAATTTTTAGTTTTGTATTATAAACAGTTGGAAAGATATTTGATCTCCTGTCCCAGATGACAAGTCCTTCCAATATCAGGACCTGTCTCATTATCCTACCTAATAAATGAGTGATATGCAAATTGACTGTCACTCCAATACACAAGATGGCTGCCTCCATGTGGTCAAAGATGTCTGCCCCCATGTGGACACAAGATGGCCACCACAGGATGGCCAGCAGGGGAGGGAAGTTGTGGGTGATCAGGCCAGCAGGGGAGGGCAGTTATGGGGGACCAGGCCTGCAGGAGAGGGCAGTTAGGATTGACCGGGCCAGTAGGGGAGGGCAGTTGGGGACGACAAGGCTGGCAGGGGAGGGCAGTTAGGGGGAACCAGGCCTGCAGGGGCGGGCAGTTAGGGGCAATCAGGCTTGCAGGGGAGCAGTTAGGCGTTGATCAGGCTGGCAGAGGAGTGGTTAGGGGGTGGTCAGGCTGGTAGGCAGAAGTGGTTAGGGGCAATCAGGCAGGCAGGCAGGCGAGCAGTTGGGAACCAGCAGTCCTGGATTGTGAGAGGGATGTCTGACTGCCCATTTAGGCCTGATCCCACCAGGATCGGGCCTAAACTGGCAGTTGAACAGCCCTCGAGGGGTCCCAGATTGGAAAGGGTGCAGGCTGGGCTGAGGGACACACACCCCATGCACGAATTTTGTGCACGGGCCTCTAGTTTCTTATAATATATGTGTATACTGTACAGTAATAGTAATAATACCAATAATTCCACTAGCCAACATACATTGCATGGTTTCTCCATGCAGACAATTTCTAAGGGCTCTCTGCACATGGTCTTGTTCAATCCTCATAACCCTGTGAGTTAGGAACTGGCATTATCTTCTTGTACATGTGAGAAAGCTGGGGTAGAGAGGTTACGTACGTTGCCGAAAGTTTTACAGCTTCTAGACTTTAGAGCTCTTTACAAACCCAGATCTACCTTAATTCGACTGGGCATTTGTCCTTCCTCAAATACATAGACAAATATAGGACTTACAGATACTAGATAATTAATGAAAACCCTTTGTGTAAAACTACGAGTGACATAGTGGCTTTTTTTAATGAGCAATTTAAATCAGAAAATTTCCAGAGAGCCAAGCAAAGTGGATTTTACCTGGTTTCTGTAGTATTTCCTCTCTGCAATAAATCACCCAGGGTACACATTAACATCATATAAAGAGTCTTCATGTGACACCCTGGAGTAGTCTTGCCATGTCTTTATTTAGCACATTCAAGGGTTAAGAGCCACAGTTTACTTTATAAGGTAAACCCCTTCTGGTAGCACTCCTACAAACAGGATTTGGGGGGAGGTATGTTTTTGCCTGCAGAAATAGACATTGCATTCTTTGGATATAGAATTGCCATCTGAAGCAAAGGTCCATAATCAAATTCACTTAAACAAGGTAGAAGTTCATTTTGCACACATTAAAGTTAAGCTGGTATGATGGCTCTGCTTGATGGAGTCATCAGGGAACTGGGATCCTTCTATTTTTTTTCCTCTGCCATTCTAAGGGGTTGTACTAACCTGCATAGCTGACGATGCTTCCCCATCATTTAATCTCAGCTCCCAGTAATGGGGTGTGAGGGTAGAGCCACAATCTTTCCCTTTAAGGTACAATCTGGAACGTTCACCAGCCACTTTCCTTATAACCCATTGCCCAGAAGTTAGTCATATGGGTATTGGAGTATAAATAACAGTATCTCCCACAGATTTTGTCATATTATCTTTGGTTTAATATGCTGAAGAAACTTGCTGGAATTTCTACCATTTATTTTTCCTTTAATATATACAGTGGCAAACTTTAGATGTAACATAGCACTCCAATCAATTGAAAATGTATATTGTTCATTCACAAGTACATCTTAGGTATTTATAAGTTGGATTTGCAATTGTTGGCATTACCTAATAAATATTTCCTAGTCAGCGAGTCCTACCTCCAATGATTCCTTCTTTTAGTGGCTACCTCAGCGCATATTCATAAATCTTAACCATATTAATGGAGTTGAAAAATGCCAAAAACTGGGGAGAATGGCATAGAGTGTTTTGAGCATAGGATAAAATTTTGTCAGCATTGCAAATGCACTGTATGAATAGAATGACTTTGACATATAAAATAAAAGATTTTGTTAAAGCCATTAAGCTCTCTGTTCACTATTTCAGTAAGAGGGATCAAATGAGTAGTCTCTTTTTGTCTAGGAGAAAAGAAAAAAAATGAATTTTGCACTGTGATCTGTGTATTTCAGGTTTGATGGGCAGGTAGAAGGCAGTTCAGAAACAAGAAGGAAAAGTGGGTGTATTACCTAGGGATGGTAGAAAAGATTGTGAAGGGCAAAGGGAAATTTTTAGAATTGTATGTAAGTTTACCAAAAGTACATGGATAAAATTAGAAACATTTTCTACTCGTAATCAATTGCCTCCTACAAGTGTTTGTTATGAAAGTTTATTTCTGCACATGCCACACTTCCTAATTCTACATGATTTTATTCAATCACTGCACATCATAGCACCTTTACAATTCATTGCTTGTGTATATATTTGGTAAATGAATTAATGAAAGGCCAGCGTTGGGCTTTTTCAGTACAGTGCTGTAGAAATATGCATTCAGTTAATATGTGATTACAGAAGTGAGGTGATATTACTTATCCACTCCCATCCGTTTTTGTTTGTTTGTTTGTTTGTTTTTTGGTTTTGGGGTTTGTTTGTTTTTGCTGGAAATTTCAAACATGGATGATCTTACCCAGGAGAATCAAACTTGGAAACATATTCTTAAAAAAATACTTTTATTGGTTTCAGAGAGGAAGGATGAGGAAGAGAGAGATAGAAACATCAATGATGAAAGATAATCATTGATTGGCTGCCTCCTATATGCCCCACAGTAGGGATCGAGCCCACAACCCAGGCATGTGCCCTGACCAAGAATCAAACCATGACCTCCTGGTTCATAGGTCGACACTCAACCGCTGAGCCATGCCAGTAGGTTTGTACATGGTGATTTTAAAGACTTTCTTTTAGAATTTTTATTTTCACTTTCTGCTATGCACTGCCTAATTCATTTCTTTCTATGAGTCTGGTTACTTGGCAACAACATTCTTTCCTCCTAAATCTTAGCAAATACTTTTAAAGATGACATGATTGTGAAAGCTGTAATCTGGAAAATAAATGGACTAAGTTTTCATAGGGTGAGCCTAGTTACAGTGAAATACACGGTCTGTGTTAGCGATGCAGCATCACAGAATCAGGTTAGAGCGGGGGGCCTGGGAGATTGGGGTCAAGCTCCCATATGCACAGAGGCGGAGAGAGAGATTGTGTTAGTTTTCATTTCCATTTCAATTTTTCATATCAGAATCAGAGCATGCCAAGCATAAGGGAGCATCCAGGGACAGCAGAGGGGGTTGTTTCTAACATCGTTGCTGTAGTATGAATTCTAGCAGTGGGTGAGCATTTACACACATTTTCTGAACTTTCAATAAACGAAACTACAGTTTCCCGTTTTAATGTAGTTGTTTCAGACATTGCATATTTTTCTATGACTTGCTCCTATAAACACTGCGGGTAGGAACCTTAATTGATAGTCCTACCTGTTGCACATTATAGAGAAAGACTGATATCCCAAAAGGAAACCAGCGTGCCAGATAGACTCCTATCCCACACGGTTCTATCTAAATGTGAAGTAAAAATCTCATATTCAAAATGTCTCTCTCAGATCGATGTTTCTCTGTGTGTGTGTGTGTGTCTCTCTCTCTCTTCTCTCTCTCTCTCTCTCTCTCTCTCTCTCTCTCTCTCTCTCTCTCTCTCTCTCTCTCAAAAAAATGTCTAAAAAAGAACTCTTGGTTATGCTCCCAATCAGTTGTTCAGGACAAAAATTGAGATATTGTTGTCTTTGAGTCTCCTCTTTCTCTGTTACTTCACATGCAATTTATTAGCAATGCTTATTAACTCTAGCTTTAAAATATGTCCCAGATCTTACCATTTCTCACCACCTTCATCACCATTGTGCTGGTTGAAGCCACAGTTATTGCTCATCTGACTTCCCACAACAGCCACCTAATTATCCTCCCTCCTGACACACTCCCATGCTCTTTTCTTCACTGAGAAGACAAAGTGATCTTTTTGAAAAAATAAATCATTACTTAGCATCCCCTCGCTCTACCAGGAGCTATTCAGACACAAAGAATAGATGCTGGGGCAGGGAGGAAGCAAGGAATGGACAGCAATTGGCCACTACAGGATGGAAGGGAAAAGCCAGTACCACTTATAATAATTTTAATCATGTCAGTCTATGGAGTTTAGAAAAGCTGAATTTATTGTGCAAAAAACAACAACATTGAAATTCTCAGAATGTCTGATAATCTGGTGGGCTCCCATAAAGCAATTTGTATTTAAAGGCAGCAGGAGATAAATAAATACATTGCCATTTAATTATTTTTTAGAACAAAGAACTGCTTTGAGTTCACAATGGGATTATACACAGTGTTCAGACTGGGAGGTGTGATAAAACAAACTGTCAAGTATTTTTGCTCAGGAGTAGTTTCCAGCTGTTTGTAAAAAAAAGTAACTGAAAGAAGGAAGAGAGCCACAGACTTTTTAAATGAATGTAAATAAATATAGGTTTGGTAGTAAGAAAGCACAGACAGGGAGAACAGAGCAAGTTCAAGATACAAGCTTTGCAGAAGGTCGCCATTCTACCCAGCGACACTAGATGGCGGTGGTGTGCCAGGAGAGAACCTGGCTGGTTGAGCCAAGGCCTGCAGGAGGTAGTTTATGCAGGTGCATGCTAAAAAAGACTGTTTTGTCTGAGGAACTGTAAATTGTATTCATAATCCACATATCATTATTAATTCATTTTGTATTCATTATCATAGGGCAGATTCATTTGGTACTTAGGCAGATGTCAGAGTGGAGGTACTTAGGGAGCTATCTGTGTAGGTTCGGAGCAGGCTGCGTGCAGGTTTTCATGCACACGCAAGTGCAAAGACAAAAAAAATGCTCTTCTTTTTTTCTAACCACAACACAATCTGGCTGTAGATTGTACCAGAGTGTGCCCAGGCTAATGGCTTTCAGGGTCTAATTCCGTAACTACTATGTGTGCCATTACTTCTCTCTGTATCTTTTTGGCAGAATAAGTCTGGCAGATGAGAGCCTCCCAGTTTGGAGAGTTCTGAATGATATAAAATTTAATAATCTACTGCTGACCCTAAGGGGGGAACAGATAATCCTTTAATAACGCACCTCAGAAGCCTGGTTTGCGTGGCCCGAGACCGAAGGCAGCCTGGTACAGTGGAAAGCTAGCCTGTGAGACAGGAGAAAGATGGGTTCTGGTGTTGGCCCTGCCACTAACTAGCTTGGGGACTTGGGGAAAATCAATTAACCTACCCAGGTCTCAGGTTCTTAATCTATAAAATGAAGGGATTGCATGAGATCATCCCCAAAGTCCCCTCCTGGGCTAAAAATAGTGAAACTTCCTGATAGAAAAATGTGCATGCCAGATCAAGTTTTGAAACTCTAACACTTCTGTGTGACCTACTTCAAATCAGATGAGTTGTAAAGCTCCCTCTCCACGAATCGTAAAATGTATATCATCGGAGAGTAAATGCACTTCAAGTGGTTACAAATGTGAGTTATCGCCAGCGGCTGGGGCAGCATCCGTGGAAGTGGCAGGACTTGGTCTAGGAACCTTCCTTAAATCTCAGAAATGACAGCAGAGAAACTTTGGGGAGGAGGTCTAACTTCGGGACTGCTTTCTCACAAATGAAAAAAATTTGACAAATTGCATGTCATGCCGTGGTGTACACTTCGCAAATGTGCAGAAACATCTCCAAACCCTAAGGCGGATTTTCCTCAGTGCTTAAGTCCATCTAGAAGTGAAAGCTGCCCGTTAACTCTTTGAGGACAGCAGGCACTTCTCTCCACTGTCACATGGAGACAGTGTTCTCCAAATAAGGCTCTGATATGCCCCCTGATTAATAGGAAATAGTGGGCCAGTTGGTGAATCCCCAGATAAAAGCATTGGCATGGAACAGTTAGGCAGATCTAGTGGATAAAGACCATCAAGCTCATTAGAAAAAAACACACAAAAAAACAACTAGTCATTTTTTAAAAAAAGAGATGGCTAATAAACATGGTAAGTATATTTATAATAATAAAAGTGCAATATGCTAATTAGACCAGACGACCATCCGGATGAAGGCAGGGCTGCGTGGGAAGCCCGGGTCCCCGGTGCCAGAGGGAAGCCAGTGCTGGCAGCCAGGGGAAGGAAGGCCCACTCTTGCACGAATTTCGTGCATCGAGCCTCTAGTATATTTATAATTTCAAAACCATGGATAGGGCTTCAATGAAGGGGTAATTCACTCAAGAGCCAACTGTCAGCAAAGGGAGAATGTTTTGTCATAGGTCTCACACTTCCACCTCTTAGTAATGAATGGATGAGTGAAGCATGCAAAGAACAATCCCTCAGGCATCAGCATCGAGACTCATTGTTTAGTCTGATTATCCAACATCAGGTAGAGGGAGTCCCACCGGTTCCTGGGGTCTGCAGGTGAGTCTAAGCTCTTCAATGCTATCAAATGCTGGTCAGTTGGGATATATTGTAAGATTATTTCATTGGACTAAAAGGGATAGAAAATGAGAAGGAGTTCATTCTGTGAACACTAAACCATTACTGTGTGCCCAGGGCCATGGTGGTACAAGAATACCAAAATGTTCAGAAACAGGTAAGACAGCAGATAACCAGATCATCAGAAAATTACCTTGTGCCACTGTGATAAGTGATATGTTTAGAGCTGTTGGGATTAATGAGGGAGGGAGGGCATTTGGAGGGACTGCAGAGGACTTCTGGAATAAAACAAGACAGACTGCCGACCAGCTGAAGGATGGATAGGCATAATTTAAGTTAAAAGTCAAGAAAATCAGGAAAAGCACAAGAAACTAAGAGAACGGAGGGTATTTACGAACACTTATTAGCATGGTATGGCAGAAGGAAACAAGATGCCTGAGGTGAAGGTGTGGTAGATATGGTTTGGGAGGGAGACAAGGCCAGTTCTTGAGCTATGTATCCTGGCAACAGCAGGTGCTTTTACGTGAGAAGATCCAGTTGTGAATCCTTTCTCGTCATTTACTGTGTGTGTCTCTGAGCAAGTTGTTTCATTCTGAATAACAATCTCCTAATCTTTAAAGTGAGGGTCATTCATGGTGTCAACCTCAGAGGCTCATTGTGAGGTTTTGAAATGGGACTCTGCTGATTGCAAAATAGAGATGACAACCTCGCCTTCACAAGGAGGCGTGAAGTTCGGAAAGGGGCGGGGCTTGATGCCTGCTAGCAGTCCTCAGCTTAGCTCCATCCACAGAGGCTGCGGAGAGGAACTCCCTCCAGACGTGGCTGTCCGTTTCCTTCTCCCTCTCCCCACCCTACAAATGAGCGAATGCGATTGATAGTGTCGCTAGGTGTGTGATGTTTTATAGGCATCTGGATGGCAGAGGAAATCCCTCTTCACTTTCCCAGGAGTGTCCCCTTAGTCCTTTTCGATTCAAAATAAAGGTCTGGCCATCTAAAGCTGTGGCTGCCCTCTCTAAAAAGGCCAGCAGTCTATGAAAACATCTGTTTCTACCTCCTGATGACATCCCCACAACACCAACTTTAGTTGTCTTCTTGGATCTCCGGCATACAGTTTATTTGGATCCCAGAAGCTAAGAAATGAAGAGTTTATAAATTTACATAACTCCTAATACAACCTGCAACCTTATAATAAGAAGTTCACTTCCTAGGTCACATTTTATCTAAAATCTGACAGGTCAGTTATTCAATATATCATGCAGGAGGCACGGTGACCTGTGCAAACAACATCACAAAATTATTTCAAGCCATAAAATCCTAAAAACATTATAATGTACAAAGCTGAATATTGTCCGCCATTATTAAATTCAAAAGAAGAAATCCAAGCCCCCAAATTTAACCCCATTCTGTTTTAAGTTAAAATTGAATTAAAAGTTTCAAGTTAAACCCAAAAGAAACTAGAGTCCAAACAAATGTGTATGTTTTTTCCCTCTTAAATTTCTTTCTCTACTTAATCTCAATCCTATAGGATTAGTTCATACACTAGGGGAGTAGAGGAGGCTTCCTTAGCATTTGTAGTTTGGGTCAATTTACTAGAAATATTGCTCATTCAGGACCTCTGAATTTCAATACTGTATTCAAAGTTTCTCATGTGCCCTAGTTTTAAAAGTTCAAAAAATAGGCCACACAAGATTTTTACAGCACTGGTGTCAAACCCTCAACATTTGGAGAGCATAGCATCTACAAGAGTTTCACCATGTAAATGTTCTTCTTATAACCCAGTACTTGGTTCAATTCAGACCCAAATTAAATGTTTTAAATTTACTATCAAATCTGATTTCGTTAAAGACTGAAAACAAGGAGAAGAGTAAGTCTTCATGACTCTCCTTACCAGAATCTCAATAAGCCTAGTCTAGCTGTCCAAAGTCGAAGACCTCTGAGCTCTAGGTCCACTCCCTGATGTGTTAATGTTAGTTACAGCACTATTCCTACCAGGTGGGATGGGGAAGACCCACCTATGCAAACTGACTCCCTTGGTGACATGGGAGACATGTCAGCCTTCTTGAAGAGTTTGCAAATTTATTCTAGTGGTACTTCAGCTGGTTCCTTTTTTCTCTATCCTCCATGATTTGAAATTTATTAAATTCCTATTTGGATCTCAGGCAAAGCTCCCTCTCTCCACATGTGTTTCATCTGCAGAATCAGCAGATCTCTCACCTCCGAACTTTATCACCGGAGGCCCAGTGGAGACTCAGACCTTGCCACAAATGCTCGCCTCACACATTGCCCTTCCCCTCCTCTGATTTTGGGTTTTCAGAATTGGAATAACTAATACATCTTTTCTACCACTTCATCGTTTTCTGCTCTAGCGGACTGCTCCTCAAATGCTTTGGTCCTCTCCTGTTTCTCTTTTCCAGAAGGACCTGCTGAGCTTTTGTTTTTTTTGTAAAGACTTTTTTATTTTTAATAATATACCCCTGATTGTTGCAAATTTTTTATTAAGTTTTTTAATTATGAAGACTTTATTTTTTAGAGCAGTTTTATGTTCACAGCAAAATTGGGGGAAAGTACAGATATTTCCCATATACCTCCTGCTTCCACACCTGCCTCCACACATGTATAGCCTCTCCCATTATTCACACACTTCCCCAGAGACAAATGTACATTTCTTACATTGATGAACCTACATTGACACATCATAATTAGCCAACATCCCTGGTTTACCTTAGGATTACTCTTGGTGTTGTCATTCTCTAGATTTGGACAAAGGTATAAGAGCAAGTATCCGCCATCTTGGTATCATATAGAGAATTTTTCCTGCCCTACAAATCTGTGCTCTGCTTATTCATCCCCTGCCCCCACCTCCTGGCAACCACTGATCTCTTTATTGTCTCCATAGTTTTGTCCTTTCAGCATCATAAACTATGTAGCCTTTTCAGATCAGCTTCTTTCACTTAGTAATATACATTTACGATTCCTCCATGTCTTTTCATGGCTTGATATCCCATTTCTTTTTAGCACTGAATAATAATTTATTGTCTGAATATACCAGTTTATTTATGTATTAACCTACTGAAGGACATCTTGGTTGCTTCCAAGTTTTGTCAATTATGAATAAAGCTACTATAAACAAGGATATGATGTGGACTTAAGTTTTCAGCTCTTTTGGGTAAATACCAAGGCGGATGGTTGGATCACATGGTAAGAGAGTGTCTAGTTTTATCAGAAACTGCCACACCCTCTCAGAGTGGCTGTACCATTTTGCATTCCTACCAGCGGTGAATGGGAGTTTTTGATGCTCCATACCCTTCCCAGTATTGCCAGTGTTCTAGGTTTTGGCCAAGCAGGTGTGCATTGGTTTGCTCATTGTTTTAATTTGTATGTCCCTGGTGATACATGATGTGAGCATCTTTTCACATGTTATTTCCCATCTGCATATCTTCTTTTGTGGGGTGTCTGTTAAGGCTCTGACCCATTTGTTTTTAAATTGAGTTGCTTATTTTATTATTGAGTTTCAAAACTTCTTTGTATATTTTAAATCCTAATCAGATGTGTCTTTTGCAAATATTTTCTCCTAATCTATGGATTGTCTTCTCATTCTTTTGACATTTTCTTTCACAGAGTAGACATTTTTAATTTTAATAAAGTTCAGCTTATCCATTATCTTTTTTTTTTCATGGAGCATACTTTTGGTGTTGTATCCTGCTGAACATTCTCAGTAATCATTTTCCTTTTCCATCACGTGTAGGATGAGCCCTGATTATAGTGATTCATTTACTTTCTTTTTGGCTTCCCCTCCTCTCTGAGGTCAGACTTTTCATTTCCTTACATAGTCCTCTAGAACTTTTATGATCAGGCTCCCTGGTAAGAGACATAATGCCAAACAGATATAATGTTATTATGCTCTCTCATTCCCCTTCCTCCTTTTTTGTATTTTAAAAATATACTCTTGGCTACCCTTTGAGCCTTATTCCTCTTAGTAAGACCTTCTTTGGTCACTATTCCTTCCCTTAGTGAGTGGATCCTCTTTCTTCTCTGCTCTCTAGTTTTTCTCATCACTTGTCACTCTGTCTCATGTGTCGCAGTCACTCACTTATCTTGTTTATTTTCTGTCTGTCCTTCTAAGATGTATGTTCCACATGTATAGGGATTTGTAGTCTTTTTCCTTTTATGTCTCCAGAGGCAAGAACAGTGCCTGGCAAATGGAAAATGCTCAAAAATTATATTGAATCAACTTTTTGGGGGGAGAGGGGGGAATGGACAACATATATTTTCAATGATCACAATGATATTGAAACAAACCTGTAAAGGCTTGAAGTGTTTTATGATCTATCTAGTTTTCCCCTCTCAAATGTTTAAGTGATCTGTAACCGCTTCATATGGCTCTCCCAGTCTTCATGAGATGGTTCTCTAGCAGGTGTTGCTCAGGTTTGCTTTCTGCTGTTATGAGAGGATACTTCTCAATGCTTTCTTGGATATGAGCGCCTTGTAAGGAAGCCACTCCAGTTCACTGTTGAGAAATTCTGCCATTACTTGAGGAAAAGCATTTGGTATATAGGTAGCTCATTTCATTTCATCTGATCTGGTGGTAAAAATACTCACGGTACCTCTTAGGGAAGTCCCTGTCCTTTATCCCTTGACAATCTGTCAGTTTGCTCTTCCCAAATCTAAAACCCTTTCCTCTGCCGCAGTCCATTAAAACCTTGAAGTTAATCTATATCTCACTGCAGGTTTTTTTCTTTTCTTTGCAATTTATCAGTAAACCTTTTTCAAAGATGAATGCAGGTATAACATGTCCTTGCTGCATTTTTTAGTTTTAACGTTGTGATAACCTCCTTCAATATTTGTGAAGTTTAGGTTCGAGTAAAAGCCATTTCCAACCTAATTTGCCTCGCTCTCTGTTCTTCCTGCTGTGTTAATAAAACCACCATACTTTGGTGCATCAATGCAGTCTGAACCTTGGAGATATTATGCCACATTCACAGCCCATGCAGTGGCCACATCAGTCAATCCAAGACTCTGTGGAAGGAGGTGGCCCTCAGGGACTGCACGCATGCCACACAAGTCCAGAGATCAGCCCCGCGTGTGCCTTTCAAGTGTGGCAGCAAGAAAGCATCGGAAGTCGCCCAGTGAAACATGGACAAAACACTGACAATGCAAAGACGAAGACCTCACTGGCCACGTTGCAGCCCACATGGGGATCACCTGCCTTCGCAGCCTGACGCCTCAGCCGGCTGGCGAGGAGAAACACTACGTGGAACAAAAATCATTTCACCCTTCAGTGCCTGAGAAGCCTGTCTCAAGTGAGCCTTAACTGGAACTAAAAGACTCGCTTTCCCTCAATAATCTAATCCCTATCTCGTTCACGCCTGCTTAGGTCAGAGCTGCACCTGCATCAGTCAAGGTCAGCTACAAAAGTCAGTGTGAGATGTGCTTACTGAGCCCTATGCTACTTATAGCATCGCTGTTAAACACCATCAACACGTGCTGCAATAAGCTGCTGTGACCAGCCGCTGCGACCCAAGGTCAAGGACCAGAGCGACACTTGAAGCAGCCGTTTATCCACAGGACATTTTGTTTCAGGTTCTTTCAATGTCCCTGTCAACGTTCCAGTCAACAAACACGTCTGTCCTGCCTCCTGTGCTAGGCAAAAATTTGAGAAGGTAGACATGTAAATTTCCAGGTGAATATTCACATGGCAGTTTTATTATTGAGAGACCTGGATTGGAGGAAAAAGTGAGGTTATGTGCTCATTATAGCACTTTTTTTCTCCTTTTTTAAAAAAATATATTTTTATTGATTTCAGAGAGGAAGGGAGAGGGAGAGAGAGAGATAGAAACATCAATTTTTGAGAATCATTGATTGGCTGCCTCCTACAGGCCCCCCACTGGGGATGCAGCCTGCAACCTGGGCATGTGCCCTGACAGGGAATCAAACCGTGACCGCCTGGTTCACAGGTTGACGCTCAGCCACTGAGCCGCACTGGCAGGGCTCATTATAGCACTTAACATCCCAGCCTTTGTTTATTGAACGGACCTACCCAAAGGGATAGGCTGCCTTTCTGCGGGCAGAGATTGCCTAAACGCAGGCAGGAACAGAGAATGCGTACATGAGAGAGAGGTAGCCCACCCCACCCCCCGCCCTAAACAAACGTGGGCATCTAAGGCACACACACCTTCAGCTAACCAACCATCAAGAAGGGGGCAAGTGAGAAAGGGTCAGTGTATCCTGTACTGTCATCTTTCAAGGCGTGGCAATGTGGCTACCTTGGGGACAGACAGTAAGAAATATGAATTCCCACGGAGTTGAAAGTCTAGTGGGAGAAATAGATACTCCAAATTTAAACAGAAATTCCAGAGTATAATAATGTGTAAGGAGCTAAGGAAAGTTGTTTTGAGAAAATGATATTTAAGATAATCTCTTTAGATATGGGTAGGAAGATATATTCTATTTAACATAGAGATTAGAGCAAAGGAAATATTTTTGTCAGATTATATATAGAAACAATATAATCTATACTAATAAAAGGGTAATATGCTAATTAGACCAGACATCTTCCATATGTCCTCCCAGACAAAGACAGACATGGTGGCTGGGCTGAGGCAGAGGCGGTTAGGGGCGATCAGGCCACAGAGAGAAGAGTTAGGGGGATCAGGCCAGCAGGGGAGAGCAGTTAGGGGGATCAGGCCAGCAGGGGAGAGCAGTTAGGGGGATCAGGCCAGCAGGCAGATGAACAGTTAGGAGCCAGCTGTCCCGGATTGCAAGAGGGATGTCCGAATTGGAGAGGGTGCAGGCAGGGATGAGGAACTCCCCCCCCCACTCCATGCACGAATTTCGTGCATTGGGCGTCTAGTTGAAAATAAACTGCATTCATTTTTTTTTTTTAAACAGAGTTAAACACTGCATGAAAAAATCTGAATTTATGTATAAAGTTAATTAGGTGGTATCACCAAACCTTCTTAATATTGGTTCAAGAAGGACATCATTGCTAATAAGAATTGACTCACCCATTGGTTTTACACAGATAAAGGAATTATATAAGCATTTGAGCTTGGGAGAGTGACAGTGAATAAAATTAATACAAATGATCTATGTATCTCACATCTAGAAAGAATAGAATATATATTTTTTCATGTCTATGAATCTGGAAGCTTGTAATTTGGTTCTTTATTGAGTGATAGGTGCAAAGCTTCTCCAAGTACTGCTCGCTGGACCGAGGTAGCCTTGGGAAAAGAATACTGTTCTAAGAAAGAAGTGCACTAGTTTCAGACTGGCTCACCACCTACTACTACATGTGTTACAGTGATCAGGGTAGGGGTAGTCAAACCTTATGAGCCGCTATTCTCTTGTTTGAATGTGAGGATGCTAATGCCCACTATAATTTCATTTATTCACTCAGTACTCAGAAGTTTTCTCTGATATAAAGAAAATTTTAATTCAGTGAATGTATAGAAAGATAGTTGATGCACAGAATCTACTTATGTTAGATCCCAGAGACTTCTGCCCTTGACTGTTATCATTTAGCATCTGTATCATATTTCATGATATTAAGGTGACTTTCCAATCATTTTCGTATGGAATTAAAACTTAAATAATAATGTTTCTGATAAATTAATGGGCAACAGAACAGGCAGGGAAGCTATTTATAGGAATAAGAATAAAAACACACTAAATTAAATGAAAGGCAAACATGTAGGGCTATATACAGTAGTAAATATAAAACAATATTAGCATTACATTGACTCAATTCTTTTTTATCCTGAATGATCACTACTTATTATTTTTCTGTGAAAAATACTAGTGTGGGAGAATAAAAGAGACAAGCACTTTGGAGCCAGAATTACAACACTTAAATCTAAGCTCTGTGACCTTGGATAAGATAAAACCTCTGTGCCCCACTTTCCTTATGTGTACAGTGAGGACAGCAGCAATACTTAGCTCACAGCATTTTGTGAAATTTAAAAGATTTAATATTATGAAACATTCTCAACATTATTGAATACATTGTACACATGCATGTTTGCTTAATTGATGATATTGTTATAGTATCGGGACTTATGTTTATGATCTGTTTATAATCATGAAACCTCACAGATATAAATGACCTTGGATCCTATCTAAGAAAATCCTAGCCCAGCCGGTGAGGCTCAGCAGTTGAGCATAGAATAGACCCAGGAACCAAGAGGACACCAGTTCTATTCCAGTTAGGGCAGACGACCAGTTTGTGGCTTGATCCCAAGTAAAGGGCATGGAGGAGGCAGCCGATCAATGGCATTTCTCCTCATCCATGTTTCTATCTGTCTATCCCTCCCCCTTCCTCTCTCTCTAAAATAAAAAACATATTTTTTAAATGAAATATTGTACATTTAACATCTGAAAGTTCTGACACACGGAGACGTTGTGTGTATTTTTCTGGGACCTAAGAGCGCATGCATGACCTGACTGGATTGGACAGGGATCTTCCTCCCAGCTCAGTGCTTTTCCCATTTCTCTGGTCCTCCTCATTATGTAAACAGCAGACTGGCTCCCTGCCAGCATGTTGAATGGATCACTTAAACAGTGCTTTAAGGGACAAAAGTGAGAATAGAATGACCTAGAATGTTTTACATCTGAATAGCAGACTGGCACCTTTCCTTAGAGTGATGTTGACATAAATGTGCTCAAATAAATTAATGTTCTCATCTCCACTGACTCACTCTGCAGAATCAACTTTGCCTGTCAATTGAAACAGAGATAAGAGAATGGTCCAGTCAAGTTGACACATAAAATTAACCATCACAGGTGGTGAGGAGAGAAAAAGCATTTCCAAATGTGGCAAATTCAGAGCTGCTTAAGATAAACAAAACAAATGATGATACTAAACACCAGCAAATATTCTTTCTAGTGGTTTTGTTTCCTCATCTCAGGCTCAATTTAGGCTCCTTCATATTTTATTTGTGGAGACTTTCACAATTTAAGAGAGAAATATTTTGGTTGTCATGTCTATTAAATTTTTATTTAGTGTTCCAACATAAAATGTGATTAGATATTTTAAAATTTTCAGCTCCTAAAACATTAATAAATATATATTGTACAAAAGTTGAACAAATTCAAAATATTCATGGGGCTTTTTTCTAATTATAGCTTACATTCAATATTAATCTGTATTAGTTTAAGGTATACAGTATAGTGGTTAGACAATCATATACTTTAAAAAGTAGTCTTACCCTCCTGGCCCCTTACATAGTTATTATGTAATTACAATATTATTGACTACTAGAGGCCCAGTGCATGGATTTGTGCACTGGTTGGGGGGGGTGAGGCCTGTGGGGATCAGCCCGCTGTGGGAGCACCACTCATCCTGATCAGCCAAGCGGCTGTGGACCCACTCCCACTGTGGGAGCACACTGACCACCAGAGGGCAGCTCCTGTATTGAGTGTCTGCCCCCTGGTGGTCAGTGTGCATCATAGCAACTGGTCGACCAGTTGTTCTGGTCATTCCACCACCTGGTTGCTGGGCTTATACATATATATATATATATATATATATATATATATATATGTAGATAGATAGATACTTCCTATGTTGTACTTAACATCCCATCTGTTATGACTGTTTTGTAACTACCAATCTGTACTGCTCAATCCCTTTATCTTTTCTTTCATCTAACCCCAACTCCCAACCGCCTCTCCCTCTGATAACCATCAGTCTGTTCTCTGTAGCTATGAGTCTCTTTCTATTTTGTTTGTTTTGTTCATTAGATTCCACATATAGGTGAAGCCATATGGTATTTGTCTTTCTATGTTTGATTTATTTCTCTCATCATAATACCCTATTGGTCCATCTATGCTGTAGCAAAAGGTAGGATTTCATTCTTTTTTATGGTCAAGTGGTATTCTATTATATAAATGTACCACTGCTTTTTTAATGTACTCATCTGTTGATGGGCACTTGGGTTGCTTGCATATCTTGGCTATTGTAAATGATGCTGCAATGAACATGAGGATGCATATATTCTTTCAAATTTGGTGTTTTGCGTTTCTCTGGATATAGAATCAGAAGTGTACTTGCTGGGTCATAAGGCAGTTCTATTTTTATTTATTTTTTATTTTTAGGAAATTCCATACTATTTTTCCACAGTAGCCGTACCAGTCTGCATTCCTACTAACAGTAGAATAGGGTTCCCTTTTCTCCACATCCTCACCATTACTTGTTGTTTGTTGATTAATTGATGATAGCCATTCTGACAGGTGTAAGTTTATATCTATTACTGTGGTTTTGATTAGCATTTCTCTGATGATTAGAGATATTGTGCAATTTTTCATATGTCTGTTGGCCATCTGTATGTTCTCTTTGGAAAAGTGTTTATTCAGGTCTTCTGCCCGCTTTTTAATTGGGTTGTTTGTTTTTCTGGTGTTGAGTTGTCTAAATTCCTTAAAATTTTTAATATTAAGCTCATATTAGATGTATCATTGGCTATTCTCTTCTTACATTCAATAGGTTATCCTTTTGTTTTATTGATGTTTTCCCTTTCTGTGCAAAAACTTTTTAGTTTGATGTAGTCCTATTTGTTTATTTTTTATTTTGTTTCCCTAACCTGAGGAGGTATGCCAGAAAATAATATTGCTAAGAGAAATGTCATGGGGCTTTTTAAAATCAAATTTTGGACACATCCTCTGCCCCGTTTCAGACACACCACACCAAATGCCCACATTTCCCGAGATTTGACCGAATTCACTTAAATGAATAAACATATACAACCCACAAAGAAGCAAGAATTCCCTCTTAGATGATTGTGAATAAAATAACTACTATAATGAATTCACAGGTTTGTGAATTTTTAAATATCTCTTCATAGAAGGGATTCATTATCATGTTGTTATATATGGTAGGTTGAATAAGGCCTTCAAGATGTCAACTTTTGAAGTCCCAGAACCTATTAACATGTTAGCTGATAAAAGGGACTTTGCATGAAGGGGACTTTGCAGATGTGATTAAGTTAAGGATCTTGAAATGGGATATTATTCTGGGTTATCTGGGTGGGTCCAGTGTCATCACAAGGGTCCTTACAAGAGAGTGGCAAGAAGATGGAGAAGATGTGGTGATGAGGGAAGGAGAGATTAGACTGATGCAGGTGGGAGCCATGGAACGCAGCAGCCATTAGAAGCTGGAGAAGGTAAGAATAGATTCTCTCCTGGAGCCTCCAGGTGGAAAAAAACACAAATAGCCGACAGCTCGATTTCATCCCTGTAAGACTCAATTTTGACTTCTGACTTCAAGAACTATAAGATAATACACTTGTGTTGTTTTCAGCCATTTGCAGAGCCTCATTACAGCAGCAATAGGAAACTAATACAGGGTAGCAGTACCCATGAGAGCTAACACAGGATGTGTCTTCTGGAATCAGGCACTCTGCTAACTAAACCCTTTGCACAAAGATGATACAATTTAATCTTGAAAATCATGTGATGTAAATATTATCTCTGCCTTTAGTTTTACATAGGGCTAACTGTAGCTTCAAGGTGTTAAATAACTCCCCCATTGACTCATTCCTAGTGCAGTGTGACCCAGAATTGAATCTATGCCATCGGGTTTCCCTGATACCACCCACCTCTGCTCCTTTCCTGCCTGTCCACGTTCGTTTCTGAGATTCCTGCTGCGTAGAGTTTGTGGTGACAGGAGGACATGGGTTCACGTGAAGTTAGAAACTGCAATTAATTTGAAATTAATGGAGCAAATATTTAATAATAGTATCTGATATATAGCAGACATTTTGTAGACAGTAGACCATACAAGTAAGATGAACACTGCCTGACCCTTGAAAAGTGTAAAATCACAGCAGAAAATGTGACCCTATTTAATGAGACTTATTACATTCCCAATCTGTATTCAGAACTATTTTTTGCCTGCTTTTTAGCTTTTAACAATATTTTAAAAAATACATTACCAGTGCTGGTCACCACAAATGTAGTTTTTAGAATATTCCCACTTGAAGCAGATAAGGAGAGGTGTTTTAAATAAATGAACAGAAAACATGTAGATACAATTGTTCTTGTATGTTGCCATTGGAATTTCTGCATTATAGCATTCTTTAAAAATAATTAATATATATATTTGTATTGATTTCTGAGAGGATGGGAGAGGGAGAGAGATAGAAACTTCAATGATGAGAGAGAATCATTATTGACCAGCTCCCTCCTGCATGCCCCCTACTGGGGATTGAGGCCCCAATCCAGGCATGTGCCCTGATGGGGAATTGAACCTTGACCTCCTGATAAATAGTCAACACTTAACCACTGAGCCACACAGGCTGGGTGATTGTAGCTTTGTTTACCGGTGCTGAAACCACTTACAATTTTTGTTCCCTGGAAAGCAAGGTGAATTAAATGGCATCTCTATTTTTTTTTTCAATATGAAAGTTTCCAGTGAGGCATTTGAGAGTGTAGAAAAAATGTTAAATGAGGCAGCAATGAGTTCAGGGGACAGGCTCACAACCAGGTAGAAACACAAAAGAATACTTTTAAAAACAAAGGGCTTCTTTTTAGCTCCTTCTCATTTCCTCATCTTAATACTTTTAGGAGCCAAATATTTCACAATGTTATGTTAAATGGAAACAAAAGGCTTCACTGCATATTATCAAATACAGAATTATATAAGAATAATTACATAAAATATACTGCATTTGGATTTCCCCCAACTCTATTTTTCCACTGAATTTGAGCTCATTATATTCAGCTGGATCTATTGATTCTATTTCTTACAGTTTACCCATTGTTCCCCTGTTTAATTAACAGAGGATATGTAATACAGCGGTAGACAGCACTTATTCCCTAATATTAATTCTGTACCTGCACAGAGTGCTTGCTGCTAAATAAACACACAGGCTAAACCACATGCCCTACAAGGTAAAGCATGTGAGATGCACTGCGGTGTGATTTCTTCCTGGGAAGCATGGGTTCCGCTTCTCTGAGTTAAATGAGTCCTTTTATCTGGACCTCCAACCCTGCATGTGTAAAATAAGGATCTCTAGGGTTCCTTTCTGACCTATGCATCTGCTCTCTGTGTCCACCTTCCCCGCACGTTGTGTCTCCAGGGCACCCTGGAAAGAGCCAGCTTTGGGCTCTTTTCGATCCATGGAGATGGACCTAAAGTGATGGACACTGAGATTCTGGCTGCAGGAGCCTTGCAAGTGCCTCTTTGGAGTAAAGGAGTGACAAGTCTGCTCAGAAGCCCAGTCCTGCAGGCCTTTTCTTCTTTTCTCTTTGCCTTGTTGGATAGCAAGTGTCAGGCCACCAGGTGGCAGAATGGCTTTGGAGAATTCCCAAGGGGATCTGCACACCCTAAATGCCCATATCTTGGTTTCATGTTAGAGCTTTGAGTTTTTAGAACCCTTCTTCAGTGTTTTCACAAAGACTTTTAAAAAAATGATTTTATTTTTTATTTTCAGAAGTTACATTTAATAGGTCAGAATTGACCTGGACAGCAAAACTTGCTATCCCCAACTCTCTAGCACTGTGATATCTACAGGGGGAGTCAGTCTTCTTTCCAAATGTGTCTCCGAAATCTTATATCCTATTACAGAGCATCCTTCCTCGGTAGGACAGAGATAGTGGTGGGTGCCATGGGGTGGGGGTCTGGAGCAATCTACAGGTGGGTTTAGGACTGGTTGAATATAGAGGATCAGCAAAAGACTGATTTATATTGAGGAGCAAAGGGAAAAAAATGATTGTAGATTCCATGTAGTTATGAATGCGACCTTTAACGTGAAAGACACTAATCAGTGTCGTTCTGTGCTGTAACCAGGTGAGAGGGAACAAATCCAATCTAATAAAAGAGTAATATGCAAATTGACCATCACTCCAACACACAAGATGGCCGCCCACATGTGGTCAAAGATGGCTGCCCCCATGTGGACACAAATGGCTGCCACAAGATGGTCAGCAGAGGAGGGCAGTTGGGGGCAACCAGGCCTGCAGGGGAGGATAGTTGGGGGGGACCAGACCTGCAGGGGAAGGCAGTTAGTGGTGACCAGTCCAGCAGGGGAGCACTTAGGCATCGATCAGGCTGGCAGGGGAGTGGTTAGGGGGTGATCACGCTGGCAGGCAGAAGTGGTTAGGGGCAATCAGGAAAGCAGGTAGGTGAGCAGTTGGGAGCCAGCAGTCCTGGATTGTGAGAGGGATGTCCAACTGCCCGTTTAGGCCCAATCCTACAGGGCAGTTGGACATCCCTCGAGGGTTCTCAGATTGGAGAGGGTGCAGGCTGGGCTGAAGGACAGCTCCCCCTCCCCCCGTGCATGAATTTCGTGCACCGGGCCTCTAGTATAGTAATAATGGCAATAATCATTTTACATGTTGGAACATTTTCAAATCCCCTTCCAACTCCTCATGCTTAATCCGAATACTCCTGTCTAATAGCGGTAAGCACTCCATCAGACCTGGCCCAGCACTACTGACCGTTAGCAGTTAAGGGCAAAGAAGATGGAAATGCTTGGAGATGCTTCTTAGAAAACAGAGATCAGCCCTAACTGGTTTGGCTCAGTGGATAGAGTGTTGGCCTGCAGACTGAAGGGTCCCAGGTTTGATTCCAGTTAAGGGCATGTACCTTGGTTGCAGGCACATTCCCAGTAGGGAGTGTGCAGGAGGCAGCTGATCCATGTTTTTCTCTCATCGATGTTTCTAACTCTCTATCCCTCTTCCTTCGTCTCTATTAAAAAATCAATAAAATATTTTTTTTAAAGAAAACAGAGACCATTCTCTCCCTATCCCAACATAAGTTATGTTTCCAGTGTGTGGACCATGAATGATAGTTTCCACATACAGGTCTTCATAAGAAAAATAGGGAGAATAATACCTTTCTCCCAGTATTGTTATGTGGATCAAAGAGATGAGTAGTATATGTGCTAAGCCTGGCATTTGCAAACACTCACATGATTCTCTTGCAAAAGAAAATAATATTTGGTTGCTCCCAAGCAAGGATCATGCACAACTTTTGAGTTCTTTTTTTTTTTTTTTATGCTACCTCCCCTGGCCTGAAAGAGAACAGCAGAAGGAACCACAGCTGAAGGAAAGTCTCCCAGCCAGAGAGCAATGACATGAGATAAGTCACCGTACTGTAAGCCTACAGAAAACAGTTAGTAATGAGACAATACTCAGAATGCCAGAAAAATAATTATGAGTAATCTTGCTAAATGTAAGAGTTTTCCTTTAAAGGTAGAACAAAGATGCCCTAGCCGGTTTGGCTCAGTGGATAGAGCGTTGGCCTGTGGACTGCAGGGTCCCTGGTTTGATTCCCATCAAGGGCACATGCCTGGGTTGCAGGCTCGGTCCCCAGTGGGGATCATGCAGGAGGCAGCCAATCAATGATTCTCTCTCATCACTGATGTTTTTATCTCGTTCTCCTTCTCCCTTCTTCTCTAAAATCAATAAAAATATATTTAAAAACTAAAAATAAAGGTAGAACAAAGAGAAGCCCTTCTTATTGTACTTTTGGGTTAGAAGTGAGGCATTCTCTCTAATGTCAAGCATAAAAGATGGGTTTATATTCTAAAATATGTATATCACTTCATATTTGACTATTTTGAAATTCAAGTCTTTTTGCTATAGATTATAATATGTACTTTATGCGATTAAAGAGATGCATCTTGAAAAAAAATCCTATAACCTAAATTTGGTACATGAAAAATGATCAACTAATAAAATATTAATGAAGAACAGATTTACTAGAGGAAAATTCCCTTTAGATTGAATAATTGTAACATTTTAATTCTTTATTAATACTGGAAGCCAATATTCATTTAATAACATTGATTTTGTAAAAGAAACAAAAGAATTTTATTTGTCAAAGTCATTAATATACCAGAGTAACACACTTAATAAGGGGATACATTTTCAGACTGAGCATCCTATCTGCAGTGATATTTTTCAATTCTCAGAACAGATTAACTATGAGGCTAAAGGAGTTTAGCTTTTAAATCCATCATATTCCATACATACTGTAGACACTGGAAGTTGCTGGGAGTTGTGGAGATGCGGAGAGAATTCTGGGTTTAATCGTATTTCTATAAAAACATTTCTTATAAAGTGCATACAAAAACCCACAGCAAAAGGGCTTGAATTTCAAAATATTGTCATGGGTGTGATGTGATTTTTTAAAACTCATGCTAAATACTCATTTCAGAGCATGATAGGCAGGAAAATGGTCACGCAAAGATGTCTACATCCTAATACCTAGAATATGGAAATATGTTACATGGCAAGAGGGGCTGGAAGCAGATGGTTCCAGATGGAATTGGTCACTGTGAGGGCAGATCACATTGAATCCTCAAACACTCCTGCCAAACTCTATAATTAGAAACATTTCAGGTATCCCTCAACAGGAGCATGAGTATAAGAGAATACTACGCAGCAATGAAAGAGGGTAAAAAGCTAATGCATACTATTACATGGGTGAACCTTATAAAACATTATATTGAGTAAAAGAAGTATATAAGTTTACTCTTGCTGCTATAACAAATTAGCACAACCTCAGTGGCATAAAACAAGGCAAATGTGTTACATAACATTTCTGGTGGTAAGGGTTCACAGTGGGTCTCCTCAATGCTGTTGGCAGCTGTGTTCCACTGTAGATGCTTAGGGAAGCCATCGTGTGCGTGTGTGTGTGTGTGTGTGTGTGTGTGTGTGTGTGTGTGTGTGTTTTCTAGCTCCTAATGCATCCCACGTACCTTGGCTTGTGGCCCCTTCAGAGTTCACTCAGCAATTTGTCACGATGCCATTTCTTTGTTTTTAACTTTTCTGCCTCCTTCTTCCACATTTAAGGACCCTTATGATTACATTGTCCCCACCCAGATAATCCAGGGTGATTTTTCTCTTTTAAGTAAACCTGACTCACATCCATATTTTCATTTGCCGCTTTAATTACTGCTTGCCATCTTTCCATGTCCCTTAGCATGTGCACAGGTTCTGGGAACTATAATGTGGACAGTTGGTGCAGGTAGGGTGTCATTATTCTGTCTACTGCAAGAAAACTCTCATAATGCTATCCATGCCTAAATATTGACAGGAAAGTTCACTGATGCCTGCAACCTGAAGAAACACATTGACAAATGGATTAAGAGTAAGAAGGGAATGGATAGATAAATATATGGTAAATGAGTATAGTAAAATGTTAGTTTTAGGTGATGACAGGTTAGTTTTAGGTCTGGAAAATTGTTTCAATTTTCTGTGTGTTTAAAACGATGATAATGAAATGTAGGTGGGAATATGCAAAGGACTGGGGCAGTGATGCTGGGTGATCATTCTGTACCATATACTTGCTTGCTGTCTCTACTCTCCTGGACACTGAGGTTGGACCTCATTACAACACTCAGATTAGGGGATGGACTCATCCTTACCGAGGTTAAAAGCTCTCTCTGACCCTGCAGCTCTCTTGCTGATTTCCAAACGTAGCTATTGAAAGACTTTGAAAAAATAGTTAATTTCATGCATATCCTTACCCTGTACAAGCTTGGAAAAGGCAAAACTGCCCTAACCAGTTTGGCTCAGTCGGACATCCCTTGAGGGGTCTCAGATTGGAGAGGGTGCAGGCTGGGCTGAGGGACAGCCCTCCCTCCCCCTGTGTATGAATTTCATGCACCGGGCCTCTAGTATAGTAATAACGGCAATAATCATTTTACATGTTGGTACATTTTCAAGTCCACTTTCAACTCCTCATACTTAATCCAAATACTCCTGTCTAGTAGCGGTAAGCACTCAATCAGACCTGGCCCAGCACTACTGACCGTTAGCAGTTGAGGGCAAAGAAGATGGAGATGCTTGGAGATGCTTCTTAGAAAACAGAGATCAGCCCTAACTGGTTTGGCTCAGTGCGTCGGCCTGTGGACTGAAAGGTCCCAGGTTCGATTCCGGTCAAGGGCATGTACCTTGGTTGCGGGCACATCCCCAGTAGGGTGTGTGCAGGAGGCAGCTGATCGATGTTTCTAACTCTCTATCCCTCTCCCTTCCTCTCTGTGAAAAATCAATAAAATATGTTTTTTTAAAAAGGCAAAAGTAGTCCTTTAGACCTGCATCCCTGGCAAGAAGGCATGTGCCCATCAGGGTGGTGGGGTAGTGGGGATGGCTGGTGGCATTCTAGGGGTGGGTGTTTGGTGCCTATCACCAGTCAGGAATTTCTTGTAGAAAATCCACACCCATCCGTGCCATAGCAGAATCCCAAGACAGATGCTGCAGCTGTGTTCTGACGAAAGGAAGATGATATCTGTTACCCTCCAACGGAAACTGTGTCCAAGACGGGAAAACAGAGACCTATTGTCTAAACAGCCATAGAAACCCATGTCACTTGATCCCATTCGGCCTCTCTGAGGCCTGCATGCAAGCCCATCCATTTGTCACGTCAGGCTTTAGTGGAGCATGCAACCAGCCCATTATACTCCCGTGAAGGATGCCAATCATTTACGCTCTCACAGCCAGCAGTACACTCTGGATGTGCCCTTTGAAAAGTTCTGAAATGCACCCTCACCTTCAGAGCATCTCTAGTCACCTCTCCAAACTCTGAACATTTCTCCTTCTCTGGTGGATGGGTAGAGACTGCTATAGCCACACACAGCTTCTCATTATATGTTGGTGGGTGTTTCTCTATAGATGTTGTCAGTGGGACTACAATCTAATCTGTTTTTACAAATAAAAGAACGTGGTTGTACTGTTAATGTATACATTTTTTCTTTTCTTAAATATATTTTATTTATTTTTTACAGAGAGGAAGGGAGAGGGATAGAGAGTTAGAAACATCAATGAGAGAGAAACATCGATCAGCTGCCTCCTGCACACCCCCTATGGGGATGTGCCCACAACCAAGGTACATGCCCTTGACCAGAATCAAACCTGGGACCCTTCAGTCCACATGCTGAGGCTCTATCCACTGAGCCAAACCAGTTAGGGCTATATTTTTTTTCTTTTAAGACACATTTACTTAAGCTTGTGGGGATTTAAGATGGGATCTCAGGGCCCTCAAAGTTCTCTGGCCTAAATTAGGCCCTCTATGTGGAGTAACAGGGAGCTCCTTAAAAACCAAATGCTCATTTGCCTGCAGCTGTGCCTGTGTGTACCTCTCCTTCCCACTCCTCCAGCCTATGACAGACGATAGTAACTAAGATAGCATCGCTCCAATAACAGAGGATGTCCCCCTTGACGATGAGCTTAGCAACTCTCCATAGTCCAGACCAATTCAATACTTTTATATGAAAACATGGGCCCAGTCAAAACACCAGCTCAGCATGTCCCTGGTGATGCTCTCCTTGGCAGTTGCTCATGGATGATAAATTGCTTTTATTCTGGAGCGTGGCAATGGCTGCTACTTAAGTTGAAACTCAGGAAAATACCAGAACCTACTTTGCTCACATGCAGTTAATGTCTAATTATTCTTTGTTGGTGTCTTTTTTCCTCTGCTCTTCAGTGTTTCAAGCAACCAGTTGCTTTTTCTGCTGTTATATTGCTAACCCAGCAATGCTGATATTTTTGTCAATGTCAACTTACCTTTCTTAAAGGATTGAACACTTTGTTCATATTTCTTCTTAAATTCCTTTCTAATATTCCATTTCTTTCTTTGATTGGAATTTTATTGCTAATGGAATTTTTATTTATTTTTTCTTATTTTATTTAATTTGTAATGATCTCATGCTTAGATTTGCAGACACACTTGGTTTTTCCTTGATGCAGAAATAATGTGTACAATTAAAGTAATTGATTCATTGATTCATTCTTTTTATTGATTTAACATTCACTGTAACCTTCATATATGCACTTGCTGAGCACCTTCAAATATTTACAATTCCTTTCAAACATATTAACAATAAATCTAAATAACTGTAATACTTGACAGAATATGTTATGTCATAAGAAAGTCATTTGTGTATATGAGAAAGGAAAGGCCATAAAGGACAGTGGTTAAAAATACATATAATGTGGGAAAGAGTGGTTATGAAAAGTGGGAAGGTATGAATATATTTACCTCCTGTCTAATGAAAAGTGAAAAAACATCTTATTAATTTAATTAATATCTATTATTTAATTATTTTCCATATGCCACTCACCTTTCTCACCCCATGGGTAATTAACAGATATACAATAAGTATTTATTGATTTATTGGTTATTGATGACAGTGAATTACCATACACACTCTGTCCTCTGCTGTATAATTACTATATTCTGCTGTGTTTTTCTTCAAAACATGCTAACTATGGGAGCTACTATCATTATTTGAATTACTTAAGTAATTCATTGTATTCCAACTGAACAGCTTCAGGCAGATCCTTTAGCCTGTGCCCTCCAGTTTTCTTTGTTTAAAACAGGGCACTGTAAGCCTACCTCCTGGTCTCAGTGAGGAATTCTTGGAATGCTGCATAAAGAAAGCACTGGGACATTCCTGGGACACAATGACTAATAACTCTGACATAGCGAAAGTTTTGTTTTGTTTCTATGTATTTTGACTTAGTGTTATATCTGACTTTATCTGTTCAAGTTTTGTTTTTAATTAAAGTTGTATGTTTGACTACCATGCCAGTTACATGTGATTCTGAATTTTTACTTGCCCTTTTCCTCAAAGAAATCTTCCTGAAAGAACTTTCTATTCCTTTCCGTAGTTCACCCGTATGACTTCTCTAGACGACTCCTAATTATGTGTTTTTGCTTTCTTTCCCCTTATGCATCCTTTACATGTACTCCCCCTTCCATCATTTTCTACCTCTACTTTTCCATGTGCTCTCCTCTCAGTGCCAAAATAAATATCCATCCTCTTCCTTCCTCAGGCCGCCCTCCACTCGAATTTGCTAGCTGCATTTTCTGCAGTGTAGATAACTTACACTTTTCATCTGTTTTATTATCTCAGACTCGTTTCTTAGTCGCCCGCAGTGCAATTCTGGATCCACTGTTTCACTGAAACTCCTCTTACATAATCACTAATAAGTTATTCAATGGTCAAATCCCATAGCCTCTTCTTGCCCTTGTAGGGACCACCCAGTAGCTTTCAGTATTATGGACCATATTATTTCTTGAAATTATCTTATTCCTTGCTTTTAATTATACATATGTATCTGAATGCCTCTTCATTCCTAACTTCCCTTTTCTGTTCTCTGCCTACTCTTACCAATTAATTGCAAGAATTTTTTTTTTATATTTAAATCTGTAAGAGTCAAGGTTCACCAGATACAGAACCAACAGGATTTATTTGTTTATTTGTTTTAAGAAATTGGTTTCAGTTATTATGGAGGCTGAGAATTTCCAGGAGCTACAGTGAGCAAGCTGGAGGCCCTGGGGAGCCCCTGGTATAGTGACAGGTCAAAAGTTAGCATAATTGAGACCCAAGAATATCTGATGTTTCAGTTCGAATCCTAGACAGAAAAAGACTGATGTCCCAGATCAACTAGTCAGGTAGGAGAAGATCCCCCTTACTTGTGGGAGGGTTAGTCTTTTTGTTCCATTCAGGCCAGTAATTGGTTGGATGAGTCCAACCCACATTAGGGAGAGCAATCTGCTTTACTCTACCAATTCAAAAGTTATTCTCATGCAAAAAACACCCCCCCCCCCCCCCACACACACAGAAAAGTGTTTCACCAAATATTTGGGCACTCTGTGGCTCAATCAAGTTGACACATAAAATTAACCATTACATTACCCTGACTTCTTCTACCTAAATAACCTTTTCCAAGAGAAATATACTCACTCACTTTACAATTTATAGATCCAAAAATATTTATTATATTCACTCCTTTAAACATACTCTTCACCCCTTATCTAGACTAATAGTTCTGCCATTCCACAAGCCATCATCCATTCCAAATTCTCCTCATTGCATGTATGACCACTCCTATCATTTCTGCCTCTTTCCATGCTTACTACTTACCCATTAGATCAGATCTTCATTCCCTTTACCTAAACCATTATTGTAATAGCTTCTAAATTCTTTTTTCTTGAATCCTTAATGCTCTTGAATCCTTAATTTTGCTTCCAAAATTATCTTACACAAATAGTTTGACCCTTCCTTGATACTACTCTATGTTTCAGGAAAAGAAAACAACAACAACAAAAAACACAAAAACAAAAAACAAGAATCATGTTCCTGAGGAATTATGCTGAGTAGAGTTACTTGGAGCCTTGGTGAATCATATGTATCTCTTTCATGGTGGCATAAGACAACCAAAACCAAAAGACTCCATAACACGTTTAAGGAAAGAATACCTAAAAGTGGTTTTGAACTATTGGCAGAAAGGATGTAAAGACGTTCTAAATAAAGGAGCAAATTATGAGTTCAAATGCTGGGGTATACTAATATGTATGAAATAAATTAAGACAAGTGGATGAAGGCCTTTGCTGTGCACAATGTGGGGGTACAAGGCCTCACTTGTAGATAAAATGGAGGGCACAGCAAGGTGGGATTGATAAGGCTCAGATGAGCTGACAAGATCATGTCTCATCTGCCACAAATTCTGGCCATACTAATTAATGTTGTATAAACAAACTACTATGCTCTTATCATAATAAAACATGTACTTACATTTTTACATACCTAGTTTCAAATACCATCCAAATTATACCGTTTACTAACCAAGATAATTGGAGATATTACTTCAGGTCTCTCAGTTTATTTCTTTAAAATTGGAATACAAATAGTCATCCTTGCAATGTTGTTCTGAAAAATAGTAATTGAAAATGGCCTGGCCCTGGCCAGTGTGGCTCAGTTGGTTGGGTATCATCCCATGAACCAAGAGGTTGCCAGTTCAATTTCCAGCCATGGCACATTCCAGGTTGTGGGCTCAATCCCCTGTAGGGGGTGTGCAGGAGGCAGACCATGGATGCTTTGCTTTGCATTGATGTTTCTCCTTCTCACCTCTTCTCTCTCTAAAAAAAAATTATAAATAAATAAATCAGTAAAATAGCCTGAATATCTCTTTATACCCATTAGGATGTCTATTATACGACAAACATAAAATAGCCAATGTTGGTGAGGATGTATAGAACATGTGCCCTGCTGGTGAGAATGCAAAATGATGCTTCCACATCATGGAAAAAAGTATGGAGTTTCCTTGAAAAATTAAAAAACAGAATTTCCATATGATCTAGCATTTCTTCTTTGAGGTATATACCCAAATGAAATGAAAGCAAAAAGTTGAACAGATATGTACTTGTAAACTAATATTTATAGCAGCATTATTCACAACAGGCAAAAGGTGGAAACAACCCGTGTCCATTGGATGAATGAAGAAACAAAATATGTTATTTACACATAATGGAATATTATTCAGCCTTAAAAAGGAGTGGGATTCTCACACATGCTACAATATGGATGAGCCTCCAAAACATTATGTTAAGTAAAATAAGCCAGCCACAAAAGGCAAAATACTGAGTGATTCCATTTATGTGAGGTGCCTGGAATAGTCAAATCTATAGAGATAGAAAGTAAAATGATAGTTTCAAGGGCTGTGGAAATAGGGGATCGGGAAGTTTTTGTTTAATGGGTACAGAGTTTCAGTTTGTGGGTATGAGAACAGTTCTGGAGGGATGATGGTGATGGTTGCACAACAATGTGAATATACTTAATACCACTGACCTGTACATTTAAATGTGGTTAAATTGGTAATTTTTTTGTTATTTCTTACCACAATAAAAATATAAGCTCTATGTAATGTCTATATAAATCTCTCTGAATCATGGTCCTCAGAACTTAGCCACTCTATGCACACACTAGGTTTCTATTATTCTGCTCTCTACCCCATTCTATGAATGGGCCTTGTATGTTCATAGCCATATACATTCTCTCAAGTTATTTTCTCATTCCACTGTATTTGTGATCTCTTTCCTCATGCTGAAATCTTAGTTTACCTTTAAGATCCAGTGTCCCCAGAAAAGCATTTTCATGTATCCCAGTTAAAATCGATCAATTACTCCTTCATTTGTACCCTGTGCCACGCTTACTTATCCCTTGATTTTCAGTGCTTTTACTAGTATTTTTTTTTTGTTTTGACATTTGGTGTCCTCCGTCAGATTATAAACCCTGAGAATGTGGATGTCTGACTTTTTTTCTCTGTGCTTGGTCTTTCAATGGATATTTGATCTGAAATAGGAGGGCCTCACTAAATAACTTTTGAGACTGGTTCTGGCTTCTCCTTGCTTTTTAATATACAGATAAAACTCAACAATAATTAAATGGTATTTCCTCTGGTTGAAATGGTTTTTAAAAGGTCTTGCATTTCAACTTATGTGGAGATTTGTATCATTTTCTATTTTTTTTCTTTCTCTAGCCCCTATAATTTTATACTTATTTTCACTCGTGGCACATCAAGGGCTTAGGGTTAAGTTTGTATTTTCAATTTGAAAAAATATGGAGACAATGTTATTTTCACTTTTGTGTTTGCGAGCATCCATAAAGAATGTATTAGCTAATGATGACAGAGTTAAGTGGCAGTTATAGAACAGGCGAGCTCTTCAAACTTCAGGTATTTAAGGTGAACACCATCACTTAACGGGTCTCATTGTTACCTAAATTGGAAATCCTATATAGCTAACAAAGCATAGCTGAGACACAGCCTTTTTTCTCATATTGCTCTACATACTCTTGGTTATCCTAAGTCACCTGTACCCAGAAGGAGTAGTTACAGTATCTATAGCAACACTGGCTCTTGAATCTCACATCTGGTTGCATTGTGGTTATAGACATATTGGGTTTCTTGCAATAAGAAATGCTTTGACATTGTTGTACTAATTTAAGGGAAAGTCACTGTGTACAATGTATTTCTCTACCCCTTTTTGAGCTCACAGGTCCGGGGAACTTTAACTCGGCCTATGATAGCTTCCCATTAAAGATCAAAAGAACCTTACTGGCATGGATCAGTGGTTGAGCATCAACCTGTGAACCAGAACAGGTTCGATTCCTGGTCAGGGCATATGCCTGGGTGTGGGCTCGATCCCCAGTGGGGTGCATGCAGGAGGCAGTGAATCAATGATTCTTTTTCATCTCTCTCTCTCTCTCTCTCTCTCTCTCTCTCTCTCTCTCTCTCTCTCTCCCTCCCTTCCTCTCTGAAATCAATAAAAATATATTTAAAAAATAAAAGAACAAAAGAAACAAACTTACCCAGGCTTGCCGATTCCTTTAGTTCTCTCCTCACTAACAGACCTGAATGTAGAATCTCTTTTTCTCTCTCAACTTCATTGCTGAAACAACCACTCATGCTCTAAATTCTACTTTGTCACATTCTTTCATCCTAGCTCCTCTTGTTGGTGTTGTCTCCTCCTGTGGATGAGGCCCCATGTTGGAACAAGTGCTCCCACTATCTACCCAGCAGTGAGTCAGTAATTGTGTGTAGCAAGTGGTGGGGGACATTCATGACTGGGGATAGCCGAGCCTCTAAGCCTCATGTCCCAGACTGCCACGGACTGTTGAAGACCCTTCACAATGCACTTGAGCTACTAAGTGAAAAGAATGACTCTTTTTCAGGCAATCCATAGTTCAATATTGACAGGAGCATTAGAAGACATCTCAGATTGCCTATTTCTGCTGGCTAGAAAAGTTCTGTAATTGTGGCAGGCAGGGGGCAGAATGCCTCTGGTGGCTGACAGCGAAAATATTTGATCTGAGCTCTCAAAGCCTTTGTAGATTTTTCTATCCAGAAAAGAGCACCGGGGCTGCATTAGGCGAGTCCTTGAGATGGAATTGAGGAGGCAATGCTATTTTCCTCCTGGCTGAGAGAAATGGCAGAGCCTCTTTGCAACAAATGATCATAAATTGCCCGAGTGTCTCCGAGGCAATGAGAGGGCTTGCATGTTAGGGCTAATGCAAGCTGCTCTCATACTTTTGAGTGGTGCTTGCTATTGGGAAGAAATAAGGGCCTGAGGATAGAGCTACCACGACATGTCTGTGTGCTCCCAGTAAGCGTGGATGGAAGTGAAAGGCTTTCAGCTCCTCAGTTACTTTAAAAACAGATCCTCAAAACTCAATAATCAAATCAAAAGGGGTCCAAAGCCAGAAACTAAGATCAAGTGCAATTTGGAAATAGGGAGAGAATAAACAAGAGCCCCAGCTAACATTAACCTTGTCTTGGTACCATTAGTTTTTTTTCTTTTTTTCTTCTTTAAAATTCTGTGTAAGGCATTGTGAGACATGTCATAGAGCTATATAATAAAAATGCATGCATATTATTTCAAGTTTAAATTCAGAAAAAGTTCTAGTTTAGTTCTATTTAAGGCCATTTGGGCCAGTTTTGAAATAATTCTGGTACAACAATCTAGGTCATCTTTAAACTTCTTCAGCTACAGTATTCCCTGCTTCTTTTCAAATCATTTTTGTGAGCATGCTTCAAATGTACAGACTTAGAGTAAGTGACTTTTGATGTACTTAGATTATGTTCATATCTGTGGTTATAAAATTTCCTCAGAAGCCCTGGAGTATCATGTGTGTTTCTAGAACACATCTACAAGTATAAGAATTGTTTCAGCATAACACAGACAGGTCATCCCATGATTTGTTGTTGTTGTTGTTGTTGTTGTTTTAAATCTAATTGTGTTTACTTATTTAAACAATTCATATATATGAATATAAAAACCCAAATTTGAAAGTAAAAATATTCAGTTAAGAAAAATAAATGCATTTATAGATCATTTTTACTAAGCTATTTTTTGGCCTGATGATAACAATGTTGATGCTCTTGGTCATCTGTATACGTCCCTTGGGAGGTATTTACCAGGTGAAAGATACTTTACTAGTTATTTATCATAATCTCATTTAATTTCCTCAACATGTTTATCATTAACTCATATTCTTTGAAAATGCTGAGTCTCAGAGAGGATAATTAAAGTCAGACAAAGAGTATATGGAGAGTGATAGCTTTTAATTTATATTATCTGAATCCTAAATGCAAATTGCCAACAAAGAACAAATAATAAGACGAAAAAGGCATAACTGTATTGGTTGAGTGATTTAGGGTAAAGTTGGCACTCTCAGTTCCTAGCAGTATATTGAAATCATTTTCTCTTTCTTTTCTTTTCTTTATTTTATTTTATTTTATTTTATTTTATTTTATTTTATTTTATTTTATTTTATTTTATTTTATTTTTAGGTAGAACCAGCATATACTTCTTGATTCTAGAAGGAATTTCCTAATCTTATTTTGGCAAAACACCACTTCTAATCTTCAGCTATGCAAATTGAGTGCTGTTTGACTCAACTGCTGCAGGTGTAAGGCCCCAATTGTGTTAAGAACCATTTTCCTGGCTCCAAGTATGGGTTATATACCTTCCAGAGCTTCAAGAAAAGATATCAATCTCTTTCTTTCCTCTTCGCTACCAAAACATACATTGCTGTTCATTGGCTGGTGTAGTGTTCTGTGAAAATATGAAGTTTGGAAATAAAGCAACTCTTTGGACCTTAGGGGAGAATGAGGCAAAAGTAAAGGGGGCAGAAAAGAAAACATGCACCTGAAAAAAGCAATCATATTCAATTGCAAATGTCTATGTTTCTAAGATATAACTTACATGATCTTCAGAAATCTCTAAGCCTCTAGGCTTCGTTGTTTAGATTGTCTTTGACACTGAATTCTGGCTTTCAAGCAGTGCTTGTTTCTAGAATTGGCTTCTAAAATTCAGCAGTTGCAAAAAATATCTCTCCATGGCATCACATATGAGGATAGCACAACCTGAGTATTAAAAATAATGACTACCTATAGAAATGGTTGATTCCATACCTAAACTGAATAGAGTCATGTTATAAAGACCCAGAGTTTAGCTTTATTCATAAGAAATAATCAAAATAGAGTATGAATCTCATTCAGCCCTCTGATTAAAAGATTTTAGGCATTCTGAGAACTTTGCATTTACTTATTAAATGTATTGAGTACCTACAATATGCCTGGCTCTCTGCCGAAAGGAATGAGAAATGGTAAATTTTCTCAGAGAGCTCCTAATCTCAGGGATGAGCCAGGCAATTTTTCAGGCTACAATAAAATGACTCAGGATAATAAGTAGTCCACAGTACTGAACAAAGAAAGACAGAGTGAATTGGGTATTTATTCTCCTCCAAAGAAAACGCCAGCCATGCTGCCCAGTCTTGCCACCTTAGTGAGTGGGACACCCCATTCATCCTGTCTGTATTTCTGCACTGGTGCAAAGACCTGTTCATAGGATTGGAGTCCATATGAGAGGGAACTGCCAGAGCTAAATACCCACATCTGGTTCTTCTCTCCGTCTAGTCATCTTGTAGGACTGTCTTTGCTGACCCTCTTTTGGGTGGGTGAGACAAAGAGACGAATTCTAGGCCATAAACTAAGAATGGAAATATGCCGCTCTCATGTGGAGATTTTAACTTATAGAGAAGGTCGCAGCCGTGGGCAAACTACGGCCCGCGGGCCGGATCCGGCTGTTCTATCTGGTTCTCTTGCTCTCCCCTCCGCTCCTTTACTTTGAATTTATATTAGTTCACACAAACACTCCATCCATGCTTTTGTTCTGGCCCTCCGGTCAGTTTAAGAACCCACTGTGGCCCTCGAGTCAAAAAGTTTGCCCTCCCTGGTAGGCGGAGCTATCTTCGTTCTCTCTGGCACTTTGTGCAGCAATATTCAAAATGGCAGCTGCTGTGATTAGAAGTAGCAAGCTGAGCAGATCTCCCCCTGCTGATGTGCAGTGGGCATGCAGGACGAGCAAGGGAGCTGCCTTTCTTGATATACGTCACTGTCATTTTGGTGTTGTTATCACTAGAACGTTAGCCAGTGCATCCTGACTGAAAAAAAAAATGTTTTTGCCTATTTTTATAATTGTTTATTATAAAAAACTAACCAAGCGAAAGAAAAGGAGAAGTGATGGATTGCTCACTCCCAATATTTATCCCTCTTTTTTTCAGACTAAACATCAATTTCTGCACTGTGAATCCTTCTAAACAGGCCTTGAAAGCTGCAGATTGCACATGCATGCACACATGCATGGCTTGCACACATACATATATACATGCATACATGCACACCTACACAGAGTAAGTCTGCTTTCTTCTTGTTATTTAATATGTAATTGTTGTCCCAGCTGGTTTGTTCAGTGGATAGAGTGTCAGCCTGTGGACTGAAGGGTCCCAGGTTTGATTCCAGTCAAGGGCATGTACCTTGTTTGCAGGCTCCTCCCCTGCCGGGCCCTAGTCAGGGAACATTCAGGAGGCAACCAATCGATGTGTTTCTCTCACATTGATGTTTCTCTCTGTCTTTCCCTCTCTCAAAAAATCAATGAAAAAATATCATCGGGTGAATATTAAATATATATTATATTTGTCCACATAATGGACTCTGAAGGTATTTATGAGCTGTTTGCTGGTGGAATGTCATTTTGTGTCCTGAATGTTTTGAAAATAGACATTAAACAAGGTTTACTTTACAGCTTTGGGAAATTTATTTTACCTCCCTTAAGGCCTATATACTAACAGAGGTAAATATTTACAGATCTTAAAAAATGAAAGAACAGAACTGAAGCCTAGGAGACATATCGACCCCCCCAAAATGAGGATGGGTATGTTAGTTTCCTCTCAGACATGTTTCAGTGTTTTGTGGAAGGTGTTTGACTATGTACACCCCCAAAAGTTTTCCTAGAGACTTTTTCTCTAGAGGAAGTTTTTTCTTTCTAAAGTAAGCTTTAATATGAGAGCTTCTCTAGTTCTGAAAGTTCTTGGCACTCTATTGATGTAATGATGTGTTAGTGATGTTATAGAATGCTATAGCTTCACGTTATACTTGTCTGTGATTAATTCTCCTTGGACTGGAGATGGGATGAGAGTCTTTCCCTGAGGGTGCAACTTGAAGTTTCTGCAGTATTCATGTAAAATATGATTTGACTACGAAGTGTGGCTTAGAGAATAAAAAATGAAGACTGTTCTAAAGGACTTTTTAGGTAAAGAAACGGAAATAAGCATTCCATGTGTAGAAAAATTAAGTCTTAAGAAGCTAAACTCCCCCAACATAAGCTACTTCTTAAGAAAAGAAGGCACTTTAGAAGCTGTGTTAATTCTTTCAAGATAAATTATTATATCTTAGCATTAAATAGTACCAGAAGAGGCCAAATTTTACCCTAGTTATTTCCAACGAAATACAGAGTTAGTTGGAATATTCGGGAGCATCGCTCTAAAGAAAATATAGAATATTTAGAAAATAAATAGACTTTTTTTCCTGAATGTAGACACTGAGGTATTTGGGGTTATAATTTCTCTAAATATCTGTATAATTCACTTATAGCATGTATGCAGTTTATAATCTGTAGCAAACTTATTGTATGGACTTTTCAGTTGTGTTTGGCTCACATTTATTAAGCACCTGCTATAATGCAGTATATAGCATGGGGATGGCGATGAAGAATAAAACGTGGCCCTTTACTTGAGGGATGCATTCAGGTTGGGGCACGATTACAAAAACAAGGCTTTTGGTGCACTGTGGAAAGTTAGCAGCTATACCACATTAATTCGCCCATTATTTTTCTGAGAAGGCTTTCCTTCTTCTTTGTTTGAGGTTGAGGTATGTGACTATTTGCTAGTCCCCTTGCATAGAATAGACTGGAATTTCAAGTGCTGCAGCTACCAAAGTGGCGGGGGGGGGGGGGGGGGGGGCGGGGAGGGAGGGGCAGGAAGCACAGAGAATTCAGCTATAGCACAGAGTAATTATGTTAGAATTTATACCTAAAAACATCTCTCTTTTTAGATACATATGAACTGATTGGCACATGACCATATTTTGAAAATGTTAATGACTACATATATAATAACAATTCATAATTCATGCTTAAATACAAAGTAGTCAGGAATATGGCTGACATGATGTAAATATTGTCAAATGAATGATTCCGAAATGGTAAAATAGAAAGTTTTGGCGCTCCTGTGCTTTTTAATTTTTTTTTTAAATGTCTGATTTGAACAAATTGTCATTTATATCTTCCAAAGAACACATTACCACTGCTGCGTGATCCATACTGTCAGATTTTATTATTATTGGGACAGATACTTTGGCATAGAAATCTTAAACTAATGAAAAAATGTCATCTTGTTTTTGGAGCTAAGTGTTCAAAGTGCATCAACCATTCAATTTGACAGACATTTCTTCAGAAGGCTTGGGAGGAATTACATATTAAAAATTCATTGTATATGAAAGTCTTAGCATTTATACCCACCTCCTCAGTAGATAAACTAATTGTAAACCACTTTTGAGAGATAGATTTATAGAAAAAACTTTTACCTGTAGGAATGGAACTCTAGAAATGCCAAATTATATTTCTGTGACTTTCACAGTATACCAAGGATTTGCTTTTTATTTATTGGCTTAATATCAGAGTCGTGTAGATTCTTTTCAGAGCAGGAACAATACCTTATACATCTTTGAAGTCATCACACTGAAAGCACTGTCATCAACTGAACGATGTATAATTGTGTATTTGGTTGGCCTGTACTTTTGGACATTTTTAAAAATGATAGTGCCAATTATCCATTCTTTGTACCAGGAAAACCCGCTGCAGTGATTCTCCAAATGCCATGTTCATTAGCTCACCTGGGTATTTATTTAATTGCAAAATTTCAGGCTAGATCTTTAGAGATTCTGATTCAGCAGGTCTCCAGTGTAGCCCTCCTAAATAATAATGATATAGGTCATTTGAGGAACACACTTGGACAAAGAGTGATTCAGAATGTTCAGATTTATTGTTATATAAGAATAAAAGAATGCATATTTTAAAAATAAATACCCTCTCCTTTGAAAGTTTTTATTATTATTACTAGAAGCCTGGTGCACAAAAATTCATACACTTGAGGGGGGGGGGTCCCTCAGCCTGGCCTGTGCCCTATTGGAGTCCAGGAGCCCTCAGGGGATGTCCGCAGTTTAGCCTCCCTCTCTGGGAGGTGACTGGCGGGCTGCTCAGGGGAAGGCACAGGCAGCTAGTGGCCGACCCTGCCCTGAATCACCCTACCTCTATTGCCAGTGGCCTCCCTCGGCAGGAGGCGACCAGGCGCGTTATCAGGGGATGGTGCTGGCCCCCATCACCCCACTGCTGGTTGCTGCTGCCCCCCCCCCCCACCCCATCGCTGTTCCCTCCCTCTGCCTGCTGGCACCCGCCTTGGCTGGCCTGGCATCGCCTGATCACCAGCCCCACCCCCCACCGACTGGCCATTTTGCCATTTGGTTGATTTGCACATTATGCTTTTATTATATAGGATCATTGTTTCTAAAAGGACGAGTTGACCACAGATCAACAACATTCACTTTCACTTTTCAAAGTCATTTTCCTAAAACTGGTCCTCTACATAATATAGCAGGACATTAGGCTATTACATCTCAGGACTATTTTTGCTCACTGTCCTCTAGGTCTCTCATATGTTACTCTGAATTCTATTTCCCTGGCCTTAGTGTCAGTGTAGGTGGCACTTTTCTCTGTTAGACACAGCCCTAGCAAGTCTTTAAAATCCATTAAGTAGTATAATTTTCTCCTTTGGAAAAATCATGGCATATATTTATTTCTATTAGGGAGGCAAAGGTCACAAACCCATTCTCCTGGTCCTCACTCAGCATATACTCAGAAGGATGACCATAACTTTGAAAGCAGATGAGAACCATGTCCATTGTTTTAATAATTTCCAGCCACTTTAACACAGTACAAAGTGTATCTCCTGATTCAAGTTGAATCACTTTACTTTAAGATAAAATATCCTAATGATATTCACCATTGAAATAGAGCATTTTCAATCCTAAGAAAGCTCTACAGCTAACAGAATTTCACACTGCATTTCAAGCAATATTAATCCATGGAGGTTTCCCTCTAAAAATGTGGTTTTGTGGTAATATGGGAGAGCCTGCATACTGTACTGCTGCTTTTAAAGATACACAAAACATTACTATATTAAAGGTCTGGCTTTGCCTTGGTAATAAGAAACGTCTGTAAAATTGTTTAACTCAGCATTTCCCAAATTAATTTGTCTACAAAGTCCCCTCTTCATTTAATAGCTATCGATTGCAGAGGATAACCCATTCTGTAGTATCGCTTTTCCCTCTGGAGAATTCCTGCCATTTGTTTTGTTCTGTGAGAATGGAAGTCACATGCCCATTCTTCTGGCCTTTGCTCAGTGCACCCTCAAAAGTCTGAGCATGTGGACATACCAATGAAAGAAGATGCTAGACATTTTCACTTTTTAAAACTCTAAGCTGTATTAATGCAGCATAAACATGAGCAAGGTATTGAAGAAGTATTTGTTCACAATCTCTCATCCCATTACTCTATTTCTCCTATATAAAATCAGACATCAAATCCACATGAATCTCCCTATTTAAATATTTTTAGTGTCTCCTTCTTGTGTTAATCATTCCATTCTGATTCCTTGGAATTTCATTAAAAGTTCTCATGACATCAACCCAATTAACTTTCCTAGTTTTATTACCTTTTATAATTGTATATTCATACTTTATGACATCAAAATGTCAAATGTTCAAATATTCACCACCTCAATGAATATTTGCAGGGTGGTTATTCTAGATCTCTCTCTCTCTCTTTTTTTTTTAAATAGGAATTTGAGACTTTTATCCTACCCTGTTCAACTGGTTGCCCCAACAGGACTCAAGAGATCATCTTTCCTCAGTGTGATTTTCATGCTTTAGGAAAATTGCTTGAACCCTAGATGAAAACTTCAACAAAATGGACCAATAAATATTTCCCCTGGGAAATTTCGAGGTGAAGCTAAGAGATTCCAGCCCAAGTTTGACTATTCTTTTAATGGAACCTAAATAAAACCCAGAGCTCTGGAAAGCCACATAGACAGGAAAACATGCAATGAAGCAAACCTACAGAGAATCAGAAATAGGAGGCAGACCAAGAAGCTTCATAGTATTCAGGCACCCGATTCCAGTTTTCCCCCCTGACATTTTACATGCTGTAATTGTATCTTCAGAATGCAATGTTTGTTCTTTAAGCACAGGTATTGATACCTATGCAACCAAGGATAAGGACTACTATAGAGTGAAAACCCATCCACATCCACACATACATACCCTACATTACTGTTTTCTGTGCTGGGAATGTGTCCCTCTCAGTATTTCTGCTTGTCCATATCCCACCCACCATTGAAAACTGACCACTTGCTTAAAGCCCCTCCTATCCACTCATGTCTATCCTAATGGTATTTAAATATTTTATAGCACATCATTATTACATTATATATATTTGAGTGTGAGACGATGTCCAAGGTATATTGTATACACTAATGCTTATACCTAACAGCATGTTTTAAATGTGGCAGCGGGGCACTAATAATAATAGTTTTGAATCAAATTGAAGAGGAAATAAGAGTCCATATACTTACCTCTTTTTTTCTACAAATTTAAACCTCCTGATTGGAAAAACTAGCTCAAAATAAGCTTCATAGCAGCCTTGATTATAATTTCCAAGAGTACACTTGTTTTCCTATTCTTATCTCAGTGAATGCATCAGCCCCAATGATGATGAAGCTTTGATTGTCTATTTGTAAGTCCCTGGGAAGGATGAGAAATCAATCACATCCAGAGTGTTGGTATAAATATGAGAAATATCAAAGGCAGGTTTCTGTAAGAATCTCAGAGATTGTGGTGAGGGAGGGAGTCTGATGGTTGAATAGAGCTTCTGACTGTGTTTGAAAAAACCCTTCCAAAGCCTAAGGGGTAAATTGCTTTTATATAAAGCCTTCAAAATGAATGCATAATGCAAAAGGATAAAATCGGTAGACATTAGCAAGTTGGTAGGTGAATAATTATCAAACATGCTTTCCAAAACCTAAAGGTCATCTGAAATGACCATAAATGATATTTTACTTCTGAATTGATTTTGGACAGTTTAAGCAATGCATCAACCAAAAGTATGACTCATTTGAAGAAATCAAATTATTTACAGAGTCCCTACCATAGAGACTCAGCTTCTCATCTCCACCCCTTTAATAGCACTTGCTGAGCCAAGTAGAAGAGGGGAAACCTTGATAAGAGGGAAACAAGCCTAGGCTGGAAGGGTGGACAAAATTTGTTTCTTGAAGCGGACTTTACCAAGAGTCCAATTAGCTGACATTTGTGTTTTGTAGCAGACATTGTTCTAAGGAAGAGGAGGAAGGCAGGGCAGGAAATGTGAAAGACAAACATTCCAACATATATTATGTGCCAAGCAATGCATTAATTGTTTTACTTCAGAATATTAAATTCTGAAGTGTATCTGAAATTAAATTTATAATAGACACCCATATAGGGTTTCATTATATATTTAAGCTACGGATATTAATCATCTATTAACTTGAACAGTATGCCTCAGTTTTGATGCGCTGTTTGTGATTGCTCCAAGATGTATACTGAAGCCTGTGTTCTTTGAACGACACAGCTCTGTGCCTCAGGCCCTGTTTTCCTGACCTCGACTTTGGGTGCTCCCATTAGGTTTGGGCTCAAGAACTCTTTTCATCTAACTGAGAAGTAAACCCGTTTTCTTTTCTTCTCACTTATACACAGATATGAAACAAACAACTTTAGGAAATCAATTTCTATTTAATTATATAGTTCTAATTTGGCAGTTCTTTGACAAAGAGCAGCATTGATAATGTTCTTCCCAAGGTGGTTATGATAATTACAGAATATAATTTAAGTTAGAGGTATTAAAGTATCTAAAAAGAATAGAGGACCTGGGGATTATTTAAGTGCAAGAATCCAGACTACTATATTTTATGCTCTAACTTTCAGAGTTACCATTTAATGATTAACAAGAGATCTCTGTAAAAACAACAGATATACTCCAATTAAAAGAATAGGAGGTGGGTTTTTAAAATAAAATGCGTTTTAACCAACTTTTGGAAATAAGAAGTGAGTGGAAGAATAATGAAACATAGAGGAAAATTGTAGTTCATCATAAAGGTAGAGCAGGGTCCATTTATGTTCTGGGATGTTCATAGATACATCCCAGAAAGGCCCAGAGCCTAAGACGTTCAGTACAAGAGAGCACAGTAGAGAAGCATGGTTAACAGGTGTTAACATTGTGTGTGTATTTTCACACACAATGGGAAATGGGAGAGTTCCCTGAAAATACACACACAATGGTAACACCTCCACACACTTGGTTCAACAACATTCCTTCCATAATACCACTTTCCAATATACAACAGCCCAGCCTTTGGCAAATCAAAAAGAAATAATGATGAATAAAATAGCGAAGAATTCCTTTTCTGGCAACATGTCACTCTAACAATACACAATATCTCAGAATCACACACCTAAAAATGTTATATAAACCATGTTTACAAAAAGATTTTACATGAAGAGCGGAGGTGGCAATAAAAGTAAGGGTAATTCACTGCGCCAGGTGGAGGAGAGTAATTATGCTAAGTGATGAGCTGGTTCTGAATCTGGGCTCTGTCCTGAGAGCATCTTCAGGTCCAAGTGTGGAGTGCTAGAAACAAAGGTAGGGCCCAGGCTCAGCAGAGAGGAGCACTTGGGATTCTACCTGCTGCCAAGAACCAAAGACGATGCACTGTCCACGAAGGGATTTTGAGAAAAGGAAATCTACCCACTGAAGAAGACAGAGGTGCTTGCTGGAACTTTCTTAGATGAGATAAAATAGTATACCTTAAAAACATAACACTAAGCCAGTCCTCCCATAGGTTTTCCTTTTTTTTTTTCTGAAATCAGAAACTCTTAGGGCAGGAATGTTGTTAAAAGTGATTGACAGTTCCTATCCCCTGATGCCTGGCAGAAACAATAAACATACACACTTTACAGTTACATATATCACATAAAATAGATGTCACATAAAAAGTATGTACTATGAAAAGCAAGTCACAGTAGAAGACACACAATATGTCCCTACTTACAAGAAGCTTACAAATACATAAAACACAACATTATTCAAGGATATGCATACATATTGTGATACCCTTCATAACCTCTGGAGGGCAGCATGGGTTGTGATATTATAATCATCACATTGGGGGCTTCAAATGATAAAAATCCCATTGGTGTTGACATCGATGCTCTTTTTTACTATAACTAATAACTAATTTTACACTATGAGAAGTATTTTGTACAGAGGATATGTTATAAGTAATTAAAAATTAACTACCCGAGAGTCAAGGGCATTAAAACAATATGGTGCTGCTGTAGCTACCTGCCACTAAATGGGCCCGCTAGTCAAGCAGCCTCCCCCACATACACAGAGCCTCCCGCTCAGCTCGCTTCTTGCTTTATTTGTAATCATGATTAATCTACAAAGTTTCTCCAGATATTTGAGCAAAGGATGGAACCTGAAAAAAAAAGGCCAAGAAAAGTAAAGAGAAGAACTCACCCCAGGGCCAAGTGATACAGGGAATTAAATTGAATCAAGATTAAAAAAATATTCTAAAATATGTTAGTATCTTCAAAATTCAATAATAAAAATCATCTATAAAATGAGAATGGCATGAAAAATTAGAATACATAGGAAATTAATCCAATTGTTGAAAAAAATGCACTTGCTATATTATGATTATGGCACAAATTCAGGTAATCTAGAAATGAGAGCATAAAAATAAGAAAAAAATCTAAAAGGAAAGTTAAAAGACAAAAGAAGATCAATCCAGATCCATCATTTCATTAGTAGGAAGAACAGAAAAGGAGAAAGATAAGGTAGATTAAAGGAGATTATTACAAAAACGACAAAAGAGAAGTTCTCAAAAATGAAGAACATTGTCTTAAGGCAGGAAACACCCATTTCGTATTCAGAAAACAAAGCAAAACAAAAGAATTATCTACATCTTAAACATAGCATTTTGAAATTTTATAACACACATAAATAAATTACCAGAAAGCACTTGAACAGGAAACAGACCCTAAACTCACCTCAAAGGAATAGAAAGTCAGACTGGAATAAAAAAATTTTCAAACCAAACTAAAAGTAAAGGAACAACACCTTTAATGTTGTGAGACAAAAGGGTTTTTACTAGTAACTTACAATTCCAAACTCACTCACCCTGACAATTTATCCCTCTCACATTTTTACTTAGGAACTTATTTGAGGGTGTGCGCCAGAAAAAGCAGGGATGAAATCATGAAACAAAAAGACAGGGGATCTAAACAATAGTGGAACACCCTCAACGGATGAGTGCTGGGAAGTCCTTGGGAACAGGTGCCAATCTAACCTAGGAAGTGATCAGTGTAGATTAAAGATGAAAGCAAGGAGACATGCATTTTTCTAGGATAGTATGTGGAAACAAAGGAGAATCTGCAGTTTTGATAGTGTCCTTAAAAATGATAAAGGTAGAAAATGCAAGGAAATTTAACAGTGAAAGAAAAACAGAGCCACACAGGTGAATAAGTGCAATCATAGTACGTAGACACTTAGTTCTACAGTAAATGTTTTAATAAAAATCCCAATAATGTAAACATTATTTATAAGGTTTCCAATATAAGAACAGCACAGAAGATAAATATTACTAACTTGGTGCTGTAAAAGTTAAAGGGCGTGTAATGGGGAAACTCTCTTCACTAATATTGGATTTCTCATTGCATCATTGTATTCTTGTTGCCTTCCATCTCTGTGTGAGGTTGAAACTCAGAGGTAGGGAACATTCTTCAATGAGGACAGCAGGGTTCATGATAATAAATATTTCTTCCATAAAGTATAGAAGATATTAGTGACAATAATACATAGCGATATACATATAAGAAGGCATATATGAGTGAAGAAATTCAGAGGGAAGTGTTACTTCATTCTGGGCCTGGAGAAGTATATGTTGGAAGAAGCAAAGATAGAGACCCAGAGAGGTAGGAAGGAAATCAAGTACTTACATATATTCATTCATCATTCATTTAACACATAGTGATTGAATACAGATTATGTTCTAGGCACTATCCCAGGTGCTGAGGTGTAAGCATCAAATAAAATGGACAGCCAAAACCGGTTTGGCTCAGTGGATAGAGCGTCAGCCTGCGGACTGAAGGGTCCCGGGTTCGATTCCGGTCAAGGGCATGTACCTTGGTTGCGGGCACATCCCCAGTGGGGGATGTGCAGGAGGCAGCTGATCGATGTTTCTCTCTCATCGATGTTTCTAGCTCTCTATCCCTCTCCCTTCCTCTCTGTAAAATATCAATAAAATATATTTAAAAAAAATAAAATAAAATGGACAAAAATCTCTCCTCTGATGGAATTAGATTCTAGAGACTAGTGAGTTAACACCACTCTTACTGTGCAGTGGGACTGACTCAAAGCACTTTGTAAGTGCCAACTTGCTTGGTACTGGCTTTTCACTCTCTAGGACAGAACCAGGATTTAGAGATGTGAGTCTTAAATATACTGAAGGTATACTGAAGGCAGGAGCTTTCCCCATTTCCCAGTCAGAAGGAGATGGAGTGTGAACTGCCTTATTCCCCAAATAATCCTCTCATCAACCAATCGAGGCATGGCCCTACTGGCATGGTTGGCAAAGGAAGCAGTTAGTTCTCCCGGCCCAATCGCACTTTCCTTGTGGCATTATGCACTAACTCAGGACAGTCTAAGCTTCATTCAGAAGCACTCACCATGGTTCAGTGGTTTCTTTTTTATGGATGTTTTATTTGCTGCATTAGTGTGTCGAAGCCATGCAGTCACCCAGAAACAGTGGATGGAGACTCCACCCCTGGGAACATACAGAAACTTTAATTACCTTGGAAGGAGAAAAGATATTCTAGAGAATTCTGTATGGACTTCTCAATGCCTAATTTTAGAGGTTAATCATATATTTTCTGCTTATATTTTATTGGACAAAACTATTCACAGAGCCCAATCTACCTGCAAAGTTGGGAATTACAGTGGATTAATGAGAATAGTTAGTGAACAAACAGTAGTGCCCTCTGCCACAGCTACTAAATGAGGAAGCCTCCATGAAATTGAATTTCAAAAGCCAGCAAATTTGAGAGCCAGCATGAGTTCCAGGGACTTTCTAGGTAATAGATGCAATAAAGCAAGTGTTGAGCCAAGTGGCACCTGGAGGCTTGAGTAAAACAGCAGGCACAGGGACAGATGGATGGTAGGAGGTAGCCCGTATAACAGAGAGAGCCAAGATGACACCGAGTTAGCTGCTAGATGGAGATGGCTGATATAGGTCCAAGCCAAAAGATGAGTTTCATCAAAATCCAACCTCACCATCTAAATCCCACAGGTACTCAGAGCCAGTGAAGTTAGGGGAACTCTATGTGCCCCTCAGATGAATTTAAAGATCTCTTAACTTTCTGTAACTCCCTGACTGCTCACTCCCAAATGCAGTAAAATGCTTTCTTAGAGAGGAGCAATAGAGAGGAATGTCATGGGCACCAATTGGCACTGTCCAAATCCCCCTTCAAGGAAGGGTGCTTTGTGCCTGATGTCAGCAGAAAATCTCCAAAAGCCAGTTCTTTGCCTCAGCTGGAGAGAGCCACCTGGCCCAAGAGCATGTCCTACCCAAAGTGGCCCATATCCAATGACTGATGCAGGTAGGGGTTTAAAGAGCCAGGTATTTTGGCTCAACACAGGACACCTCTGATGGGCCATTTATTCTCCAGAGTTTCCTGTGGAATAAGCTGAGGCTTTTGTAGTCTAACAACAAATTAGACTTTTTCCTCTGCCTACTCTTGCTTTCTCTTCTTTCCCTTCCACAAGTATTGATTCCTTATAAACATCTTACATGCCATATTCCAGCTTCTGCTTCTAGAGAATGTAACCTTAAATAGATCTTGCCAGAAGTGGCTCAAGAAAGGAAGTGATAAAATTGGGCTATGGAGCTGAAATACCTTATGCCCCAGTCCCTAGTAGTAGGTGGAACTCAAATGACATCCCCTGGCACAAGGCAGGAGTTTAATTGTTAAAACTCTCACTGAGCCCTAGTCGATTTGGCTCAATTGAGAGAGCATCGGCCCATGGATTGAAGGGTGCCAGGTTCTGTTCCAGTCAAGGGCATGTACCTCAGCTGCAGGCTCGATCTCCGGCCCTGGTTGGGGTGCATTCCGGAGGCAACCAATCAATGTGTCTCTCTCACGTCAATGTTTCTCTCTCTGTCTCTCCCCATCCCTTCCACTCTCTCTAAAAATCAATGGAAAAATACCCTTGGGTGAGGACTTAAAAAAAAAAAAAACACAACACAAACACCTCTCACTGATGGTGAGTTGGGATAGTGTGCATATGGAAGGGAATGCATGGACTGTTATAATTTGTCAGATTGATATGTACAAGCAAAAGGGTAACTATAAAGACAGTGGGTTTGGAAGGCTATTGCTAAGTGCCATTGATACCTAGCTAAAGGTGACAAAAGATCCTAGGGATTCGGGAGCAATTAAAAATTGAGTGTGAAAGCCAGAGGGCCTTCCTGAAGTGTTAGAAAAGAAGTCCTCACCTCCTACAGGACAAACAGAGAAGCAGAGGACCAGGCCTAGAACCAATAGAGTGGCTGCATTCTGAAGTATAATAAATGCCCAAATGAAATTATCTGTTTGCCAAGATCAGAGCCCTAATTAGAAAGTGAATATGAGTAGGGCCATTTAGGTGGATGTCCCCACAGTTTTAAGTCACCTGCTGTCTCTGTAATGTTTGACACTACAGAAATGGCCTACCCCTTCCAGTTAGCACTACCTTTTAGCCTTGAAGACACTTCAAAAGCCTTCCCCCAGCCCACCACATAATATGTTCTCCTCAGGATATGCCCTTGTTAAATTGATGGTTAATCCAGGTGGGCACATGCTGGGACTAAGCAGGGAGAGAAGGGATTAAACACTAAGGAAGTGACATACTTAACCAGGCTGTGCTGGCGGGATCCTGGGGCCTGTGGGTGGGATGTGGGATAGGATTCTCAGGGTGATTGGTTGATCAAAGATTAATGATTATGTGATTAGATAGGAAAGAGTGATTTTGCAGCAGTGTTGTAATTCCACACTTCCCTATTCTCATATGAAAGGCAGATCAGAGATAGCTAGTATTCATGTGGAGAAGATAGTATGTACTTCCAATTTTTCTCCAAAGATATATTAACTCTACTATCCTCTGTCTAGTCTGGACAAAATGAACATTCAAGAGGCTATCATATTGATCCACAACATCAGACTAAATCAAATAGTTTATAAGATAAAAACCTTGATAAGACATACATGCTGCTGAGTGTGGGAGGTAAACCCTATACAAAGTCAGGAGCTTGATAATCAGTAAACATCTTAGGGTTCTGTTAATAGAGGTATAGGAAATTGTCTCCAAAGTAAAGATGAAACTTGACATCCTACAGATTCTTAACAATTAATGTTTAATGATATTCTGAAGGTGGTATTCTCCAGCTGAGAAATCGATCTGACCCCTATGCTGGGAGTAATAGAAGTCGGCCATGTTCAAATGGTGCAAGCTCTGATATACATCTTTGCTGCGGTGCAAACAGCTGTGATGCTTGGTCCATACAGTTTGGAATAATCTATAGTTTTAGAACTATTAGTGAGGGGGCAAAATGTCATGCGGAGCTAGTAGGAAGCCCCAGTGATAGAACTGAAGTGCTCAGGTTCTGGAGCAGGGCCATGCCACCTGCAGCAGCAAATGAGAACTCTTTTGTAGAACAGCTCCCAGAATGCTATTGGGCCCTGGTAGAGGGAGAATGCTTGACCATGCAAAACCAAATTACCACTTATATGGGACGTCCCATTATGATTTGGGTTCTGTCAGATCCACAAAGATCAGAGGAGCTCAGAAGCAATCCATCATATGAAGGAAGGGGTGCATCAGAACCAAGCAAAAACAGCATCAATGAACACACAAAAGCTAGCTGTGTGAGTAATAGCCAAGATCCCCACTACCAAAGCACAACTATACCTCCCTCAGCTTATACCTATGTCCATGTGGGGGTCAACTATAGGAGGAGAAAAATGCCAGAGCTTGGTTTTTGCATGGGTCAGCTTGGTATGTTTTGGTGGAAACCAGAAATAGATGGTCGCTGCATTGTAACCTCACATACTTGGAAGACAGTAGAAAAGGAAAACCCTTTCAACCTGGGCAGCCTTTGTGTGAAAGGAGATGGGTCCTCCTACTCTGGACTCTAAAAGTGATGTCAAGGAGATCCGAACCAAGATGGCAGCATAGGTAAACACCTAAACTGCTGCCTCGCACAACAATTTAAAAACTACAACTAAAAGACAAAACGTCTATCACCCAGAACCATGGGAAAGCTGGCTGAGTGGAAGTTCTACAACTAGAAGGAAAGAGAAAAGAGCATTGAGACGTGCACAAGCTGAAAAGCTGAGGTATAGAGGCACATGAATCGGGCTGGTGGTGGGCCACTGGGTGCGCTGCTTTTTTCAACCCAAAGGGAGACATGCTCCTGATTACTCTAAACTCCAGTTTCTGGGGAGACACTGGGGACCCAAACTCCTACAGGGAGAAGCTGGACTGTCTGCCATCAGGTTGGAAAGTGAGGGTGGCTTTCTTGCAGAGGTGCGTGCAGCAATCATTGTTTACTGCGCTAGGGCGCAGGATGTGGGGACTTGGAAAGGCGGAGACGCAGAGACAGCTGACTGGCAGCCATCGCTGTTTGCCACACCCTAGTCTAGTGACTCCCTGAGACCCCACCTCACACAATCTACAAACCCACCCAAGCTCCATGCAGCAGCTTTTGCATATAAATGGTCTGCCCTATCACAGCTTAACCTAACAAACTGCAGCTCTGGTCAGACAGCTCCAAAACCTCCAAACCCCAAGCAAAGAGGAGAAAACTGTAGTCCTTGCTGTAGCTCCTGCTGGGTGGCCTCAGACAGTAGCTGACCTGCATGCCATTGGAGATCCAGAAGCTAGTGTATCTAGTGGTCAGTGTGAGACGACACCAGACTTTAACTACTCACATCCATAAGTGACACATTCAAAAGGCAGACTCAGTGAGCACCAAAGCCCCACTGAAGCAAGTCCTGCCCCATAAGCGTGTCTCTAGCACAGCAGTTCTTCCATTATAGTCACAGCGGGTCCTCACAGCCAATTGGCCTGGAGGTCAATTCCTCCCAGTATATCAACAGCAATCAAGGCTTAACTACACCAAGACTTTGCACTCAGCCCACAAAGGGGTGCACCAAGAGTGTCCACCTCAGGTGATAGGCTGAACCACTGGTCACCTACCACAGAAAACCACTCCATCAACATAGGGAAGCAGCAAAATGTGGAGACAAAGAAACTTGTCACAAATGAAAGAAATGGAGGAAAGCAAACTACTGGACATAGAGTTTAAAACCACATTTATAAGGTTACTCAAGAATCTTCTAAAAATTGCCGAGAAACTTGATGAGACCTCCGAGGAGCTTAGTGAGACCTTCAAGGACCTTAATGACAATGCTAAAAAAATGGAAAAGGACCAGTCAGAAATTAAGCTTACACTGTCTGAAATAAAGAATATACAGAAATTCAACTGTAGATCAAAGGACCCCAAGAATCAAACCAAAGATCTGAAATATGAGGAAACAAAAAACACCCAATCAGAAAAACAAAAAGAAAAAAGAATCCAAAAATATGAAAATAGTATAAGGAGCCTCTAGAACAACTTTAAGCGTACCAACATCCTAATTATTGGGGTGCCAGAAGAAGAGAGAGAGCAAAATATTGAAAACCTATTAGAAGAAATAATGACAGAAAACTTTCCCTACCTGGTGAAAGAAATAGACTTACAAGTCCAGGAAGCGCAGAGAACCCCAAACCAGAGGAATCCAAAGAGGACCACACCAAGACACATCATAATTAAAATGCCAAGGGCAAAAGACAAAGAGAGAATCTTGAAAGCAGCAAGAGAAAAAGTTAGTTACCTATAAGGGGGTACCCATACGACTGTCAGCTGATTTCTCAACAGAAACTATGTAGGCCAGAAGGGAGTGGCAAGAAATATTCAAAGTGATGAATAGCAAGAACCTACAACCAAGATTACTCTACTCAGCAAAGCTATCATTCAGAATTGAAGGTCAGATAAAGAGCTTCACAGACAAGAAAAAGCTAAAGAAGTTCACCATCACCAAACCAGGATTATATGAAATGCCGAAGGGTATTCTTTAAGAAGAGGAAGAAGAAGAAAAAGGTAAAGATAAAATTATGAACAACAAAATGACAACAAATACATACCTACCAACAAGTGAATCTAAAAATCAATTGAATAAAAAATCTGATGAACAGAATGGACTGATGAATATAATAGAATCAGGGACATATAAAGGGAGTGGACTGACAATTCTCAGTGGGGAGGGAGTGTGAGGGGTGCGGAAAGAGATTGGACAAAAATCTTATACCTATGGATGAAGACAGTGGCTAGGGGTAAGGGCATGGGGTGGGGTGGGGAATCAGGTGGAGGGAAGCAAGGGGGGGGGGGAAAGAGGAACACCTGTAATAATCTGAACAATAAATATTTATTTAAAAAAATAAAATAAAAGTGATGTCAAGCTATGATATGAAGATATGAATGTAATTAAGAAAAACCACCCCCTAAAAAAGAGAGAACTAAAAAAAATAAGTATGATTGCTTCTTGAAGTTATAAACTTATTTGTATCAAGAGACAGCTGATAAATCATTACCTCTACAAATCATTATAATTTAAATATTCATCTTCTTGCCTGCATTAGGCTGAGCAACAGACAGGCACTCACACAGCCTAGCACCTGCCAGGCACACTTGATATTTACCTTACTTTACTCATGTCTTTTCTATTTCCCAAATGTATCATACATGCTACATTGAGTCTTACTCCATCATATATGTCACTGTTGTCCACTAGAGCAACAAGTTGCTAACTAGTTCTCCTGTAAATATTGCTGTCTGTCCTCTTTTTATCACTGCTCTAGACACCCAAGCTCCTCATTGTAGCTAGAGTAATTTTTCAAAAATACTATTTTTAATATTAGTGCTTCCTTATTTTACGGTTTCCTTTTCCAAATAAAGTTCAAATATATAATATATGGCCCATACTCTGCTTCCTTCTCAACCTCCTAGCCTTAGCTCTCACCAAACTTCGGACTGATCTCTCCTGTCCAGTAATTCTGAAATGCATTTAATTCTTGAAGTAAATTTAATGCATTTAATTCTTGAACCTCTTTACCCTTGAATATGCCATTTATTCCTTCTGGAATATGTTCATCACTCTCTTTGCCTCCATTTCTTTAGGTCCTCATTTTAAAAATGACCTTAATCCAGAACCTTCCTTCCTCTGCAAGACTAGGTTGGAGCACCTGCCATATGTCCCTGAACATTTTGAAGGTTCCAATGAGTAACAGCATATCCTTTAGTACTTGTTAAATACATAGCTCAATTCTCCCAACAGTAAGCTTTTTTAGGACAGAAGCAATTTTGTCCATAGACATGTATTATATATTATACTAGGAACCCAGCACGTGATTCAAAATTGCATGGTGCCGCCCACCCTCAAGTCGCCAGTCTGGCCCTGCCTCGCTCCCTGGTCCCCACAGCAGCCATGGCCGCTGCCGGTCTGGCCCTGCCTCGCTCTCAGGCCCTTGAAGCAGCCTGTCCGCTGCTGATCAGGCCCTCCCCCAGCATAGGTGCGTGAAGGCCCCTGCTGCCCCTCCCCCAACATTGTGCGTGCAACCTCCTCCTGTCTGGTCGACCCATTATGGCATCCTGGTTAATTAGCATATTTCTCTATTATATATAGATATATTCTTATAGAGATTATATATGTGTATATAGAGTATACATATATGTACATATGTTCATATTATTTATTTCATATGTGCTCATATGCTTAGAATAAATAATCTTTAGGACAAAGTTATTATTTAAATGTATAGGACAAGTTCAATTCGTAGAAGACTTGAAATCAAAAGCAGAGCTGAAATAAACATAAAGAACTACATTTTAGAGGGCCTACAATGCTTTCCAAATCTGTTTAACAAGTTCTAAATTAAATATATTAATTATTGGAATTATGCTTTGCTGAGTAAATGTTTGATATTTAAGAACTCCTTAACTTAACACTTTAGTTAAACTCTCCTGGTGGAAACGTATTCATATGAAGAAACCCATTTTGTAAGTAAAATAAATAAAAAATAGAAATTTTATACTAGGTATAAATTACTCAAACGACTTAAGTGATGAGTAAATCAAGTATTTTTATAATGTTCTTCAAAATAAAAAAGTTTTACCTTCCTGGAGAATGCAACTGGCAAGTATAGTCACATTTAATTTACATGGTTCACTAAAAATGGAAAAACACACACAACAAAAATGAAAGAAAAAAAAATCAGCTAAATTGGCCTCCGTTCCCTCACACCAGGTGTCCTCAGTTATTTAAATGGAGTGTTTTGGGGATGCAGTCAGTTCTTTCTCTCCATCAGTACTTCCCACCTCACAGCCAACAAGCCACAGCAGAGCTTTCCTTTTCTTTGATTATTATGTGGCTCATCTGAATCTGTATGAAAAGCCCTAGTGATAGATATATATGGGCATCATCACTAATGCTCATTATTACAGTCTTCACTTCTCCTTAGCTTGGTAAAACAGCTCATATTTATTTTCTCCTTGCTGCAATGCATGCATGAATATTATTAGACATATCCCAAAGGCAGGATTTATATCTTATCTTTTCTTGGAGTTGATTTTTAATCTCTTGTGTTAATTTAAGTTCTACAGTCTTTCCTTGACTTTCCTTGTCCTTGTCCGTCCTGACTCCTTCAATGCAGAACACTAGAGTATGTCAGAAGAGTTGTCCATAAAGAGCCCCTTTATGTAAATTTTAGTCCTGCTTTGCTTCTATGTGTTTTTTTTTTAAACACTTTTGCAAGGTTTTTATTTCAATTGAAATTTCTGTTTTTAGGGAGTACAATATCCCTGGTGATTCTACTGAGTTCTAATCCATCCTCAGAGGTCTGAGATAAGATGCATAAAGCAAAACAATTTCTAATATGTTTCTTTAAAAGTGTATTTTTCACAGCTAAGGCAAGATGAAGTCTGAGCATCCAACTGAATTTCAAGGAGGATTGAGAAAAATTAAATTTTGGCCCTTTATGAATTTCTCGAGTGCTTATTATGCTCCCAGTACTTTGCTAACAAGGACTTTTGATAGAATTTAAGCAAGGCCGATGGTCATTCTGCAGTTGTCAAGACCCCAAAGTGAATGTGCTGATCTGAATTTTTGGAATAGGCTGCTGAGATATTTTTAGAACAGAAGATAATTGGCGTCTCTACTTCAATTTGTGTTATATAGGGATGGCTTCAGGGACATTTAATATTAAAAAATTCAGTTCTTTAGAAAAATCACACAAATTAAAATAGTTACTCTGAAAGAGTTTTATGGGAATACATTTTGGGGTTTCAAGATGTTCTGCACACTCTGAGAACCAATAAACTTTGTGATGCCATAGTCAATACCATATGAGCACTTCATGATATATAATGAAAGAATATGTGGGAGATGACTATAGAAGATGGAAACGTGATGGAGTGGAATCAGTAAAGCATGAGTGTAAAGCCTGGCTTATTCACTGAACAGGCCTTAGGGTCATGTGACAGGGTAAAGGTCATTGAGCCTTAGTTTCTCCTTATATTAAATGAGATTATATCACCTAACTCCCAAAGCTCTTGTGAGTGTAACTTCAGTAAAATAACTGTGCCAGTCTCCTGTTTAATAGTCAGCTGGTCAATAAACATCACTTGCCTTCACGAAGATTCACTGGTTACATTTTTTTAGAAGTCATACAAAGGTATGCTAGTGCTTTGGTGATTTTCTTTGAAATAAAGATTTGTTTTCATGTGACTTTTTAGTGACTCCTAAGGCTGCTTCCTGCTGGAATAATAATGTACTGCTCTATGCATTCTCATGTGTCTCATCCAAGCACCCATATATTGGGTGTAAAGTAACTGAAAACTCTTTCTGGGTCCAGCTGGGCTGGGATCCCTTCTCCCTAAGAACTCAGCTTGTAGTGTGATCTGTTATTCTTTATAGGTATCAGGCCAGACAGGTTCCAGAATTTATGAAATGGCATTCTACATGTAGCATCAGTTTTATTTACCACATTCTTCAGGAAGTACTTCATACCGTATTAGAGTTATAGTTTATGTCTCACTGAGAGATGTGGCATGCATCACCTATTTCCTTTTTTCTCAATTTCTACAGGAATGTGGAAAGGCTGAAAGAGTGAAAATACCCGAATAAAAGTCGATATGTAAATTTACTTAATGTCTTTATGCTCCTATGGACGGGTTGTAATATTAAACTAATCTTTTCATTAAACTCCACTGTTTATCAAAGCACTTTTTCATTGTACAAGTACTGTAACAAAAACAAGTGGTTAATAAGTACTGAATCTCCAAGAAGGGGCTCAAGTGAGGTTAATTGTAAGAAAATATTTATCAGATATGTCTTTGAGATATTAATTATGTCAGTTTCCATAGGTTTTGAACATTTTTTTTGTTCTATCTGATTGGATGCAAATTTTTAATAAATATAGAAAAAACAGGTAGATACATATTTATGTATATAAATACAAATGCATATTATTTTTCCTCCTTGTTTTGATAATACTATTTCAATGTTCCCTTGAGGATTTGTTCCTTTATATTGACATCAGAGGACATGACAATAACAGAGTGCAAATATGTGACTAAAGTTAGGCCAAACAGATTCTACTTCCTGGATTTTGTGCACATATGTGTATGTATGTGGCATGTGTTTGTGTGTGTGTGTGTGTGTGTGTATTGAGTCTAACTTCATGCATGTAGCTTAATCATTAAAGTTATCTGTTTTGAAAGTGTGTCAATAGTTCATTTCTTTTTAATGCTATGTAGTATCCTTTTTTCTCTGGGTCTTACACAGCTTACCTATTCAGCAGCTGGAGGCAGATTTCACTTTTTAGCATTAATGAAAATTGCTACCATAAACTTTATTTGGAAATATGTTTTTTGTTTTTATTTGGTAACATTCACAGGAGACCCCAATAAAGGGTGTGAAATAATGAAAAGTAATGTATACATATGTCATTATATATTAATCTATAATATAATTCAGTATAATATTAAGCTACCCATTGAATGAGCTTTATGAGCTTTGTTAGTTTAAGTTGCTCAAGGAATTTGTTGACTACATTTATGTTGTCAGGTTATAGGTGTAAGATTTTTCATAGTATAACCTTGTTATAGTTTACTAGGGTCCCAGTACACGAATTCGTTCACCTTGAAAGAACTGTGGGCCACGAGGCTGCAGTAGGCACAGGGGCGGGTCTTGGACCATCCTCTGTGCCCCTGCCCAGCCCCTCCTGCCACGGCCCCCTGTCTCCTGTCTGCCTACAGCCCCACTCATGCCACTGCCGCTCCCATGCGCTGACAGCACCAACCCTGCTCTCACCCGCTGACAGCACAGAGTGATTGGGGCCAGTGTCCGTGGTGGGTACGAGCAGGGCTGGTGCCATCAGCAGGTGCGAGTGACGGCTGCTGCCCCGATTGCCCCTCAGGAGCAGGGGGAGGTGGAGAAGCCCTCAGGGGCGATGAGAGCCAGCAGCCTCTGCTCGCACCTGCTAATGGTGCCCAGTGATTAGGACCAGCGCCAGGCACCGGCAGTGGGTGCAAGCAGTGACTCTGGCACCTCCAGCAGGTGCAGTGCCAGGCAGGACCACAGTGCTCGGGAGCAAAGAATTTCAGGGACCACCAAAGTCTCGCCCCGATGACAGCAAATGGCACCCCGCCTTGGTCTGGCACCCCACTCACCTGCTCCACTATCTTGCCATTGCCAACGCCTGCCATGTTCCGCATACGCCCCCCTGGTGGTCAGCGCATGTCATAGAAACTGGTTGTTTGGTTGTTTGGTTGTCCCGGTTGTTTCGGTCTATTTGCATAATAGCCTTTTATTATATAGGACTAGAGCCCAGCGCACAATATCACATGGCCCTGCCCACCTGCACACGCCTTGCCCACCCACCTACCGCCCTGCCCGCCCACCGGCCACCAGCCTCACTGTGACCGGAGCCTGTGGGCCACGGGGGAGGGCCCAAGAGGTGCTCCATGCACCTCATGGTGACCGGTCGTTTGGTTGTTTTGGTCGTGACTCCTCTTGACCTTTTATTACTATGATATCCATAGGATCCGAAGCAATGGCTTCTAGAGTTCATTTCTTATCGTGTGTTGATAATTTACATCTTCTTTTTTATTCTAATTTAGTTGATCAATCTGGTTAGAGATGTATCAATTTCATTGATTTAATCAAAGAACCAGACTTTAGTTTCACTCATTTTTCTCTCATATTTTCAATGTCATTGTTTTCTTCAATAACCTTTATTTGGTATGGGCTTAATATGCTTTTGTTTTCTAATTTACTAATACCTAAATTTTGATTTCTAATATAAGAATTTTATTATTTCCCAATGAAAGCACTTATTGCTATAAAATATCCTCTAAGCACTGCTTTACTTACATCAAACAAATTTTGCCTGTTGTGTTTTAATTAAATTAAATTAAGAATATTTCTATTTTTCTTTGCCAGTTCCTCTTTTGTTCCTGGTTATTTAGAAGCATGTGGTTTATTTTTCAAATATTTGGCACTTTTTTCAGATAAATTTCTGTTTTTGCTTTCTATTTTAATTTTGTTATGGTTATTCAATATACCTTATATTATTTTAGTTCTTGAGGTTGGTTGCTATTTGTTTTGGGCTCAAAACATGGTAGCTCTTGGTGAATGTTTCATGTATACCTGAAAAGAATATGTATTCTTTTGTTGTTGATTGAAATGTTTTATAAATACATCTTAGATCCTGTTACTCTGATGGTGTTATTTAGACCTTCTAAATTTTTACTAAGTTTATGTCTACTTGTTCTATCAATTATTTACTTAGAGAAGAGTGTTGAAATCTCCAGATATAGGTATAGATTTTTCCATTTGTTCTAACAGTTATATTATTTTTTTATAGATTATTTTAGAGAGAGAAGGGAGAGGGGAAGAGGGAGAGAGAAAGAGAAAGAATATTGATTTGTTATTGCATTTATTTATGTATTCATTGGTTGATTCTTATATGTGCCCTGAGCAAGGATCGAAACAGAAACCTTGGCATGTCAGGCCAATGCTCCAGTCAATGGTTTTATGAGTTTGTGTTTCTATTTTTAATTGTCTACACATTTAGAATTGTCATTTTTTCTTGGTTAATTGCCCCTTTAAACATTACATAAAGTTTTTCTCTATCACTGGTAGAATTTCTTCTTCTAATCTATACTTTTTTGATATTATGTATACTTTTTTAATATCAAAGGTTCTTTGATTAAATCAATGAAATTGATACATCTGAATTACAATATTCAACTTAATTGATGAATTAAGTTGAATATTGTAAACAATATATATTTTTGAAAGGCTACTAATAATAACCCAACAGTGGCATAAAATGTAAACCATAAACATTATTCAATACAATAGTAGATTGATAAACAAGAAAAAAATCAAGGAAAGATGGAATACAGCAAAAAAAAAAATAAATTAATAAATTTTAAGTCAACCATATCAATAGTTACATAAAGTAGAACTGGCATAAACATACCAATTAAATGATTAAAAATGCCAGATTGAATAAAAAAAGTATCAAGGTCCAACAAAATGTGCCTAGAAGAAATTCACTTTAAATATCAAAACAGAGATAGTTAACAGTATCCAGAGAAAAGAGTAACAAGATATGAGATATGCCATGTAAACACATCAAAATGAAACTGAATTTTCTATTTCCATATTAATCTTCTAATAGTTTCTAACTCTGTTATAATTTCTCATTTGTCTATGTTCTTCAACTTTTTTTATGAAAAACTTAACATATTGTGTTAATTCAAATTCCCTGTCTACTAATTTCAATGTCTGTGTCATGTCTGAGTCTCAATTTGTTGAATATGTTGTGTCTTCACAGGTACTATGTTCTTTTTTTTCTTGATTTTTTTTCATGTGTATATCATTAAGTTTTATGTTAATTGACACTGCATAGAGTAGTAGGGACTGAAGTATGTAGTATTTATGCCTGGAAATGTGCACAATTCTCCTTCTCCTATGTTGTTAGCTTGGGAATTGAGTTAACCTAGACAGGAGTGAGCTAATTCTGTACTATGTTGGTATTATTTCTACATTCAGTTCACAGCAACTTTAAATTATTCTATTCTGTTTCATTCTCAGTATGGGGTAGTTTGTCAGTGTTCCCTCCCCCACAACTTTCCCAGGACCAGCTCTTTGCTTTATGCCTTCTATGTGAGTCTATATTGCAGATAAGCTCTTTCTCTCCCCTCTTGTACTTCTCCAGCCATAGTCCCTGCTTGCTTGTTATTTGCTACTTGCTAAGTTGGTGGTGGGTGGTCAGAGTTCTTTGTTGTCCACATTGGCCTTATTCTTAGGCAGAAACTTTGTCCCTATGCCCACTGGGTGGTAATTTCTCTGTGATTCAGCTCCTTCCCCAGTAGTGGGCAATCTCTAATGGTCATGGCCCAGGACGGTTTTCTGCCCCTCTGCTAGGGTTAGATGGGTTTACACTAGAGGCCTGGTGCCAGAATCTGTGTGTAAGTGAGGTCCCTCGGCCTGGCAGGCGATTGGGGAGAATGGGGCCTTCTCGCCCAGTCCCCATTGGGGCCGACTGGCTGGGGGAAGGGACCGCGGGAGGTTCGCTGTGGGAGCGCACTGACCACCAGGAGGCAGCTCCTGCATTGAGTGTCTGCCCCCTGGTGTTCAGTGTACGTCATAGCTACCGGCCAGTTGTCAGGTCGTAACAGTCGCTTAGGCTTTTATATATATAGATTTCCTCCAACTACAGTAGGTCTTCACTGTGCTCTGGGGAATCCAGGGTTTGCTACCTCTTCCTCACTGGCTTAAGGCTTTTGTTACTTTGGACTTTTGAGGAACTTCATTCCTTTTTGTATTGGTGGGTATTCCCCTGTCTTGACGTGCTTCATCAAGGAGGCTTTCTCCAGTTTCATTCCTACTTCTATTCTTTCTTGTAAGCTCCCATATATTGCTTCAGAAAAGATATGTAGATCTATCATCTCAGGTTATAGAAAGGGTATGAATAAAGGCCTGGGGCAGAGGCAGGCTAGAAGAAGCCAATGGGGGGGAGGGGACATATGTAATACTTTCAACAATAAAGAAAAAGGAAAGCTTAAGAGAGGGCAAGAATCAACTAAAAATGACAAGAGAAAAGATAGGTAAGTGAAGAGAACAACACAAAAGAAATAATATGGTTTTATTGGCAAAATAGGAAACAAGCTCTATTGCAGACAAATTATTATGTATCTCAAAGTGGTCAGTAGAGTTTGGGAATAATTGCAAAATGGGCCATGTTGAGACATAGTCAGTGCTGATATCTCAGCAATACCCTTCCCTAGGAATCTGGGGAGAGGTCTGTAAGCAGTATTTTTGGAGTATAAAATCTCCTCGGAATATATTCCTTCTATAAATATGAATCTATAAAATAGAGTACTTGCAGTGTAACTTGTATGGGAGCTACATACTTCTGCCTGAGCCTGCATTTAGTAGCAGTAGTGCTGTGTCCATCTATGCTAAATAAATAATTAATATGAAATCATTAAACATGTTTTTGAAGGGTTCACAGAGTTTGAATATAGAAAAAAAGTAAAATTTTTTATTCACACACAAAATTTAACAAAGGTGAAGGCAAGGATTTTTATTTTTATTTTTACTTTTTAAAAATATATTTTATTGATTTTTCACAGGGAGGAAGGGAGAGGGATAGAGAATTAGAAATATCAACGAGAAAGAAACATCGATCAGCTGCCTCCTGCACACCCCCTACTGAGGATGTGCCCGCAACCAAGGTACATGCCCTTGACCAGAATTGAACCTGGGACCCTTCAGTCTGCAGGCCGGTGCTCTATCCACTGAGCCAAACCGGTTAGGGATAAGGCAAAGTTTTTAAAATTTGTACATTGATCAATATAAGTGTGTGTGTATGTGTTTGTGTGTGTGCATGTGTTTTGATTAAGAGAATTGCTGAGCAGTAATTTAATCAAATAATAAAATGTGCTGATTTCTCATATTTTTGAGATCTTCAATGCATTTTTACATGTCCAACAAACCTTATAGGTATGTGTATTTTGATTATGTTATGGGTGCCAAAATCACCTGTAATCCTTTTTAGCATCAAAAGAATAGCCTTCCTATGTCAAGGCAAACTCAGAGAAAAATATTTCTCAAAAGATTTGCGGATGAATTTCATTACTGTTTTTTTTTTTTTTCATAATCAGTCCCAAATTTTTACCCCTTTTCATAATGTTACTATTAATAACAACTTTCAATAAAGAACAGCATAACCTATTTAAAAATAAATAGAAGGGAAATATTGATGTTTGGTTTATATGTGAGAGTTTTATCCTCTTCATAAATTAAATTTATCTATTCATTCTTCCATCTGAAAAATTATATTAAGCACCAGAAACTATTCTAGGCAGTGGAGATTTGCCAGTAAATAAATTAACTAAACCTCTGGCTTCATGACTGTCACATTCTACTTGGATGGTGCAGAATATAAACGAAGTATAATATATAATATATTAGTTGAAGATAAGTGTAATGGTGGAGGGGGAAAAAAAGGAGGACAGGAGCTGTGTTTTATGAGGGGGCATTGTATACTTCACTGAAGGATTAATGGAGAAGATAGAATTTTAGCAACATCCTGATGGGTCTGTGGGACCAAACTATGCATATACTTTGAGGAAGAGTGTAAAGGCAGTGGAAAAAAAAAAACCCACAAAAACAGCCAAACAGATTTTGGTTTAGAAGCATGCATAATTTGTTGGATTAAAAAAACGAGTAAATGATTGTCAGAATTTTGGAATTTAGTCTGACTGTGACAGGGAGGGGTTAAAAGGACTGTACATAGTGTAAAGGGATACACATGACTGTGTCTGTGGGATCACTCTGGTCGCTTCATGGAGCACAGTCTGTTGGCAACCAAGAGCAGAAACAGAGACCATTTAGCCAGCTAATGAGTCATGGTAATGGCCTATTTTAGTGTGTCTGTGTGGGGGCAGTGATAGATGTTCAAATTATAAATATGTTAGGAAGATAGAGGCAGCAGCTAACTTGATTGGTAGGATGTGAGGGAAAAAAACAAAGATAATTTGAAGTTTTTTCTTCCCTGGTAACTGGAAGTGTAGCGTTCCCATTAACAAAATAGAAAAGGCTATATAATAGCAGGTTTGTGAAGAAAATGTCAATAGTTAAATTTTGTATACATTAATTTTGAGTGCTAAAAGCAACTGAGTGCATGAGCAGATAGATATAAAAATCTCAAATCTTAAGGGAAATCTAGACTGAAGGTATAACATTGGCAGGGTCATCATCATCATCATCATCATCATATACAGTGTGGGGCAAAAGTAGATTTATAGTTCTTCATATGGAAAATAATATAATAATTAAATACTAATACAAGAATAAATTATGTTTTGCATGCTCACAGCTGTAAACCTACTCTTGCCCCACCCTGTATTTAGCATTAAAATCATTATGTTAGAGAAGGCTCTCAAGTTAGTGAGTATAAATTTTCAAGGAAGGAGAAACAAGCTGAAGAGGTCCAAGGGCAGAACATATTGGAGAGTCAGGAGAAAAAGAATCATCATCACATTATAATGAGAAGCAAAGAATCAAATTCTACCCACTGTCACTGATTATGTCTAAATTGCCAGGCATTTAATATGTGATTTAACTTAATCCTTAAAAAATGGTGTATAGGAAAGAATATTATAATCATGATATAAATGAGGGAAATAATTTTGGGGAAACATCTTACTCAAGGATATATATTTTAAGCAGTAGGATTGCATTTGAATCCTGGCGTTGGGATTTCAAAACAGGTCACTTTGCTCTGTTCTAAGTCACGGCCCTGTAGCATGTGCACATGCCCAGGTTGTGGGTTCAGTAGGGGTACATACTGGAGTCAGCCAATTGATGCTTCTCTTCTCTCTCTCTCTCTCTCTCTACTCTCTTCCCCCTCTCTCCTTTCTCTCTCTCTCTCTCTCTCTTCTCTCCCCCTCCCTTCCTCTCTCTCTAAAATCAATAAAAAACATAAAAAGATGCAATAAATTCCTGAAGTATAGAATAGAACACAATCAAAGGTTAGATGCGAGATGAATAGGGAAAAAAAAGGCAAAGAACACAATAGCAGTTTTAACAAAAGTTCAATAAACACTCATTAAATACCTGCTAGTTTATAGTCCATGCTGGCTCAGTCCTGTGATATGGGCACAATTCTTGTTTTTATGTTTCCCATTAATTACCAATTGCCATATTTCTCTCCTGGAAGGAATTTCAGAATACCATTTTATCCATTTTAGAGCTTCCTCATCCCTGTGAGTGTTTAATGTTAACTTTTATTAGTACTTATAAATAGAACCCTAATATTATAATAAATATGGCACATGCTCCAAAGTTTTGCTGTGTCATTTGGTTTCTGCAGCACATAAGCTTACCTCCCCCTCTGCCATCTTGGCTTCTACTGCACATGTGTCCAGCAGAGGAATTCCCCCACCTTTTAAAAAATATGTTTGTATTGATTTCAGAGAGGGAAGGAGAATGAGAGAGAGACAGAAACATCAATGATGAGAGAGAATCATTGATTGGCTGCCTCCTACAAGGCCCTGCTGGGGACTGAGCTGCAACCTGGGCATATGCCCTAACCAGAATCAAATCATGACCTCCTGGTTCATAGGTCAACGCTCAACCACTGAGGCATGCCCAGTTTGTGAGTGGACCAGTTATCCCCAGGGTGACTGGAAGGTGGGTCCTTGGTAAAGATTCCCCTGGGGTGTCTGAAACTGCAACTTCAGGGCTTAATCAGGCCTAGGCTTAGCCAGTTTTGTTCCCTTCTCTTTTGCTAATATCTAACTAGCTGCCTACACTAACAGTACTAGTATTAGTCCAGTTTTACAGACTGGGACACTGTGACACACAGTTGTATACGGTGTCCAACAGACTGTGAGGGCAGAGCCAGGTTTGAAATCCAGTCATTTCCTGAGACTGAAGTCTTTACACCTCTCTCCTAAAGTTATTCAAGGATATAAACTTCAATATGATAAACACCATATTCAGCTATTATTTATAATATCGTCTAGGAAAGGTCATAAAGATTCTTTCTGTAGTAATGCTCAGAAATTCTTCGGCGTTCCACTTTGATGGGAGGATGAGTGTTAGGGGAACATATTTAGCTGTAATCATTTCTTGTGAACTTGCCTGGGCACTTTTACATGCAGTGTCTAGCACAGTTAATATTTATACCCTGGAACAGTGGTCGGCAAACTGCGGCTATGTTGACTAATGAGTTTGCCAACCACTGCTCTGGAACATCTGTTAATCTCCTTGAAAATAATGTAGAACTAATGCCCAGATTTATTTTTTCTCTTTCCATCCTAGAAGTTAATCAGATAATCTCTTCCCAGGACTTCCAGGATAGATCTTGGGCTATACAAAGGAAATCATTCTTTTTATATCTCCCACTGCAGCATTTAACATCCCCAGTGTCTTCCCTCAAGTACACCTCCATTGTTGCAGAATTAAGGTCCTGGAAGTTAATTAGCCATCTTCAGAAAATGAAATCTTTTTTTTTTTAATTTTAGCATTGGAGAGTAATAATTTGCTTTGATTAATACAATATCATGAAGTGTTATTAGAAGAGGCTGTGAAAGCCATGTGGTCATCATGACTTAATAGAGAAAGACACTGAGACTCAGAGAGTTTATGAATTGTTCAAGGTCACGTAGCTAATTAATTGTACAACATGGATTGGAACATAGAGCTTCTGATTCCAAGTCTAGTGGTCTTCATCAGTATTATGTGATGTCCAACAAAGGGAACATTTATTACCATAATCACATTTCATGACATTCTCCACATGGTGGGTGTCATAGGGACTAGATTTAAAAATTTATCCTCCTTTCCCTTGACTTTCTTAAAATAAAGAGCTGCAGTGAAAGAAAATTATATTCCTTGTTTTTTAATTTAATGCTTTCTCTCATTTGAATAACAATCACAAAGCCATAAAAACAGAAGCTCTTCTTGAACTTAATTATAGATACACTAGTAGTTCTTTGCAGTCAGCTCTTCATTTGCATGCATTATGTTTTCACATTTAAATGTGTTAAGAGAAGAAAAAATGATTGTTAAGTCTACATACATTAAGCAGAGGTATGGTTTGAAAATACCCCTCTCTGTATTGGGGTTTAAATGAGTGACAACATTTATTAATTCACAAAGACTTTGTGATTATGAACAGGGAAAAATAAGAGAAAAAGTAAAGCTAACAAGAAATCTTTAAAGTAAGCAAAATTTCCATGTCAGTCAAGAACATTAAAACTTGATGCTTTGAAACTCCAATCGCTAAGCCTTGGGCATAAAACAAGAAAGCAATGAGGTTGGTTGAATAAAAAGACACACATTCACGAATAGTTGGCAGGTTTTGAAAAGATTAAGATATGAATGTTGGGCTTTCTATACACATAAATATGTATTAATGCTTGTCTATAGGTATTTTAAATTTCTTAGAGGTACCATTCTTCAGGAAAATAGGAAATACAAAAAATATGTATAAACCAAAACTGCAATAAAAGAAACACTAAATGCAATATTTGGGACAAAGTATTGACACTTGTGAAGACCATTAAATATCTACAACATGTTAACAGTACATTTCTTGACATTGGATATTGAGGTAGAGTTTGAAATTTAACTTTAGCTTTTAATGCAGAAAGGCATTTCCTTTTTCTTAATCAAATGCAGTGTTATGCCTACCAAGCAACACTCAGAAAAGGCAGGACTGTCATCAGAAAGCTAATTAGAGAGGGTGAGGCTGACTTGCTACTTGTAAAGAGAGCCTGGGAGGACAAATGCAGGATCTTGCAGCCAGGATTTTAGAGGTGGACCTTGAGTGGAAAGGCTCATTAGAGCCATTATCAATGCATCTATCTGTCACTTTGATAGATGCCAATTCTTGAGGAATATTTACTTATTTATGTATGTATTAAACTAAAAAAAAAATCAACTAGACTTATTCTGGTGATCATCTCACAATATATATAAATGTTAAGTCATTGGGTTGTACACATGAATCTAATACAATTCATATGCCAATTACACTTCAATAAAAAAAGAAAAAATTAATCAAGAAAGCTATAGAAAAGTACTAATTTCATTGCTTTCCCTCCAAAGGCAAATGTTTTTGGACTAAATTAAGAATGCTGTGAGAGATGGTGTGTGTGTGTGTGTGTGTGTGTGTGTGTGTGTGTGTGTGTGTGTGTTTAATGTGAGAGTCTCACCAGGCACTGGACTGGCCCCTCTTGATCCCACCACCTCTCCTTCCTTTGCATTGTTACTGTTTCTTAATTCTCCCCACTTTACTCCTCATTTCCTTCTGAATTTTTACTAGTATTTATTTATGGACTGTACCCTCATAGCTTCCTTCTGAAATAGTCTCATACTTGAACTGATCCTCTCCCTTCATCGTCCTTATATGAGGTTATTAACACCATATTCCTAGATATGTAATGGAGAGAATGAGTGTGAGTTAAAAACACACACATCACAGATGTCCCTTAAACCATAAGTTTGCAAGGAAATGCAGATAAATGAGCGCTATGCTAAACTGTTGTTGGTATTTTTACATATTTTGCTTCATAAAATTTCATAGTTTATCCATCATTCTTGGATTCAGCACTGGTGTTGAACATTTTACCAGATTAATGAGAAGAATTTCCAGATTAAAACAGCAACCAAATGACTCTGTCTTTGAATCGTATCCTCACATACTATTGGAAAAGACATTATAACTTATCCAATCTATTTTTCTTTCCAAAGTAGAAATCCTTAATTACCTCACGAAGGGTCAGCATCTTCTTCAAGGGTAAAAATGACAGAGATTTTCAATACTTCTCAAGAAAACCTTTCCCATTTCTGGTTCAATGTCAGAGTGTTCTTTTCATTGGTTTCCTTATAAATCTTGTATATTTGGTTATACTTTTACCAAATGGGACAAGATGCAAGTGAAACAACTTTGCATTATTTGAGTGTGCTTGGAATGCCTCTAATTACTTCTCGAACTTTTCCCTAAATTAACATTACCTGATGCCTCCACTGTTTTGGGTATAGTGATGCATTGACACTTTTATTATTGTCCAAGTATTTAATACTGGCACAGTTCCTCTCAATTAAGGAATTCTCTTTATTTAAAATATATGTACCCTGATAGTATTAGTTTAAAACAGCAATTTTCAACCTTTTTTATAAAACTCATGGGACACAAAACTAATTATTAAAATTCTGGGCTCACCAAAAAATATATGTTGTGCTTATCTGACAAAAAATAGGTATAATTTTTTTAAAAAAATTTTATTGATTGCAGAGAGGAAGGAAGAGGGAGAGAGATATAGAAACATCAATGATTAGAGAGAATCATCCATCGGCTGACTCCTGCACACCCCACACTGGGGATGGAGCCTGCAACCTGAGCATGTTTCCTGACCAGGAATCAAACCACAACCTCCTGGTTCATAGGTCTATGCTTAACCACTGAGCTAATGCCCGCTGAGCAAAATAGGTATAATTTTGATTCATTCACACTGGGCGGCTATAGTTGTTTTGGCTGTGCTAATTTTTCTTTTAATTTGACAATCTAAGGGAAAAGAGGTCAGTGCCTCTGACTAAATAGTCAGGTACTGCATGTTTTAAAAGTTCTTGCAGTATACTGGTTGAATATCGCTGGTTTAGAAGATAGGACCTCACGGGCTATGTTGACTGAAGGCCAGTTGGAAGAGAAATATTTGTGGCTGTTCTGCACACAAGAGAGAAATGAGTTTTACCCAAAGGATGAAGCTTTTATTGAGTGGAAGAGGGAGCCAGCAAGAGTAAGGGAAGCTGAAACAAGGTGACATAACACCAGTGAACTAGTATTACTCTCCTCCCCTCACAATGCACTAAATAATAATAATAATAAAAAAGACATTTTAAGAACTACAATGACTCCAGTTCAGGTTTCAAAGTATTTTCAGATACCAAGTAAAACTGCCTCCCTGTGCTTCTTGAGGTTGTCTTTAAATCTTGCTATGTGTTCCTATGTGGTGGGGTATTAATGTTTTGTGGAATATAAAATGGGTGCTGAATTTTACACCTGAGTATATGCTATGCAGCAGGAAGAACACATTCATATCAGAAAGTTATAGAAAACCATGTGAATATGAGTGCACTGGGAAATGGTAGAAATGTTATGAGAATACTACATTTTTATATTCCACCTAAAGTTTTTTAAATTAAATTATTTTATGTAATGCTATTTAAAAAAATCCATATTTTCCTTCTTTGCACCTCACTTAAAATGTGGTAGCCAAAAATAATGCGAAAGTGAAATAAAATGAGCCAATAGGCTCAGAGTTCTCATTTATTCTGCAGTTAATTGATTTCATTTATGTTTCCAGGTATTGAATTCTAAAAATCCAAATATGAAAATAAAGTCTAACAAATTTATGTGAATGCTCTCTCTGAATTTTGAGAATTTCTTATTTATCCTGTTCAGCTCCAAAAATAAGTTAGCATCTCTCACAACTCTTATTTAAATGATCATTGTACCCAATGATCATGTATGCATTGAGCAAATTATCTATTTACTCATTCAACAAATATTTACTCTTTGCCTCCTACATGGCAAACACTGTTGTAAAAGTTAAGTTTACAAAAATGAGAAAAACAGATTTTTGTTATATATATATATATATATATATATATATATATATATATATTCATGAACTTGTAGGATGAGAAGTGAACAAATTAATTTTTTACTTATTAAAGCAAATTTCAGATCAATACATGTAGTACAATCTAATTTGTTGAAAATTTTAAAAAGTCATAGATAGGAATTCTTGAATGAAAATGCTGAATAGATACATAAAACACTGTAAAATAATGGAAATAGGGCCAGGTTCGGGAGGGAGGAAAACTATTCCCAAAGGATGAAGCTGCTGCTGAGGCTTGAGGAGCTGATGGAAGCTGCAGGGCGTGCCTGCGACCTACCCGCCCCAGTGTGAGCGCCCCGAGCGGGCAGCACATTCCATCAGCAGCCACTGTGGCACACGCACATGGAGGTGAAGTCGCCGGTGCCTGCTTTCCCATAGGCCTGAGCTCCAGAGCAGCCGGGGATGAGCTTGTGATCCCAATGGCCTGACAGCCAGCCAGGTCCTCCCGCCATCCCCTCCAATTCCCCCGTTCACCATCGCTAATCCGTCAGAGCCTGCAGGCCAGGGGCAGTGACCAAGAGGTCAGCCATTCAGCCAGCTCGCCAGTCCCCAGTCCTGCCCCGCCCCGCTTGTGGGCAGTCAGGAGAGACCGAGAGGTGCTCAATGCACCTCATGGTGACTGGTTGTTTGGTCATCCTGGTCGTCACAGACACTGGCTTTTTATATATATAGATAACATATTATATAATATATAAATAATTGTTCTGGAATACCATTCAGGACATCAAATTGCAAATAGTCATGTGTCTTCTTAGGCTCTACTTGTCTGTGACATTTTCTCAGGCTTTACTTTGTTTTTGTGGATTTTGACCGTTTTGAGGATTACTAGTCAGATATTTTGTAGAACATCCCTCTATTGGCCTTTGTTCCTCTCAGGATTAGACTTGGGTTATGGATTGGGGGAGGAAGGCACAGAGGTGAAGTGCCATCCTCACGGCAACATGTCAAAGGTGCACGCTGTCAGCATGGCATCTCTGTTGATGTTAATCATTTCCCTGAGATGGTTTTGTCAGGTTTCTCTACTACGAAGTTACTCTTTTTCTCCCCTTGCCATAGCGTGATCTTTGGAAGGAAGCCAGTATGCACAGACCATGCTTGAAAACCTGTGCAGCTCCTGGAGGTGAAGCCCAGACAAGTACGTGTTGGGTGAGAGGGCTAAGACTGTGGCTCCCAGGAGTTGCTCATTGTCACTGAGGTCACACTAAGCCCCTGGCTATTTGCCAAAATTGTCGTTTCAGTGTGTCCATTGGTGTATGCCTCTAGCAGCTTCTGCTTCACATAAGGAGACCTCAGCTTTCTCGATCTCAGGCTATGCTTTCCCCACCATCTCGGTTTATTGATAGGTCTGAGAAAAGTCGATGAATTCTGGTTTGTCCAGCTTTCTCTTATTATAAGGACTTATTTTCTAGAGCTGCCAGACTGGGTGGCTTATACAACAGAAATTTATTGTCTCATAATTCTATAGATTAGAAGTCTGAGATCAAGACATCAGCAGGGTTGGTTTCTTCTGAGACATCCCTCTTTAGATGACAAATATCACTGTCTTCTCCCTGAGTCTTCACACAGTTTTCCCTCTGCATGACTCTGTAATCTCCTCTTCTGCTAAGGATGCCAACCAGTCATATTGGATTAGGACCCGCCCTAATGATATCATTTTCTTTGTTACCTTAGCTTCAGATACAGTTAAAATTTTGAGGTACTGGGAGTCAGAATTTCAACATATGAATTTTGCAGTGACATAGCTCACCTCTTAACAGGTGCCAATAACAGTTTTTAAGCTCTTTCCATGTTGAAGCTGAAACAAGTTAGGTGCCTAAGCAAACTTCCAATGTCAATGTTTTATGTGTAGTGTTTGGGTATGCTAACTAAATTATATTATACTAGAAGCCCAGTGCATGAATTCATGCACGGGTGGGGTCTGGCAGGCCTGGCCCCAATCGTGGCAGATCAGTGCTGGGCCTGTTGGGAGGAGGAGATGGCAGGAGGTTGGCCAGCTGGCCTGCCATGATCAGGGCCCAATCAGGGCCAGGCCAGCCATGGGGAGGGGTGGTGGGTGGTAGGCTGGCCGACCCCACCCCTGAATGGTGTGAGGGGGGCCAATTGGGGGCCAGTGGCTGGGGGAGGGGCCATGGGAGGTTGGCCTGCCAGTCCCACCCCTGATTGGTGTGGGGGCCGAGTGGGGGCTGAGCTGGCTGTGGGGAGGGGCTGTGGGCCGATCAGGGTGGTGGGAGCTGATAAGGGTGAGGCCAACTGTGGGGAGGGGCTGTGGGCGGTGGGCCAGCTGACACTGCTCCCAAATGGGGTGGAGGGGCTTATTGGGGGCCAGCGGCATGGGGGAGGGGCCATGGGTGGTTGGCCAGCTGTCCCTGCCCCTGATCAGAGTGTGGGGGGGCGATCAGGGGCACAGCTAGCTGGGGGGAGGGGCTGCAGGAGATTGAACAGCCGGCTCTGCCCCTGCCCCCTATTGGAATATGGGGGGCAATCAGGGGCGGGGCTAGCCGATGTGGGTGGGGTGGGCTGGTCTGGGGTGGGGCCAACTGGGGGAGGGGCCACCCCCTGATCGGGCGGTTCTCTGGCTGCAATAGGCATCATAGCTACTGGTCATTCTGGTCATTACAGCATTCTAGTCGCTGGCTTTTTATATGTATAGATTATTATGGAAAGTCTTTTTACTACTTTTAGAATCACTCAAACTCTCACCATTACATGAAATCTTTTAAATTTTTAATTGGTGTAGTTTTATTTAAACTATTTTTCTGATTTGAGGGATTTTCACTTTATATATACAAGGGATGCATTCCCGGAAATGGAAGTATTCACCACTCTATGGATTTCCTCTATTTATGTCAGGGTGGCCTTTGCACTTCATTGTAGCTAAAATGGATGAAAGATTGTTCATAAAAGAGCTTGACATTGAGAGAGATTTATTAATTGAGTACAACATTTGGAATGAGGGCTATCTTATGTTCCAATTATATTTTCACTTCTACCAAGTTAATTACAACCCCATGTGAATAAAAATGACCTTATATAAAAGACATGCATTGCATATAAGAGTAACCAACGGATGCAAAACATTGGGGGGTTAGGGCATGTATGGGAGTGGGGTCGGGGGGGGGGCAATGGTAAAATATGTACACATGTAATACCTTAATAAAAAATTTTTAAAAAGAATATTTTTGAGAAATACAAAAAAAAAAGACATGCATGATCAGAACTATGTTAGAAAGACCAACTGCAAATATTTTCATTTTTATAAGAAAATAAAAGGATGATGTTTCTTCCTCGTATAAAATTCTTCAATATCTAACACTTTTATTCAGGGTAAAATTCTTCATTCTTATAATTGCTTCATGTTCTTGTCCACCTATACCTCAACTTTCAGCATCCTTTGGCTCATAGAACATGTTCAACCTATGCTGAAGTTAAGCTCAGTTATATCTTCTAACATTTGGTTTACAAATAGAACCAGCGTTAGAGTAGATTGCTGTTTCTTTCATCACACACCAGATCAGACATAAAAACAACATTGAATCCACAAGTCCATTAACTGGCATTGCCCTTGTGTTTTATACTTAAAAGAAGAGTAAATCCTTTTTTAGTGGGGACAGTGGGATAACTCTCAAATTTTCTGTTTACATTCCTCGAATCAGTAAAAATTCATCCTGATTCCTCTATAAAGGACCCATGCATGACATGATAATTCATGTTTACTGTTATCTCCATTACCTACAAGATCCATACTCATAAAAAATAACAAACTTGAATTTTTTTTTAGTTATGTATGATAAGAAAGGCAGTGGATAATGATGGCAAAAACAAGACATTCCGGTGAATTCCTATACAATAAGTATACTACATACATGTAGACATATATGCTATATATGCATATGATACATATGTATAGTCTGGAAGTGTATGTTTTGCATGTACTCATACACTCACACTCACAAATAAGGCCATAGTACTGCACTCTAGAGTGTTCTGGTTAACAAAGTTATAAATTTTACTCTGATTATGATCAGTTGGTGAGACCCTGACAGTGTTCTTAAAAAGGTTGGACCAGTGGCCCACTACAAGCAGTAACATGTTATAATAAAGATAGCATGACCTGGTATCCAGAAAGCATAAATACTGATCATGACTGACACTAAAGTCTGTGTGACTTAAAGCAGGCAATAACTTCACTTCTCTGTGGTTCAGTTTCCTTCTTCATAAATTAAGGGTGTTGGAAATGTGTGGTTCAAAATGGATTTTTTCTAATGTCCTATCAGCTCACATTGTCTAAAATTTAGTACTTTAATTTTAAGAGTTTCCAAGCAGGTGTAAAATTATTCTTAAATAAAGTTTTTCAGGTAAGTTGTAAAACATTTGCTCAGGGTGTGGGAGTCTAAGGTTGACTTGAAATTTTTAAAACAAAGTACAGGAGTTTAAAAAAGTAGCAAATTTTTCAAGAGATGACATTAATGTGGGAGGAAGAATAAATGATAGAAAAAAAAAACAGCCAAGCTACATGAGGTTGTAGATATTTAAATGTTAAAAGATGAAAGCTAGTTCAATATAGCTCCAAATAAGAACAGAGACACATCTCTGCCAAAAGGAATATCAACACTTGCTTATTGTGAAGTCTAAGATATCAAAAATTAAAAGTATAAAGGTGATTCTGTGTATATTATTAAATGTGAGTGATTTGTAATAATAAGTAATAAGATTTTTGAAAAGATGTACAGTAAAAGAAAGAGCAGCTGTAATTAAGTAGGGCAGAAAGAATCAAAAGAAACACTGAACATTGATAATCTCAATAATAGAAAAATGTAAAAAGAAACTAGGAGAAAGAATGTCAGAAATGCTACTATTAATAAAACCATAATTGATTTCCATTAGGCATAATTTATTTTAGAAAAAAAAAAAAGGAAAACCTGGTCTATTTGCCAAAGTCTAGGAACCTCCCTAGAATTATTGTTCGTATTGATGTATAATCTCAGAATGATTGAGTATGTGAGTATAGCAGGAAAGCTCTGGCTATCTTATGTTCTGAAAGAAGATTCACAGATTTGTTATCTTTCACTAGTATGGATTATCAGAGACTAATTGCTAATAGTCAGTTGGAGGCTGTACCTAAACTAAGTCCTAACATTCATTGTACCCCAGATCCTCCCTGGGATAATCCTATAAAATATATCAGGAAATAACTGGGAACAGATCATATCAGAGTTGACATATGCTTCTGCATGTTTTAGAGTGTGCAGGTGTGAGTATGTTTGGGGAGCTGAACCTGAAATTAGATGCATTTTCCCTGAGAACTTTCACACCTACTCATTATTGGGAGGTTGAAGATTAATCATTTGTCTTCCTCTTAAATCACTCCTGAGTTTTGAGCCAATTGAGAAATAAGTCATGAAGAGCAGAAGGACAAAGATCAATTTATGGATTTCATTAGTGATAAAATTAATGAAAGGCAGAGACTTAGATCAGTAGGCAAATGATCTCCCTAATTAGTGCTTTCCACACTCTTCCCCCTCACTGTCTGGAAGATCTGCACACTGGAACAGGGGAGAAGAAAACAGAGGGACTCAGTAGTGTGAGTTCTCTCCTTTGCCCAACCAGATGAAGAAGGGTGGGGGTTAGAGGAGGCTGAGAGTGGTTTTCCCAATCCACTTTTCTAGGCAGTGGAATAGATTGATTCCATCATAACTATGAAGAACATGAAGTACTTTCCCACCCCTACTCCCCCAAATTTAGGACTAACCCATTTGGGGATATCTCAGGACATCAAGACAACACTGTAGTGGCATTATCACTTGTGTGAAACTGACTCCAACTGCTTTGACATTTTTATTTTTCCTTTAAAAAAATCACTTTACTTTTAACCTTTCTGTCATCTGTAAAGTGTGACTCTTGTAAGGAGCACCTTTATTCAATCATCTATATACTAGGATATAAAAGCCCAGTGACTGGAACGACCTGAATGACCAGAACAACTGGAATGACCTGTTGCTATGACGTGAACTGCAGCTGGCCAACCAGCCTGATCGGGGTTGGGGCTGGCCAGCCAACTTCCCATGGCCCCTCCCCCCAGCTAGCCCAGCCCCTGATTAGCCCTCCCACCCAAATCGGGGAGGAGGGGCAGCCAGCCAACCTCCCAGGCCCCTTCCCCCAACCAGCCTACCTCCCACTTCCCCTCCCTCCCAGCCCACCTGGCCCCTGACCAGCCCCCTCCAACTGGGGACGGGGCCAGCCAGCCAACCTCCTGCATCCCCACCCCACTGGTCCTGCCGCTATTGGGCCCCGATTGGGTGGTGCTGGCTGGACCCCACCTATGTATGAATTCCTACATTGGGCCTCTAGTATCTAATAATTGTTTCTCTAATTATAATAGACAATTTACTTTCAATATAATCAATATTATACTGAGCTTTGGTCTACCATCTATATTGTGGTTTTCTATTTATCTTACATATATTATGTCCCATACTCTCATATTGTTTTGGATTAATTGAGGTTATTTCATCATTTCTGTCAATTAGCTTGCTAGGGTTACATTATTGAACTATTGTTTTCTAGATAATCCTAGGGACTTATAACACTTAACTCTGCTTACATCTTCCCTGGCTTTCATTTATTGTAGTCATTATTTTAATCTTACATATATTTATTCATTTTTAGGAATATTACTATTATTATAAATGTTTCTTTATATCTATCCACATATTAAACTTTTATTTTTTGTTTTATTTTTCCTACGTTTTCACATTTCTACCTAGAGTAATTTTGCTTCTGCCTAAAGATATCTTGAAGTATTTCTGTTAGACTAGATCTGCTGATGACAAAACATATCAGTTTTTTATTCATCTAGAATCACCTTTATTTTGTCATTATTCTATGTAATATTTTCCCTGGAAAGGTTTCTATCTTGGCAGGTTTTATTCTAGCACGTTAAAAATGTCATGCAATTGTTCTCTGGATTTCATTGTTTCTGCTTTGAAGTCATTTCCTATTTGTTTTCAGTATATAATGACATCCACTTACCATTATAGTAATATACAGAATAGCTTCACTGCCCTTTTAAAACTCCTTTGAGCTCTATCTGTTAATCCCACCCTCTCCCCTGGCACTCTAGCTCCTGGTACTACTGACCTTGTTATTAGTTTTGCCTTTCCAGGAATGTAATATAGCAGGAATCATATAGTATGTAGCCTTTTAAGATTGTCTTCTTTCCCTTAGCAGTATTCATTTTATTTTATATTCTTATTGATTTCAGAGAGGAAGGGAGAGGGAGAGAGAGACAGGAACATCAATGATGAGAGAGAATCATTGATTGGCTGCTTCCTGCATGCCCCCCACTGGGAATGGAACCTGAAACTCAGGCATGTGCCCTTGACTGGGATTGAACTTGGGACCCTTCAATCCTCAGGCCAACGCTCTATCCACTGAGCCAACCCAGCCAGGACTTAGCAGTATTCATTTTAGAGGTCTTCATGTTTTTTCATGCTTTGATAGTTCATTTTTAGTGGTGGATACTATTCTATTGTATGGTAGTTCCAGGTTTATTTATTCTTTCATTCAGTGAATATTTTGGTTGCTTCTAAGTTTAGGCAATTATGAGTCAAACTGCTATTAGCGTATGCCTGGAGGTTTTTGTGGACACATAAGATTTAAGTGAATTTAGGTAAACACCAAATAGAAAAATTCTCTTTGTATGGCAGTGTGTGTGTGTGTGTGTGTGTGTGTGTGTGTGTGTGTGTGTGTGTGAGAGAGAGAGAGAGAGAGAGAGAGAGAGAGAGAGAGAGATTCTTCTCATCTAGTGCTTTTTCCCTATTTTCTCTCAATAGCATATTCTGGGACACAATATAAATGTGGGTTAGACCTTTTTTAACTTTATCCCAAATGTTTGTTACACTTTCCCCCGCTTTCTCTCTATAGTCCTAAGCCTGTATATTTTCTACTGATCTATCTTCCATTGCTAACATTTTCTTCTGCTGTGTCCGAACTGCAGCAAAACCCATACACTGACTTATTTTCAATCAGAGACTTATTTTCCTTTTAGATGTTTCATTTATTTGATTTATTTAATTTTTAAAAGATTTCAGTTAGTGAAATTTCCATCTTGTCATTTATTCTCTTGAACATATTTATTACAATTATTTTAAAGAACTATGCTTTCCAAACCTAATGCCTGGGTCTCCTTGGGTCTGCTTTTATTTTCAATTTTTTATGGTGATATAAATGAAAATTTTTATTAAATGTCTAGCATTGTGTATAAAATTATCTAGTCTCTACATGTATAATACCTCTCAAGACTTGAGTCTATCTTGCACTTTAATAGGTAGGTTGGGTAGGTGATGAGCACCTTCATCTAGTAAGAGACTGAACTGGCTTGTGAGTTGGGTTAAATTGTCCATGAGGCTTGGTCCATTCTTATTTCTTCGGTACCACGTTGTCTCTGGCTCACTGCCACTAATCCAAAAGAAATGATAAAATATAGAATGTTATATATGGGAAGTACCTTACAGATCACTAACCAAGTGCTTTCAATTTTATGGTAGAAGGAATGGCAAAGAAATCTGTATTAGTTGGCAAGATTTTGCACAGGTATTAAGTGGAAATTCCAAAACTGGAACCCAGATACCATGTAGCTCAGTGCACTGTTCTTAAAAAATCAACTGAAGTGGTCAATATTGTGCTCTCCTGATATGCCTTTCAAGATCTTGTTGCCTTATTTTGAAATGAACCTCTGTTAACTTAAGCTGATATGCAGTTTACTAGAGTTTTATATTCTAGTTCATAAATTTACTGGAAGGCTCAGGGCATGCTCAGGATCTAAGAAAGGCAGCAGAGAGTATGGACTGTATCAGTTGCAGGGGCCATCTAGTTAGGGCTCATTGCTGGTACCTGCAATGGTGGGCCTCCTGGATCCTGCTGAGGCTGCCAGGGTAAACACACTCAAAATACTTCATTGGTCTTTGCCTCACTTACTATTCAGAGTTCTGGCCAAAAGTTCCTTATAATCCAAGCTTTGGTCACATGACTTTTCCATAGGAGTCCAGAGTCTCATTAAAATATGTTTATATCTGAACCATTATTTTAGTGTGATGTTCAGAGATCTCTCAGAGGAGAGACTTGTTTTTTCATCTAGAACCAAAGTGTTAACACATTTAAATGATTAAGAGGACCACTCTATGTTCCTTTTTTCTTATCTATAAAATAGGGGAAACAATTCTTGCCTTTTTCTAACTCACAGAGATGTTGCAACAACCTTAAAAGTCATACCAACTACATGAAATACATAAACATAATTTTTTGGTATATGGTACCACAAGATAATAGCAGTCTTACTAAAAATGAATAAAGACATCATAAATTTTTATAGCTGTCTTACCTATAAATTAAAAATAAACCTTTTGGAAAAATCAGCAAAGCTTTATGAAAATTGGAGTAATAGATTCAAGTTGATTTTTAAAATATGTTCAGTGCACACACAATAACCACCATCTATGGTTAAGCTGAATGTTATTTGTAGGCGAATGAAGCCCATATTTTTTGTTTCGTTTGAAGTCCCATATCCAAAATTCTTTTCAATATTAAAGAAGCAGCATATCAATTTTTGGATTTCATTTTGTTCCATCGGTTGCTAGTAAGAAATTTTAGTTTTGAGGCCATCATTCTTAAATCCTCTATACATTGTCCACTATAAATATGTCTGTGTGACCAATTGCAAAGCAGAGTAGATCTCTGTGGCAATGGGATATTTATATATAAGATGAGACTATTCATCCTGTAGACACTCTAAGCAGAGAAGTCAATATGAAATTGAATATTAGACTGAACTCTTTTTTTCTCTGTCAGGTGTTTGCTGTGTCCAGACTGAGATTCATCAGCATTGTTGTAAAACAAAATTGCAGTACCATTACTACAAGTTGCTTGGTATTTACTTTTCAGATTCTTAGATTGAAAAGAATGGCTTATTTTTTTTCCTTTTAACTATAATATCTACTAAACTATAATATTATGTGGCAGAAAAGAAAATAGAAATAATGGAATAATAATGTACTCCGTATCATAGGCAACAAAAGTTTTAAAAGCTTTTCTGTATAAAAGATTTTCAAGAACAAACTGAAAGCTGTTACCTCAAAATAACCCTAGAATGTGAAACAAGTGATTGATGACTTTTCCTTGGCTTAATGAGTCATTAAAGTGACAGAAAGAAAGTGATATAATGAAATCCATATCATATTAACAATCCCTGTTTAACAGTTAACATTATGCCAGTAGATGAATACATTATTTTCTGAAACATTAAAATATTCCTACTACATTTTTAACAACATGGATAAAATATTGATATATTTCATTTGTTATAATAAAACATTGTCAATTTCTTTTTAAAAATATTTTTCTTGATTTTTAGAGAGAGAAAGCGAGAGGGAGAGAGAAACATCGATGCAAGAAGAAAACATCAACCTGCAGCCTCCCACAGACCCTCCACCAGGGACTGAGCCCACGAACCTGGCATGTGCCCTGACTGGGAATGGAACCAGCAACCTCTTAGTGCATGGTCGATGGCCAACCAACTGAGCCACACTAGCTAGGGAACAGGTTTTTTATTTTTATATGAAATCAATATGAAACAGAATTATTGGAAAATTTGGTTGAAAGTAAGAGTGTGTTTTGGGGAGTGCGGAGGCTACTTTTATTTTAATATTTAGTGGTAATGACTCAGCTGATATCTAGTATATACCTCAGAATACATAGCATAACATATAGGTTCAATGCTTAGAGGTGAAAGATGTACTCAAAAAACAACAAAAACCGAAGACATAAACTCCAAGGCGTTATTGCCAGAAATGTCTGTGATGAAGTACAAGTAAGCTAAGAATGTGTCTTCTAAGCCTCACTGCATCAAACTGAGATCATACCTTGTCTAGTCATTTGAAGCTATAATTATACTTCCTTAGTATGAAAACCAGTTCCAGGAAAAGAATTCAGAAGTTTCTCAAAGTTCGAGATTTTGTAAATAAATGGATAACTTAAGAGTCCACATCTGAAAATTCTACTTTGTATTAAAGATTGGATGGAGTTCAAGCCCTTCAAAAAGAACTAACAACTAAATGAAAAGGCTCAAAATTCTGAAAATATCACTGGCCCTAAATTTGACTTAGAATGCCAAGCAAGTCTCATCCTCCATCACACATTAAATGACTTTATGAATAAACATAAGTGATGATTTTTATAGAGATTTTTGAACTGAAAATGGTCCCTCTACATCACTGAGTCAGTTTAAGTAACATTGAAAAATACTTTTGACCATACCTGTCTAACTGCAGACCTTGACCTCCTGCATGGGACGGGGAACAACTCTTAGTGCCTGCCTCTAATCCTACTTTGCATATATTGTAATGCTTTGGGGATTATGTTCTAAGCCTTCTATGAAATCATACATCTATGAGATAAGAAGACTTTAATATGGTCTCATATTATGGCCTCATGGGATTTTCCTAGTGAAGTATTCTATTCCAGTACTGGGTAATGAGATTGTGCCAAATTTACTTGGGGCCACTAATAGTGCATGTCTTTGCATAAGATTATCTTCTGGGTTTCAGTAATCCTCAGATTATGGAAGCAACTTGCCTGGAGATTCAGCAGTATAGGATCTAATGAATCATGGTTCACCTGGTAGAGAATCTGCTTTGCATTCCAAGGCATTTCCTGTCTTGTTTACTTTTTAACTCAGTAGCTGATGAAAAATTAGAAAGACTGAATGAATTTTAAACCATTCAGAAAAACCAAGATGAATTTTGTTGTTGTTCTAGTATTTACTTTTTCATGTAAGGAATGTCCATGGTTCTGGGGTGGGCAAGAAAAGAAAATAATTTTGATGTTATTCTCATGTTTGGGGCATACGTAATGATCTGGAAATTGTGAAGATACTCATTAGAGCTGGAAATAAATAATCAAAGTGGAGATTTTCCTTGGAGTGTAAGGCACAATTTAGCCATTTTCTCACATTGTGTTTTTGTCAGAGGAATGAGAATATACATTCACAAATACATGACATGCAATCATTGGATGGACTTGACTCTGAGAAAATTAGCCATGTATCTCAGACATGAATTTCTCAAGTTACATATTTATTCTACTGAAATTCTGAGAAAAGAACTTGGATGTAATTTACTAGCAGTTGGGACTGGCTGGTGTTTGTGGTCTGTGCAGGTGCAAGAACTTGGGATTCGGAGATCAAGTTGCATTTCTAGCTGTTATATATTAGCTGTGTTTTTGGAGAAGTTCCTTAGACGATAGGAGCTTTGGTTTTGTCATCTGTCCAGAAGAGTTAACTTTGTACCTTGTTGGGCTAAGATGAATATCAAATAAATTGATATTTTTAATGGAAAAGCATCATATGACCATTACCTATACAGCCATGAAAAATGAATTTTGAATACACCATAATCATAAGGGTATCAGCATTGTTTAACTGTTTTCATTCAATCATTAAAAGGATTAAAATTGACTAAAAATCTGCAATCTTCTGACTGCCAACACAGGCAGCTTTGGCATTTTGAGACTTGGGGGTATTTTCATTCAGTTTGATCAAACATCAGTTGTTGAGCACTTTCTAAGTATACATAAAACCTGCACTAAATATGGGAAGAGAAAGAGGAGAGAGAGAGGGCCACAGGGTGAGGGAGAGAGAAAGCTTTTTAGCATAAAAATATCTGGAGATATAGAACCCAAATAGATGCCAATAAAATGATAATGATAATACCACCAGTTTGCATTTATTGTGTGCTTAGATAATGCCACCTAACTGCATTCTATTTTCCTTATAACCCTGATTCTTCACAGTAAATCTATGTTTGAGGTACAAATACATGCACAGTCTATGAGGAGAAAACTAAATTGTTAAAGATTGCACAGTTAGCATGGTCAATTAAACTGGCATGGGTTGTACCATTAGTGAGTGCTAAAACATGGCTCTTTCAGTAACTTTGGTTTGAAAGTTCAAAGGTCAGGTTTCAAAACCAAGCAAGGAAAGACTTGTGAAGGAGTAGATGGTTAAATTTGACTCCTAAAGGGAAAACAAGAAGCGAATGTGGAAGGGTGTGGTTGTAAGCTTGAAAAGTGTAAGAGCAGAGTCACTGGCTAAAGGATAAATTTATGTACCCGGGGTGGGGGCACGGTGCTTGGTGCTCCTGGTGATAAAGTGGGAAAGCTTGAATGGGTAAGATTTGCTAATGCCAGTTTATGAAGTGGTGTGCCCTGTTTGGAAGCTTCAACTTCAGCTCAAGGACAATAATGATGAGCTTAAAGCTATTTAATTTGAGAAAAGTGACAGTTGAATTTGCGTATTTAGCTTGAGCTCTGTCAGTTTTAGGGAGGATGAATTTAAAGGTGATGAGATTGGAGTTAGGGGGAATAATTAGAAAGATTTTCAAGTTGTCCAGTGGAGAAATGATTGGGATCTAATCTGAAACAATGATAGTAGACTTGGAAAGAAGAAAATGAATTTGAGAAATAGTGAGGAAGTCAAATCATCAGGATTCGTTGACGGTGTTGCGAATGCTCAGCTTGGGAGAGAAAGGTCTGCCGTAGTACTGTTATTATCATCTAAAATATTATGGTTTCTATTCCAGTGATTTATTTTGAAATGCCTTTCCTATTCTTTTGAATCTGTTTCTAATTTTGTATTCACAGTTTAAAGGGGGAAAAAAATCCCCCTGTTTAATATTACTGGTTTGAGAAACTGAGCCACTTTTAGTTAATAATTTTTAAAAAGAGCTCTTCAAAACTTGATATATGCAATATGAGTACCCAAGAGGGGGAAGTGATAGGCTACTTTACAAATGTGTTTGACCACAAGACCTTTCTGCTTGAATGCTTATTAAAATCTCAAAAAAAAGTTTGGGAACATTGCCTAAAGCTACAGCGGAGTTTACCTGAGAATTTTTTTGCATGTCATTTTCAGTTTGCTGTAATGTATCTATGCTTAAGCTATTGAAAAGCGAAGTGTTTAAAGTGTTGTGGGAGTGAGGGGAGTCCCAGGAGTGTACCTGGTCTCAAATCCTGACTTCACTATCTAGTGTTTGCATGTGCTTTAGCAAACTGCTTAGCTCTCCTGAATTTAATATTACTCATCTGTAAAAATAGCATAATGGTTTCTATCTCAAACCATTGTTAGGATTCAGCAAGGTGATCCAAGTAAAGCAGTTCAGCATGTTACCTAGGATAGTAAATAAACATTCAGTAATTCAACCTTTTAACTATTGTGAATTTTGTCCTTTTTAATTGACTCTGTTATTTGCCCAGGAAGTCTGAAATCTATGTTTGGTTTTAAGTTTTATATATTTAATAGTGGCCCAGTGCACAAAATTCATGCAGGGGGGGTGTCCCTCAGCCCAGCCTGCACCCTTTCCAATCTGGGACCCCTTGGGGGATGTCTGACTGCTGGTTTAGGCCCAATCTCACAGGACTGCTGGCTCCTAACCGTTCACCTGCCTGCCTGCCTTATCGCCCCTAACCACTCTGCCTGCCAGCCTGCTCGCCCCCAACTGCTCCCCCTGCCAGCCTTCTTGCCCCCAACTTTCCCCTCTGCTGGCCTTCTTGCCCCCAACTGCCTGACACTCCCCCCAACTGCGCACCCCCTGCCCTGGCCTGATTGCCCCTAACCACCTCTGCCTCAGCCCCGCCACCATGGCTTTGTCCAGAAGGACATCTGGAAGGTCTCCCGGTCTGATTAGCATATTACCCTTTTATTAGTATAGATGTATATCTAGGCAGTCCTTAAGTATTACACTGAGGCTTCTTACAATTAGAAGAGAAAATTTATAAAAGTGACATCCCTTCAAGGGCCTTTATGGAGACAATACTCAATACTAGGATTGACTCAGCTGCCTCCTCAATCCCATTCCAAGTGGTACTTTCAGCTCTGAGTACTTTTATGGGTTCTCAACTCTACTAATATTGTTTTTATTTCCCTATATTTATTTATTCCTTCTGGGTTATAGCTTGTAGTCATTTATTTATATTAAAGGGTACAGCTTTCAACTAACTTAAAAACACTATGAATGCAAAAACAATGCCATTTTATACTTTGTTACTTATTCATAACTTAAAAGGTAACTAACAAATGTAAATGTTAAGTACTTTTCAAAATAATAACACAAACATCTAAACCTTGTAAAATATTTCCACATTAAATATCGCTACAAAATGGTTAGCATAATTCTACATTTTCTGAATTTTTAGCTTGTCAAATACAAAAAGTACTTGAATTATTGATTACATTTCATGTGATTCTGTGCTATTACACTGTATTGGAGAGAGCCATGAGAATGGAATTGTAGGGAGATATGATATGGTTTTATGACTAGGATTTTAGAAAAAGAAATGGACCAAAGTGGAAGGATTCAGGATAAGGCTTGGATCTTGAGTCTTTAGGATTTTTTTCTGATAAACTTGATATAAGGTAAGGAATAGAGGGAATCTGGGATTTTTAGAGATATTTTACTTGAGTGACTTAATGGGCATTTGTATCTTTTACAAGATGGCAAAGACTAAAATAGAAGCCTTTTGGGTGGAGGTGAATTAGGAGTACTTTTTGGTATTGTTAATTTTGAGTTGCCTAATAAACAACCACATGGATATGTCAAGTAGACAAATGAGTACGCTGGAGTCTGGAATCCCAACCAAAGTTGAGGCTGAAATTCAGTTTTTAGGGTCATCGGCATCTAGATGACCTTAACGGTCACAAATTTGAATAGCCACTTAAAGTGACTATGTTCATTAAAATATAAGGGCTCCAAGAACAAAGTCCTATGTGAGTGTTTTGCAAAAATAGAGGCTGAATAGGAAAAAGGTAACTCAGAGTCAAAAACGTGGGTAAAGCTGATACCAAAGTGAAGAGTATGGCTTCCCAAAAATCAGACAAGAAAGCGTGTCATGGCAAAGGATGCGGCATCATGTATTGGATGCAGCACAGATGTTGATAAAATTTGAACAGAAAGGTGACAACTGGATTTGACCACATTCGTGTCTTTGATGGTCATGAGCAAAGTTGTTTCACTAGAATGTCTGAGCATGAAGTCTGGAGAGATTTGCTGAGAAAATGCCAGGTGCAGGAGGTAACAATGAAGGACCTGTTCTCAGGGCGTTTCCTTGCGTCGTGTGCCCGCCTCTGCCTATTGATAGCGAATGTGGCTGGATCAGTCCTTGTAGTTTTTGGTATGACTGTAAGGTGCCCTTAGAAATAACCTTTGGAAACTCAGAAAAAAGGGGGGGGGTATGACTTACAAGTTCTGGAAACTGCACGGCGCACAAGGAAGAGCCAAGTGAAGCAGGGAATGGAGGAAAGGTTGCATGCTCGCTGGCCTGGGGTTCTGCTTTTATTGGGGTTGAGCGAGGGAGCCTAGGGTTTGGGGATCACTTTTCATTGGTGAACTTAAAGGTAAGGGCAGGAAGAGGGGAGAAGCAGCCCCGTGGTCAGTTAACCAAGTCATTCAAGATCTCTGAAACAAATGAGGCCTGTGGGTGTGGGGGACGCAGCCCAGCTCTTCACCTAGTCTTGGGGCAGGCAGTGCTTTCCTTCCAGGTAGTCAGCCTTGCAATGCATGCTGGGCAATCGAAGCTGAAGTTAGGCGCTATCATTACAAACAAGAGAAAAGCCACTTGTCAGGATGCCAAGTTAAATGTGAATTTCAAATAAACCGTAAGTACTCTTTTTGGGTAAGTGTGGGACTTTATTTATTATTCATTTATTTAGTGTGTCTCATACTTACCGTCTATTTTTATTTGCTAACTCTGGCAAACTTAAGTTAAAGATTATTTTGTGTTTTCAGGTTATGAAATAAAGTATATATTGTGATTAGAGGTGGTCCTGTAGAGAGAGAGAGATCAGTGAAAAAATAGAATTGCAGAAGTTAGATCTTTTAGATAATTAAATTTAGACCCAAGGCACAAAAGGTGGGTTGTTTATTGAAGGGAAAGAAATAACATTTGCTCTGACTAAATACCCAATTTCCCCAAAAGGCTAACACTTTCTTTTTAGGTCAAATGAATTCAATGATATACTTGTATGATGTTAAATAGATCTGGGTTTGAAACCTGACTCCTTCAGGGAAGTAATTTCTCTGAACTTCAGTTTGTCAATTGTTAAAACAGGCATGAAAACACTATGTAGGCTCAGTTTAAGGATTACTAAGAGAATGAAGGAAGAGCCGAGCAGAGTGCCTGGTCTCTAAATTGGCATGTGATGGGGCATAATAAAAAACGTTAGTAATTCCTAGTCTGAGCCTGCTAGGGGACAGGTACTATTTAAATACTGCATATACATTAATTTAATCCTTGTTAAATTACCAGACTAGTTCTATATGGACAGAGACTGATGACTTGTCTGTTCATTTGTCCTCTGGCACATAATAAAAAGTATTTTGGTGAATGAGTGATCATGTTACAGAAAAACCGGAAAAGAACCAAGCAAAGCTCAGAGAGATGGAGTTACATTTATTATTATTATTATTATTATTATTATTATTATTATTATTATTACATGTGGGCCCAGAGAAAAATGTCTCTCAAATTCTGGGCAAAAAACATGGAGGAAGTTTCCCTATTTATATGTTTTTACCCTCTTTGTCTCCCAAATATGGGGTTTTCCGGTCCCCTTTGCAAGTTCTTAAAGAGCCCTATGTGCTGGGGCTTTGAGACCTCAACCAAAGGCCTGGCCTGGTGCCAGCACTGATAACTTCGTCTGGGGAAGGTTTATGGCCTCTCTGGAATGGGAGTAGTCTTATTTCCTTATTATTCAAGCAAGCAAGCATCTACAGAAGCCAAAATAGCAGGGTTAAAATTTCAAACAGCAGTTTTTATATAAGATGGATGCTTCACTCAAAGTAAACAAGCCTGTGGAGGCATTGTTGTCCGGTATCATACAGAGGAGGAAACCTAGCAGGTGACTGTGTTCTTTCAGCCACCTAGCGATGGAGCAAGAATCTGGAAATGGCTAGTTAACCATCATGCTGATAAGCCCACAATTAATAGGAAAAATTACCTGGTTGGAAATGCAAGCTTTCATTCTTTGTGCATGTACAACGTCCTCTTTTCTCCAATAATGTTCCCAAGACTTGTTTATCTTTTGGGGCAGCAGTGGTGAGGGGAGTGGATTGCGTGGGAGGTGAAGGCTGGGACAGATTGATGTTGATGAGATGAAAGATCCTCTGTCCTCAATTTAGACAGTTCTGAGGGCAATTTGGGGGGTTTTGTTCTTTTCTATGTCTGTGACATTTTTGAATTATACTAAAAATTGCACACTGCCCAGGAACATTTAGGAAATATGTTTAGAGGTGCAGGAAGGGATGTGCAGTAGCTTCGTTTTGAGTAATGGGCATGGGAGTAGCTTACTCTGGGAGCCTTGTCTGTGTTTTGGTTACCTGATAACCATCCTATTTATAAATTGCATAAAGGTAGGAACTTGAAGTCCCAGGGCCATATTTTTACTTACACAGTGCCCCCGTGGTCTACTTTTTTTTGTCCCTGCTCTGCCCGGAAACATGAGAGGCAGTGTGGCACAGCAAAAAGCATATCAGCTATGGAGTTACACAGATGGAGGTAGTACATTTTTTATTTTTGTATTGATAATGGGAATCAAATTTTTAAAGTACCTGAGAGATTTTCTTATTTTCAGTACACATCCAGCCACAAAATAGAAAGTCAGAGTTTGTCTACTTAGCTATCTATTGAAGTATTTATTTGGCAGTTAGAAAAGAGTAATTTAGAGTATACTAGAATTTGGCATTTTTTCCCTAAATATTTATCTCACGAGCTCATAAGAAAGATGGCAAGAGCAAATTCATAGCAAAAATACACTATGATTACATATAATTGGTCATCAATCAGCAATGCCATTTCCCAGATATATCAGGTAAAATTATGTCTATTATTCTTAGGAGACATTATAAAATATTTCATATTGATGCAACCCTGTCAAGGAGATAGAAAGCATGTTTACTTCTGCATACATACACACACTCATACACACTGCAATTGTGGCTAAGCAGCACATTAAGAGAAGAAAATTAATGAGGTCATTTAACCAATGGGTTATTTAGAAATCAGTATGTTGCTAATTGACAATTTACTTGTTTGGTTCAGTTTAACTGTTTATCTTCAAAATAAACACTTAAAAGTCAATTCCCATTTTCTACCATGCTGATTTTTTGTGCAGAGACAAATTAAAGTGCAAAACTCATAATTAAGCTTGATGAATTGGCTCTGTGACTTTGGGCCATCTTTAACCTTCTTAAAAATGAATGTACCTGAATAGTGTAACAGAGTGATTAGTAACATAGTCATTTTGCCAGGGTGAATGGATCAATAAATCAATATAATAATGAATATTTGCTGATTGATTGACTTAGGCTTAACACTGTGCATGAAATAACATTGTTTTGTTTAAATTCTCCACATAGATCACCAGAGAAGAAAACAGAAGCCCTGATATTTTCGTCTAACTTTTCTACCAACAACTGTGTAGTCACTTATTTTTGCATGTTCACAGTTTTATCAATCATTAAATATCAATCTATGACAAGATAATCATAGCTTTTCTAAATGTTCTAATATTCTAAGAGATTCTATACATGATAGTCATGATTATCCTATATAATAAAAAGCCAGCCACCATAAGCTGTAACGACTGGAACGATCACGGCCCCTCGTCAGGCTGGCCCCGCCCCCAAGCAAGCGGTTAGGGGTGATCAGGCAGGCAGGCGGAGTGGTTAGGGTAATCAGGTAGGCAGGCAAGCGGTTAGGGGTGATCAGGTAGGCAGACAGCCCCTCACAGGGCTAGCCCCACTCCCCAGCAAAGAAAGTGGGAGGCCCAGGCCACTGGCAGCGACTCTTTGGCAGGTGTGTGGCCAGCCAATGATTGCCCCACAAAGGGAGGCCCAGGCCAGCCAAGCCATCGCACCCCATGCCTGTCACCTGCAGAGGGAGGCCACCAGTGGCAGGGGCGGGGGCGGGGGGGAGCAGTGCTGCACAGATGGCAAGCAGTGGCAGTGGCAGGGGTGGGGCCAGCTGCCTGCAGCCAGGGGAAGGAAAGGCCCAATAGGCCCTGATCTCAGGCCAGGCTTAGGGACCCTACCCAAGGGGTCCTGGATTGTGAGAGGGTGCAGGCCGGGCTGAGGGACTCTCCCCCCCCCCCCCCCCCGCACCAAGTGCATGAATTTTCATGCACCAGGCCTCTAGTCTATAATAATAAAAGCTTAATATGCTAATTAGACCAGATGTCCTTCTGAGATGAAGCTGTGGCTGTGAGGGAGGGATCCAGGCAGCCGCCCATGGCTGCTAGGGAGGGATAGAAGCATCCGCGGCTGTGAAGGCCTACTCTTGCACAAATTTCATACATCAGGCCTCTAGTAAGATAATAATAGTAACTAATGCATATTGAATGTTTATTATGTGCCATAGTATTATTATAAGCATGTTGCATGTATTCCAGTATTTAATCTTCACAAAAAAATCTCAGGATATAAGAATTGTTAGCTTTCTCATTATAGATAAGGAAACTAAATTTGGAAAACCACTAATAATTTAACAAATGTTTGCAGCTAGTAAGTGCCAGCACAAAGCTTAAACCCATTTCTGCTCACACACATTCTAAGTTCCTCTCCCTCTATTCTATGGCCACTCTCCACAAACATCATCCATGACAAAGTCTCTTGTTACAGGCATCAATAAAACAGAGGTCACTCGCTCAAAACTTAGCAAAAAATATAAAATAAAATAAGTCTACCATTAACTTGACCTTGAGTCAGTGACTTGTCAATCAGAATTACAGGAGTAGAAAAACTCTCACAAGTGGGGTAGGAATTGCCTCCTTGCCCAGCTTTTACTAAATGTGCATTATTCAAAAAAGACCACTGTCTACCAGACAATGGTACAGGCTTGGGAAACTTTAGAAACCAAGACACCACTGTGGGATTGAAACTCATTAAACTTAACGACTCTAACCAAGTGGTTTGACAGCAGCTCCTTCTCCAAACTCAGACTAATTAGGCCAAACATGAGGCTGCTTTGTAAAGAAGGCTTTCTCTGCTATTCACCGCTGATCTAGAATTTGAAGGCTGCTCATACAGATACTGGCAGAGCAAACTTGGCTCAGCTGATAGGTCTTCCCCGCTTTGCACAGGGCCGATCAGCATAACACCCAGCACTTCTGCCAATTCCCGAGGCGGCACAGACATTGGGAAGAGAGACATAACTTTTACCACCTACAGGTTTCCACTGGAAAGTGGGGAATGGAAATGAACCACTGAGACCAAGAGGAGGAAAAGATTAACAAGTGCTGTCATCACACGGAAAAATATTTTTCCAAACAACAGCTATACAAAGCGTTTCTAGGACACGTGTACGATATTCTTTCTTTCTTTTTTTCTACAAAAGGAAAAAGAAGTCAAAACAGAGAAGCAAAAAGGACTGGAAAAAATAGATAAATAAAATAACAAGTCAAGCTCCTGGAGTTGTTGTTAAAAAAAAGAAAAAGAAAAAATGAAAGAAGAAAATTTAGTTTCTTATTTTTTCATGTATTATGCATATGTGCAGGTATTTGTGAGTAGGGCCTTGTGGATATTGTGTATCTTGGTAGGAAACAGCTCTGCTTATACAAACAGATTATGCACACAGGAGTTTATGCACTCCCAATCACTTGTGTGCTACAGCCTGGCAAGGGGAGGCTGGCAAAAACACAGATTCCAAAGCAAGACTAAAAAGAAAATGGCAACCAATTAATTGATTTACAAAAAAGAGAAACAAAATGTTTATCTTTCTAATTGCTCCACACCAATAATTCATTGTTTATATTTTTCCGTGGCATGTATTAGTTTTCCTCTCAAAATATGTCTCTCTCTCTCTCTCTCTCTCTCTCTCTCTCTCTCTCTCTCTATCTCTCAGTGTGTGTGTGTGTGTGTGTGTGTGTGTGTGTGTGTGTGTGTGCACTGTGTCTTGCAGTTTTAAAATCGAGGGTGATTAGTTCTATATATTATTCTGGAAGATTCTATGGGACAATAACTTACAAAAACATTACATTTATTTTAATATAAACGTTCACTGGAGTGTGTTTCCCTATTACATTTTAAAAGGTATCCTGAAATTGTCATTAGAGATTTCGTCTATGCTTTGCAGAATCTAGTGTTTTAAAAACACATACTGCAATTGGTATATTTAGAATGAAATAAGATGTCCACATTTAATCTAATATGGCCCACCTCTTTTTCTGTCATCAACCCACAGTGACAGTTTCTCTGTTGATGCAAATGAGGTTGCCTGTCTCTGATGCCGTTTTTTAAAACTTGAGAACTATGGCTAGTTCTGGTTGTTTACCCTCTCATTGTATACATTATAATCACTTGATAGTCTAGTTCATTTATTAAAATATATGAAGTGGCTTAAATGATAATTCTAGGTGCTATGAATAATGATCTTGGGAGGGAAAGAAACAGCTTCCAGAAGCCTTAGAACAGACTTTACTTGCTAGTCTGCCCACGGAAGCGATGCTACAGGAAGAGAAAAGTGACATTCCACTGATTTAATTGCTGTTCCACCCCTCATTGCATATGTGGCTTAATATAGCGCACAGAACTGCCTAATTGACAGTATAGACAGTCATCATCCTCCTGTAAAAACCTCCAGCATATCACACTCATAAATAAAACCCTCAATTTATTGTGGCTACAGAAATGCCCACATTTCCCTGGAAAGAGAAAGTGATACCCATACACTATATTGCCAGTTTCGTTCACATGGTACGCAGAGGAAATGACTACACATTTCAATGATATTTTAAGTATTTACATAATAAGAGCCGACATGTAGCCATGCTAAGTATGTCCTTAGGAGTGATCTCAGCACTCTATAGAGCTGTAGACTTGCAAGGGGCATGAGATGTTATCAGATCTCCTCTATACATTAGTGAATGAAGGGGCGTGTGAATCTACCCTCAGTAATTGACACCGGTTGCTGAGTATCCTTCTTGTTTGTAACTGAACTTTCTCATGTTGCTGCTTTAAACTTATTTCCTGCCTTCAGATGTCTGCAAATGATTTGCCAGTCTGTCTCAGATTCCTCTGCTACTTTCATCGTTTTAAGAAAGGTTCTGATAATGCTACATTTTATCAAAAAAGAAAGTGTCTGCCTTTTCAGTGCCTACTAAATAAAGTAGTGATGATCACACTGTTTGCCTAGCCTAGAATTTTCAAGCATTGTCTGCTTCCATTGCTCTCTGTATGCGAGCAAATCCAACTTTTTCTTCAAGAATTCTTCCAAACTGCAACAGACTTAGTTTCCTTATTCTACCTATTAATTTAACCAGCATTCATAGTCATCTAGCATGTAGCATGTACAGCATTTATAGTGATGAATCAATGAATTCAGCCTTTGTTCCCCTTGTACTTAGAGACTAGGAATATTTTCAGCCATTTCTTCTTCCTTTCTATTTTTCTAGAAATGCAATTATAATTTTGTGACCATTTCTTACTTTTTAAAATCTATAGTCCATCTTGCTTTCTATCTCAGACATGTATATGTAACAAACATATACTCTAACATTATATTTAAATTCACATTTCAATGCATCTATTCTACTTATATATTGCTGTCTAAAACACTACACCAAAGCTATGTCTTAAAACTTCAATCATTTTCTGTCTCATGATTTCATAAAACAGGAGTTTGGTCAGGCCATGCCAGTGACAGCTGGTTTCTTTTCTATGCTGTCTAATGACTCAACTGAGGTGGATCAAACGCCAAGGAGCTGGAAAACCCAGGGATTAGCCAAGCATCTGGTTTGTTCTCCACGTAGTCTCTCCACCAGGAAGCTAGCTTGAGCTTCCCCGTTTATGATGACCTCAGGGAAGTTAGAGGTCTTCAGGGTCCACAGGGGAATATTCTAAAACGCTCAAGTATAAACAGAAGCTTTCTATAGACAGGCATCAAAAGCCACTCATTCCACATTCCATTGTTGAGGCAAGTCAAGAAGGCCAGCCCAGATTATGTGGAGTTTAAAGTCTTAAAACATCAATCAAGGAATCTTGTTGCCGATGCAAGGATTTTGGAAGTTGCCACCAAATCCTAACAACAAGGAAAAAGCTGAACAAAGGCATGTCATTTTCAAACTACAAAAAAATCAAAACCAAAAATAATACTGAAAAAAAAAGCCTGAATTTATTTTAAAAAAACAACCTTATCTATAAAGGAACAAAGATAAAAATTATATTTGCCTTCTGGTCAGAAATCATGCAAACAAGAAGAGGTAGTGTGAAATATTTAAAGTGTTGAGGAAAAAAACCCCACCAACTTAGAATTCTCTGCAAAAGTATACTTCAAAAGTGAAGGAGTCTTGCCGGCGTGGCTCAGTGGTTGAGTGTCAACCTATGAACCAGGAGGTCATGGTTCGAATCCAGGTCAGGGCACATGCCCAGGTTACGGGCTCAATCCCCAGTGTGGGGTGTGCAGGAGGCAGCTGATCAATGAATCTCTCTCATTATTGATGTTCCTCTCTCTCTCTCTCTCCCTCTCCCTTCTTCTCTGCAATCAGTAAAAATATATATTTTTTAAAGTGAATGAAAAATAGACTTGCTTAGACAAACAACAAGTGAGGGAATTTGGTGCCAGTAGATCTACCATGCAAGAAATGTTAAACGAAATTCTCTAGAGAGAAGGAAAATTGATAACCTAAGCATCATTAAAATTAAAGATTTGTGCTTTGTAAAAGACATTGTTAAGAAAATGGGAAGGTAAGCCACAGTTTGGAAGAAAATATTTACTGAAGCACATCTGATAATGGGCAGCTATCCAAAATATACTAAGAAATCTTAAAAATCAGCTATAAGAAAACAAACAACTCCATTTAAAAATCGGCCAGATATCCTAACAGACACCTCATTAAAGAAGATATACAAATGGCAAATGAGCATGTCAAAAGAAGCTCACATCATAAGTCAGCAGAGAAATACAAAATTAAACAATACAGAAGTCATTATGAAGTTATTGGAATGGCCAAAATTCAGAACATTGACAATACCAAATGCTGCTGAGGAGTAGCAGGAGCTCTCATTTATTGCTGGTGAGAAGGCAAAATGGCACATTTTGCTGGTGACCCAATAATCCTGCTCCTTGGCAGTTACTGAAAGGAGTTGAATACATATGTCCACTCAAAATCCTGCACACTGATGTTTATAGTGGCTTTATTCATAACTGACAAGACTTAGAAGCAACCAAGAACCATCCCTTTAGTAGGTCAGTGCATAAATAAAATGTGGTACATTTGGACAATGGAATATTATTCGGCGCTGAAAAAAATGGGGTGTAACGCCATGAAAGACATGGAGGAACCTTACACGCATATTACTAAGTGATAGAAACCAACCTGAAAAGGCTACATACCTTAAATTCCCACTAGATGATATTCTTAAAAAAGCAAAACTATGGAGACAATATTTTTTTTTAGAAAAAAAAAAAGTCAGTGGTTGTCAGGGGTTGGGAGCAGGGGAATGCATAGGCAGAGCACAGAGGTTTTTAGGGCAGTAAAATTCTCTCTATGATACACAAATGATGGATGCCTGCTATTACATTTTTGTTCACATCTGTGGAATGACCACACCAAGAATGAATCCTAAAGTGAACTATGGACTTTGGTTCATCAGTGTAACAAATGTACCACTCTGCTAGGGGGTGTTGAAAATGCGGGAGGATATGCCTGTGTGTGGGATGGAGGGTATATGTGAAAGCTGTCCCTTTTCATTAATTGTGCTCTGAACCTTTACTTGTACTAAAAAATAGTGTTAAAAATCAACGGTTTTACGTTTCATGATTCTGTGAAACAGGCATTTGGTCAGGGCACAGCGGTGATGACATCGCTCAGTGATAAGAGCACCACAGAATTGTTAGCTATCCTTAAAGTACCATAGCATGTATCTGTGTGTCCCAAAAGACAAATACCTTTGTGCAGGCTCTGCCTGATTCATCTTTGTTTCATCTCAAGGTGACTAATCAGTACAGTCATTAGCATTCACTCCCACAACAGAGTTCACAGTCTCAAGGACAAAGTTAATTTTTCATTTACAGTAAATTCCAGTGCTGGTTATGAGCTTCTCTTCGGGGCTCCCCTCCAAGGAGTGACTCAACTCTGTGCTTTGCTTCAGTCTTATAGTTAGGCCACCCAGAGCACGTGGCCTCTGTGTAACCACAATAGGGGAGTGGTGAGCTAAAAGATTGTGTGGCATTTTGTGGGGCTCATCTGAAAGTAGCTAGTATCATTTTACCCTCATCCCATTGACTACAATATGGTCACATGGTCTCTTAGTGAATAGGAGACTGAGACTGGAAAATATCAAAGAACACTCAAGTATTTAGAATAGCAGTTTCTGTTACAGACCTTTTTTTTTTTTTTTTTTTTTTTACCTGCATAGTCACTGTGTCTAATCTAATATCAAGACTGTCTGGGTGATGTACAATCTTTCCATCAGCCTAATCAGCTTGTGAAAATTTGTTCCTCCTCTTAATCCAGTGATATATGAACTAAAAGTAGAACATAATATATGTCTCTTCTTACGCCCAGTGCATACCACTAATATATACTGATGGAGCAGGACAATGAACCTCCCATTTGGGAAAGGGAGTATGAGAAACATGCCAGAGGAAGCACGTTTATTTCTTTTATCTCAGTAGTCCCTGGCTCTAGCCTCTGAGTTCTTCCTTTGCTACTGTCATTTTGGCCAAATCTGGAGGATTGGAGGTGCATTGCAAACAAGGTTTTATGCATATCCAGTACTTTTCCTTCCTCAACCTTGAACATTTTTGTGGTTTTTAGTTTGGGGCTATTGTGAAGGCAGCTGCTATGAACATTCATGTACATGTGTTTTGGTGGACATATACACATATTTCTATTTTGTATATACCTAGGAGTGGAAATGCTGACTCACAAATATATGTATATTCAGTTTTAGAAGATATTGCCAGTTTCCCAAGATGGTTGTACTAAATTACACTCCTAGAAGTGTATCAGAATTCTCTTTTCTTCAAGGCCCGGAATCTCTGTTGTCAATAATATCATTATTACCTTCGATTTCTGTTTGCACTCTAGATGCTATTTCTTGATTCTATGAGTTTTCTTCAATACCTTGCCAAATGCACCAAAACATATTACAACATTCTGTTATTTGATGTACTTTCTCTACATCTACTATCCCAGAAGTACATGGTTTATCTCTTTATTTAGGTCAGACAATGAGTTTCCAAATATTTGTCTACAGCTTATCACTGGTGACCATTTTCTAGCTGCCAGTATCAGTCAGACATTGAAGTCAATGCTACATGTTTGTAATATTTATATGTTTGCTATATATACACATAAATATATATATATATATATAAAGCAGTAACCAACTTCAAGAAATTGATTTCAGTACTCAGTAACAAACTGTAACTTGGAACTGCAATAAAGGAAACCTGAAATCTTAATAGATTAACATAACAAAGGTTTACTTTTTGCTCACATCATAGTCTGCTACAAAACAGTTGGCTCTCCATTTTTGAGTTGTGTGGCCTCTAAAATCACCAAAACCAGGGATGAGAAAACAGGAGGTTCATGTGAGACATTTTTTGGATTTTTGATAGAAGTGACTTGCATCATTTTCAGATAAATCCTATTTTTGAGTACTCAGTCCCACTGATTTCAATCCAAGTGCAAGCTGAAAAGTTAAGGAGTATATGAATAGTTGGTAGCAATAACAATCTCTGCACAAGGCATTCTGTCAAAACTTTATAAACATAAGGTGAATGAATGGACATGAAAACATAAATATCCTTTATGTTATACCTCAATACAGCTGTGAGAAATGGAAGACAAGTAATTTCTCAAACTACTACCTATTTCCCACTTTTAATTTTACATATATATATATGTGTGTGTGTGTATATATATATATATATATATATATATATATACACACATTACCAGGTATATATATATAGATACTTATATGTTTGCTATGTAATATTTATATGTTTGCTATATATACACACACATATCTATCTATCTATCTATCTAGATAGATAGATAGATAGATAGATAGATATGACTAGAGGCCTGGTGCATGAATTCATACACCATTGGGGTCCCTCGGCCTGGCCTGCGAGATCGGGCCGAAACCAGCTCTCTGACATCCCCGGAGGGGTCCCAGATTGCGAGAGGGTGCAGGCCAGGCTGAGGGACCCGACCAGTGCACTACCGGAGCCAGGGAGGGACATGGGAAGTTGGCCAGCTGGGGAGGGACTGCAGGAGGGCTCCAGGGCATGTCTGGCCCATCTCGCTCAGTTCCGATCTGCTGGACCCCAGCAGCAAACTAACCTACCAGTCGGAGCGTCTGTCCCCTGGTGGTCAGTGCACGTTATAGTGAGCGCTTGAGCGGTCTTAGTATATCATTAGCATATTAAGCTTTGATTGGTTGAATGGACAACAGAGCGACCAGACACTTAGCATATTAGGCTTTTATTATATAGCATAGTACATACATTTCAATATCAGGTAATCAACAACATGATAATGGTATCTACTAGTAAGCTTCAAATGATAATATCATGATGACTTTGTTTTTCTACAAAAGCACACATTAATGTTTATAATTCCCACAGGCAAATAAATGAGATAAAGGAATGTTCCTGCAACATATTAGTCCTAAATTTCGCTAAGAGAAAGTCAATGTGAACTGATCTCAATTAATAGGCTAGATCAGGGGTGGGAAAACTTTTTGACTCGAGGGCCACAATGGGTTCTTAAACTGGACAGGAGGGCTGGAACAAAAGCATGGATGGAGTGTTTGTGTGAACTAATATAAATTCAAAGTAAACATCATTACAAAAAAGGGTACGGTCTTTTTTTTTATTTCAATAGTTTTATTCATTTCAAACATTTTAACAAGAAGAATGTAAACACTAATTATTTGAAACTTCAAAAAATGGAGGAATCATAGCACAATAACATACTTTATATTGAAGATGGCGGCAAAGGCAAAATAAAATTGCCTAACAAAGGAAAGGTACAAAAGCCTTTCAAATTAAACTTAAATATAATAAAATAATTTAAAACTAAAACAAATAGAAAAGAACAAAATGTGTAAACAGTAAATTAAACATTTTCTTAGTGCAACTTCCAAATTATGCCCGGGATGTAGATGTAGATGGCAATGTAGACTGGGTTGAAAGGTTTTTGGTCTTTAAAACATCAACTTCAGTGGGAACAGTGTTGTTGGTCTCCGTTTTAGCTAATGCTCTGATACTGTGCTCTCCAGGGGCGTGTCTCCCTACATCACCACGATAACGTGTCTACGCATTCCCAGGGTGATGTCGGGGGACGCGTCCGCGGGCATTACAAGGAGCCTCTGGAAGATTGAGAGGTTGTTCCTTCTACTGAATGGGCAGATATAAATCCGCCCACTCAGAAGAAGGAGCTGCGGCTGTGTTTTCCGACGTTGCCATGTTAACACTGCTGCTGGTGAAGGAGCAGAGGGGAGAGCAAGAGAACCCTCTGCTCTTTCGGCTCCGCGGGCCGGATAGAACAGCCGAACGGGCTGGATCCGGCCCGTGGGCCGTAGTTTGCCCATGGCTGGGCTAGATTCTTCTGAATACTTTTCTTCATGTGCTACCTGTAGGAATTAATTCATACGCTTCAACTCTCTACCTAATTGGCAGAGCTATCCAAACCTGATGGTTCTCCTGAGAGCCCCTTTATAATTCAACCATGTTTTAATTACTATTTGTCAGTGCTTAGGCATTCATTTAAAATATCTTTTTAAAAGAGCTTCTCTTTATAAATTCTACTGATTTTACTGCTGAGGTCTTCATATCACTGTCTTTTCTTAAATACTGCCATATTTTAATTAACTATTAGTCATTTCCACCCAATAATTGTGCCTTTCTATAATGTGCTAATGTTTTTCTCTATTTCATATATCTTTAGCCACAGTGATGCTTGCGCAGTGGTATATTAATACATGTTTTAAATATATGCAAACTAATGGTTTCCATGTATTTGCCAGTTTTTAATAGTGTTGTAGGATTTGAATTCAGTTCAGTTGTAAGTAAATAAAACATAATAGTGGATAGTTGTCCTTTCTTTTAAAAGATGGCAGGATAAACAGTCCACAGGTGCTTTGGCAGTACTTCAATTTTTTTTCAGGTCTCAGGCCATTTTCTCTTTCTACTCCGCTGTCCTTAAAGTGTGGCTCTTGTTCGTATGGTTTAAGATGGTTGGTAGCATGTCACTATCACATCCACATTGCAGGTACCATTGTGGAGGAAGATACAAGGGGGAAATAGACAAAGGACTCCTGCAAACTCTCTTTTGCAGTTGTTCAGAAAAGGCCACACACATTTGACTTACATCTTTCTGAATAAAGCATATTTACAAGGTCACGCCTACTTCCAAGGGGGTTCAGAATATGCAACATTAATTCAGAAGGTCAATGCTAGGTTTTAAAAAAAAAAGTGGGGTTTTATAGCCGAGGAAAACTTTTGTTCATGTACAGGTCTAGGAAACCTTCAATCTGCCAAAACCAGAAGCAGAAAAGCTAGAATCCCTGAGAAGTTAAGAAAAACAGCTTATTACCACGGGCTTAGAAGTCAGAATGCACTAGGCTTGAAATTAGGCTTGGTTGTTTATTAGCTGTGTGAACTTGAATAATCAGTTCCTTAAGCTTCAGTTTTCAAATGTGTCAGTATAAAATTTCTCTAATATTTTTGTCTGTGAGATTTCAATAAGATTATGTAAAGTATAAAGAGTTCTAGTCATTCAGATAAATTTTCTTTTCAGTCTCATTATGGTTTTCTTACTTTAACAGCCATTGTTTTATGTAGTAGGGGAAAAATGGACATAGTAAGAAGACATGGTGAGATTCCAGCATATACCAATCATATCATCTTTCTGAAGATCAATGTTCTTATCTGTAATATTGGTCAACCAGTTCTCTTTCTTATTATTGTGTTGATAACTAAATAGAGTATTTAATATAACATTTCCCTATATAGGATATTTTCCTGTACAAAGCCGGTATTCTTAGTAAATGTTGATTCATTATTTATCCTCATTTGAAATCATATGTATTTTTTTCTTTTATATATATTGATTTAAATAAATTTATTGAAACTCTCAAAACCCACAAATTGATTTATTGAATCCTCTAAACCAAGAAATAGATTTATTTAATCCCCCAAGCCCAGAATATGCTGAAACTTTGGTAGTGGCTGCTTACCTGACTGGTGTGCAAATATTTAGAGTGTGGATTAGGTATATCAAAAATTTACTGTTCTATTGGGGTTTTCCTCTGAAATTCAGGAGTGTGAGTTTTAGAATAGAGTGAGTTACTTCCTATCTTGCCTTTGAAATAAATTCTTATTAGAGATCAAGAAGTGACCTTTGCTGCACTAAGTTAATATACATTGGCAAAAATACCAGAAGAAAAATGTCTGGTGTGGCACTTAGTAGGGGCTCAATAAATATTTGATGAGTGAATTAATTAATAATAGGATGGATCAATGAATATATTTCTGTCCTCTTCATAGCTTCATCCCATGGGTCTTTTCTACCTAGGAATCTTCAAGAACTGATGAGTTGGCCTCTGCATGGATGCAGTTATGTTTCTTGTGTTTATTAGATTCTAAGTCATACTGGCAACTCTCCTCTTTACTGTTAGGTTTGGGGAATGTTACAGATTCGACTAAATGAACCATAGCAAATATAAAATAAATCTTTGCCAAGGGGATGGTATAAATTGAGACAATTACTTCTTAGTCACATCAGTTTCTCAGCAAAAACCACATAGCCTTGGCGAATAGCACTGCGATAAAAGAGGCTTGTTTTCCAGAAGACGCTCAAAGTACCTTGACAATCATTGGATGGTTGGTTAAATTGACTTGAGAATTCCGTATCTTTTCTTGCAGCTCAATGGTTTATTAATGATTTTTCCAATTAAATTCAGCTTCATGATATTAAGCAGATAAATTGACTTCTGTGGTTCTAGTTTCTCATCTGTAAATGAGAGGAACACAAAGGTATTACCCAAAATTGCTTTAATCTCTAACATTCTGTGATTCTAACAATATGTTTTGGAAACCTCATAGCTGCCTCCAAATTCAATCTTCCACTTACTGCAGGAACCCCCCCACCCCATTTTTAAAGTGTTTTCTACAGACTCATGCAATTTTAATTTGAACAAGCTCTTATTATAGAATACCTTTTAGGTAAGATAACTCCACTGACTAATTCTTCTAAATTATGAGATAGCTTCTCATTTTGAGACACAGTATCCTTCTAGGTAATGTCTACCCATTTGTTTAACTTTTGCTTCCTTGGAGAAAAGTATATACAGTGCCTCTTTGCTCTACCAGTCTATCAAATATCCATACCTGTCAAGGCTACCATGGGCTTCTCATAAACTTATATGACAAGATTTCCAGTCCTCTGGGATTTAACAATCTCTTCTAAATCCAGAATTAATGAGCTTCAATAAATTTTCCAAAAATCTGTCCCTCTGAAAACAAACAAATAAAAACACAGCACAAATGGCATGAGTAGTAAAGACAGATGCTTTATATATTTAGTCCTTTATTTTGCCAAGAGAGTATAGTGTGATTTTGAAGTTAGATAACTAGCTCTTGATTTCACTTTATAAAACACTAGAAACCCGGTACATGAATTCATGCACCAGAAGGGTCCCTCGGCCTGGCCTGCAGGATAGGGCCAAAACCGGCTCTCTGATAGTCCCTGAGGGGTCCCATATTGTGAGAGGGTGCAGGCCAAGCCAAGGGAACCCACCAGTGCACGATTGGGTCGGGGATAGATGCAGGAGGTTGGACAGCAGGGGAGGGATCACAGGAGGGCTCCAGGGTGTGTCAGGCCCATCTTGCTCAGTCCCAATCGGCTGGACCCCAGCAGCAAGCTAACCTATTGGTCAGAGTGTCTGCCCCCTGGTGGTCAGTGCAAGTCATACGGACTGGTCAACTGTCTGCCTCCTGGTGGTCAGTGCACATCATAGCAAGCAGTTGAGTGGCCTTAGCATATCATTAGCATATTTCACTTTTATTGGTTGAATGGCTGACTGGTTGACCTGACACTTAGCATATTAAGCTTTTATTATATAGGATTAGTTGCAAACTTTTCCAAGTCACTTACCCTTTCTGAGAATGGTTTCTCAACTGTAAGATCATGGTCATCATCATCATCATCATCATGACTCACACCACATCTGTTATTTTGATAAAATGTAAAATGTTTTGAAATTTTAAAGTTTTATACATATGTAACTGTATAACTTTAACAGTAATTTTTGTGTTTGTGCATAACATCATTGCCACCTAAATCCCTTTTAAAAACAAATTAAAAAATAATTGAAATAGGAATTTTTTCTTGATCTGTTAATTTTTGAGAAGGTAGGGAGAGTATTTCAGCTGTATACATACATCCAAACACTAACACATACATACTTTAAAGTTTTAATAAATATATTTATAATTATTTTGTTTAGATATAATTGAGAATCATTAAAATGCTGAAATTAACAATCATCATAAAAATCACAATGTTTATACTGACTTTTGAAAATAATAATGATTACTACCTTGATACCATTGATATAAACTCTGGAATATACAATAATTTTTGTATCAAATTTAAAAGCTCAGAAAATTATGCAAGTAGCATTTTTGTTTGTATTTTTGTTAATCCTCACTCAAGGATATTTTTCCATTGATTTTTAGGGAGAGTGGAAGGAAGAGGGAGAGACAGAGAGAAACATTGATGTGAGAGAGACACATTGATTGGTTGCCCCCTGCATGCACCCAACTAGGGCTGGGGAACCTGCAACCAAGGTACATGCCCTTGACAGGAAATGAACCCGGGGCACATCATTCCATGGGCCAATGCTCTATCAACTGAGCCAAACTGGCTAGGGCCAAGTAGCATTTTAAATAAAATAAAAGAAAGGTTTGCAAATCCTTTGTGTGTGAATTCTTGTGTAAGTTGTAGAATAGTCTATATTCTGTGTATAAGTACTATAAAGATGATTTTTTTAACTGCTACTCATCTCAAGTTTGGTTGGTATCTGTCTATTCTCTTGGCAGTTCATAGCTCATTGAAGGGGAAAAAATGTTCCAAATTAATCTCTAATCCTATATAATAAAAGGGTAATATGCAAATTGACCCTAACAGCAGAATGACCGACCGGGAACAACTGGTCACTATGACACGGACTGACCACCAGGGTGCAGACACTCAATGCAGGAGCTGCCCCTGGTGGTCAGTGTGCTTCCACAGGGGGAGCTCCACTCAGCCACAAGCCAGGCTTACAGCTTCGGGCACAGCGGAATCCCACCACTGTGGCAGTGCTAAGGATGTCTGGCTGCGGCTTAGGCCTGCTCCCTGGGGGGAGCAGGCCTAAGCCACAGTCGGACATCCCCCAAGGGCTCCTGGGCTGCCAGAGGGATGTCTGACTGCTAGCTTAGGCCTGCTTCCAGGGGCCTAAGCTGGCAGGTGGACATCCCCTGAGGGCTCCCGGACTACAAGAGGGTGCAGGCCTGGCTGAGGGACGCCCTGCCCCATGCACAAATTTTCATGCACCAGGCCTCTAGTCTATAATAATAAAAGTGTAATATGCTACTTAGACCGGATGGCCAAATGACCTTCCAGAAGACATTCCAGATGACTTTCTGGATGAAACTAAGGCTGCAAGGGCCAAGGCAAGTGCAGCTGTGAGGGCCAAGCCCCTTGCACAAATTTGATGCATTGGGCCTCTAGTTTTTCTAATAAAACTAGAGATATATCTTCCAAAGGAGAGAAAAATCTCATCTCTTGAATATCAAATCAGCATAGAACATAACAGATAATGATAAGAATACTGCAGTACATTCAGTAAATGCATTTACCGAGAATTTGGGTTTGACTGCAAAATTCTGAGTGGATTATGTTTTCTAATTTTTATTCTTTGTGCAAATTTTCGGTCTATATAAATCATTTAGGTTAAAAAAAAGTCACCCCTCATTTTTTTTTTATTGTAATGAAACCATCAATTGGGCTTTAAATGAGCTGATCAATTTGCATTAACACCCCAAACAGACTCCACCACACATAGTTTTTTTTCTTTAAAACTTATTTTCAGTAGCATATTATGAGTAACTTTGCTGTTTTGCAGTCTGGTCAGTATGAGAGCAACAAAAGAATCTCTCTTTTCCAGGCAAAAATGAATCAGTTCTGTGGGAATGGCTGAATGGAAATTTGGGACAGCAACTGATTCATGAGTTCAGATAGGTTTTCCTTCAAGAAATGGGAACTCAGCCAAAACTGGTTTGGCTCAGTGGATAGAGCGTTGGCCTGCAGACTGAAAGGTCCCGGGTTCGATTCCGGTCAAGGGCATGTACCTTGGTTGTGGGCACATCCTCAGTGGGAGGTGTGCAGGAAGCAGCTGATTGATGTTTCTCTCTCATGATGTTTCTAACTCTCTATTCCTCTCCCTTCCTCTCTGTAAAAAATCAATAAAATATATTTAAAAAAAAAAAAAAGAAATGGGAACTCCATCAACATTTTAGGTGACTTATGCAGAGCTCATTAAAATACGCACCCTTTGAATACTTATCTCTTTAAGTCTGTGAAAAGTGTTTTCAATAGGATAGCTAAACAGTGTCAACAATTGTCAGACGAGGCAGTTAGTTATTAACTAAAGATAAAGGAGCAAACTGAGCCACCACGTGGGGTGGGGGGTAAGAGGCATCATTTACCACGGATTAAGGGAGGGGTAAGGATGTGGGAGAACACTACAAGGGGAAATTCCTTTCGATGAGTACTTGCCTAGTAGAAGCCAAATGATGAACCCAAACTTTGAGTCCTATGTAGTAGGAGCCAAAATGGAGACTGTAAGAGCCGGGATGCACTAGCCTGGGAAAGTTTGGGAAAATGTTGGGATTGGAGAAGAGCACAAGCCCCGTAAAATCGAAGAAGGAGATCGGATGGGGGCGGGGGGCGGAGGGGTACAAGTAGAGGCCCAAGAAAAGCCAGGAAAGAGGTTGGAAAGGTTGGAAGAAAGACTGCTCTTTCCACAAACCCAAGGAAACGTATGGAGGCTAAGCAAGGACCTCAGAGCAGCCACTGCCCTATAGCCTGCCTGTTCTCTCTGGCTCTTGAGACTGTACTGTCACTTGTCACTTTTTGCTCTAACCAATCTTGCCCCTATGGCTTAAAACGCCTCCTCCATGGGTGTCCCTGAAATTCTTTTCCCCTGCCACCACAGAAGAGCCCATTTCCTCTGGTAGCAAAATGGTCTTTTCCCTTTTCTTAATAAATTGGTGATTTGCTTATGAGCATCTTTCTGTTGTTGTAACTTTCTCAGCCATTTTCTAACCCGAACTTTGGAAAGGACCTCAATGTTTCCTGAGCCTTAATCAAGGTTTTTTGATTGTTTGTGAGTGGCTCAGTTGCTGTTTGGCCTTACAATGAATTGCAGTTCATTTTTTCCTTCCACAAATCAATATTTTGATTTTGGTGATGCTAGAAAGAAACACTTTGCAATATGTGGTTTCAGGGGTGGGAGTGAGATGCAATAAAAAGGAACAGAGGCCAGACTTTTCTCCTATTTCAAATAATTAATAGTATACTTACACATTATATTCTATAAAGCTATAGAGCAAATTATAAACCTCTTTTTAAAAATCGAGTGAATTCATATAAAGTATATGTACTACTAGTGGCCAGGTGCACAAAATTCATACACATTAAAAGGGAATTAATTAGAGGAAATATTTTTAATATTGCTATTTGCCCTTTCTCTATAATAGAAGTGTGAAAGATGAAAGGAAATTAGTAAAATGTATATGAAAATAATATATAAATTTATTAATAAATAAACAGTAACAAAAGGATATAAACAACAGAGGCATGATATAAAAACAATAAAAACATGTTATAAAAACAACAGTGATGCAAACAATGACTGATAAAGTGATTAAACTTATTCTAATATCTCCCTGTACATTAAGAGTGAAAACACTTTCAGAGTGCTCGACTAATTTCCCTTGTGATGAAGTATTTAGAACTTTAACATCACATGCTCTTCGAATTTGAGAGAAAGCAACTTATAACTGACCATGTGCGAAAACAGGTTCAGGTGGGAATATTCCTACTCTGTCTAGAGTTTGTCCTTGTGATTTATTAATAGTCATCACAAATGCTGGCATCATGGCAAACTGTCATCGAATCAATCTAAATGGGAAGCCAGTGTCAGATGGGATCAAATCAATTCTTGGAATCAGAACAGCCTCTCCCTCTGCAGATCCTGTTAATACTTCAACCTCGATAATGTTAGGTCATAATCTTTTGATAATAAATCTGGTACCATTACAAAGACCCCATTTACTATTAAGATTTGTCAATAGCATGATGATTGCACCCACTTTCAATTTTAATTTATGATACGGCATTCCTGAAGAAGTAATGCTATTAAGAAATTCGATGGGAAAATTTTCCTTTTCAGCATCATCTGTTGAGTCAATGGAATCATCACTCAAATATGTGTGAAAATCTCCGTCAAGTATATCCAAAATTTCTTCATTTCATTTTTGAACGTGCTCATTTTTTGGACAAAGAATCACACGTTTAGATATATTTTTAATATTATCTATAGATATACTATTTCCAAAGGTAGCTTCAATAATAGATCCATTACAAATCATTTCACAGGGGATTTCAACAATATCCATTCCTAAATGAAAACTGCTATCAAGTTTGCCACCTCCAAGTTTTACTAACCATTCACTATAAGCATAATCCTCTGGTCTCATATTTGTTGTAAGAGACAACTTTCTGAAACATCCCCAAACAGTACAGTACTTTAAACTCGTTTGTACTATGGCCGATCACATAGCATGCGGTACAATACTAAGACATTGTCAAAAATCCCCTCCTAGAAGGAGAACTTTCCCACCAAATACACATTGGAATTAATAATTTCTCTTAGTAATCTATCTATGGCGTTTATAGTATGACTGGATGCCATGGTGCATTCATCAATAATGAGAAGTTGGGCCTTCTTAATAGTTTTAGCAACTTCACTGTTTATATCAAGTATAGAAATTGAAGTTTCATTGAATGGAATTGGTAATTTATATTGGGAATGAAAGGTTCTTCCAGCGAGAAGTAAATTTGCAGCAATTCCTGTAGATGCTGTGGGTAAACAGTACCACCATGACCTCTAATATAATGTATTAAAACTTTATACAGATGTGGGGAGCAGCTAGTGTTTGGATAGGTTCAAGCCTTGGACTGATGAGAGGGCACAGTCCTCTCACTGCCACGTGCAAGTCCCAGCTTGGAAGGCAGGCCCTCCCAGCATAATTATAGCCAACAGCTGTGGTTGTGGGCTTGAACCTATGGTCTGAACACGTGCCTAAGTGATGTGGGCTTAATAGAGTTCAGATGCATGTAGTTGAGTAGGATTGAAACCCACAAGAATGTTGTAAACATCTTGATCACGCCCTTACTTTGCCTCGTGGCATCTGCTATAAAATAAAGATATAAAATAAAGACACGGCTTGTGGACGCAGTCGCTGTCTCTCAGGGAGCAGCGTCCCACCGAGACCCAGCTTTCATTCTCTTGTCTGTCTTTTCTAAGCCTTTCACCACCCCCACTCAGGGTCACCCTTGGCTGTGCTGGCACGGTACATACAGATATGCAGGTGAATAAGATTCCTAGCTTGCAGGCCCCTGACAGCAAGCGGGCCACCTGTCGATTCCGTGAGGAATGGGGCTCCCTCCTCCCTCCTGTCAGGGTCCGGGGTGCAGGTGAATGGGGTTCCTGGCTGGCAGGCCACTGACAGCAAGCTATCCAACAGCGGATTCTGTGAGGAATGGGGCTCCCTCCTCCCTCCTGTCAGGGTCTGGTTTGAAGGCCGCCACGCCACCTGTTGGGCTAGACCCAGAGTTCTACCACGCTGTGGCTTCTGCCTGGGCAATCCAGGATGGACTGCTGCTGGGTGCTCCGGGTGCTCCTAGGGTGGGATCTTCTCTCAGGCCTCGAGGGAAACAGCTCCAGGAGGGCGCAGCCGTTGCCAAAGCAACCCCGGCAGGACTGACTTCCTTCTGGTTGGTGGAACTTCTGTCATGATGGTGTTACACCCAAGGTTTTTATATAAATAGATAAGGGGGGAAAGTTGGGAATTATAAAACTTAAAGGGGTAATTAAGTATAAATTCTGTGTGTGTATTTTGACTTCATTTTTTTAAAAGCAGTTTTAGTTTCACAGCAAAATTAGGGTAAAGGAACAAAGATTTCTCATGAAACCCCTGTCCCCACCATGCGTAGCCTCCCCAATTACCAACATCCCCCAGCAGAGCTGCACATTTGTTATAATTAATGACCCTACACTGACACATCATACTCACCCAAAGTCCATAGTTTACATTATGGTTCACTCTTGGTTTTGTACATTCAATAATTAGATATCCAGAAGTGGGCATTTAACCCTCACACACAGGTGTGATCCATGAAACTGAATAAAAGAGAACATAATTTCCTGGGTGAATTTTTCTCCCCATTTTCTCAAAACAGTGTAGTGTGAGAAGGATGAGATGCCATTGAAACAGGAATTTTTAGGGGTAAAAAAAGACAGATTTTAGAAAATTTTAGAAATTAAGGGGACCATGGAGGAGACACAGGGCTGCAGAGCAGCCGAAGGTATATTTCCATAGAATAGGGAAAATGAAAAGCTGCAACAGGTACATTTCCATAGAATGAGGGAGCTTGGACAGCAAAGGGTCTATATTTACAAAATAAACAGAAGGAAGCCCTCCATCCAGACGGAGAGGAAGAAAGCCCAAAGGGAACAGAAAAACAATAAGGATGGACGGGGGAGAACTTCACATGTCCCATGTGAGGTTCACCTTTGAGCCCAGGAGTTACTATAGTAACCAGTCCAAAGGAATAGTGACCAATCAGAGGGGATATCAAGGCACTGGGATCTGCAGCCTTTATAAGCCATAGGGAAAGGGAACTCAGTGGGACTCTTCCCCCTCCCTACATGGGAGTCCGTTCTGTGGGACTCTTTCGCCCTCCCCACGTGGGAGTCGGTACTTTGCTATACCACCTTCTGTCCGTGGATTCATTATTTGACTCCAGTGGACAAAGAATCTGGGACATCCTGCCCAGAAGAACACCTTGTATTCCAGTCCAGAAATTCTGCTTCATCATGTTATTTTGAACATACTGATACCTTTTATTTTGACCTTCCAGGATTTTAATGACTTCTGATCCAACAGGCCTAAATCATAGAAAGGCATTGCTCTTTAAATAGGTACTTTAAGATTTCTTCAGATATAATGGGGTCTTTGATGATGGTCTAAAGCCTTAGACATGGTCCTTTATTCACCTTTTTTAAAAAAATATATTTGTATTGTTATGCCCAGATTTCATGATCCCCAAAGACCACCAGGGAGCCGAGTCCAATGCAAAAGCAAAGAGCCTTTATTCGAGCTAGCTAGAGCTCAGTCCCACACACACACACACTGGCACAGCGGCAAGGTGGAGAGAGAGAGAGAGCTTCAACAGGACAAAGGTTTTATAGGAGTCTGGGGCAGGGGGAGGGTCCCCTGAGTTGGCTGACCCTGATTGGTCAGTTCCAGGTCACCTGAAGGGACTAGCAAGGCTGTCCCCTACCCACACAGTTTTCCCAGGCTTGTTTGGATGGCGGTTATCATTAGAATGAGAGCAACCTTTCATAGCTTACAAAGAAGTCTGTAACTATTTACTGAGATTTGCTGTACTGAGGATTTGTCCCTCTGCTTTGTCTCTCCCTTAGAGATTAAGAGGAACAAAGAATACATTTCTCTTGACAGACCTCCTATTTAGTGTTTTGTGCACAAAAGGCATTACGCAGTTAATAAACTTGCTGCAATCTCTCGATGATCTGTAGTCCTCCTGATCCCGCTCTCCTGTCTTTCTTTCTTTTCTCAATTCCTACCTCCCTACCTCAGCCCGGTTCAACCTGTCAGGCTGGCCCTGGCACCTGATGGGTGAAGGAGCATGCTACGGTATAGCCCAATTTGAGCCTAGCTGCTTTCTTGTAGTTTTTCTCGGAAGGGAGGTTATTCTGGGGACAGGAGGAAGGGCCTAGCACAAAAATGGAGTCTCTGCCCTTTCAGTATTGCTTTCAGAGAGGAAGGGAGAGGGAAAGAGAGAGACAGAAACATCAGTAATGAGAGAAGCATCAATTGGCTGCCTCCTGCACACTCCCTACTGGGGATTGAGCCCACAATCCAGGCATATGCCCTGACTAGGAATCAAACAGTGACCTCCTGGTTCATAGGTCGATGCTCAACCACTGAGCCACGCTGACCAGGCTTACCTTCTTATAGAACAGTTCAGCCTGCTCAGAAGTAGAGTAGCTGACCAAATCTTTAAATTTCTCTTTGACTTCAGTAAGCAGGTTGGCCACACAGTTCTAGAGGAAGCAGTGATGACCAGTTAACTTGTCATTACTTAGGTGTTTCTGTTAGGGGCAGAAAAATTAATCATGTTCTGTTAACTGTGATTGTTCTGTTCTGATTAGAGAAAGCACATTCTAACCTGGCTGAGAGTTGTATGCCCCAGGACATGGGAGTATCTGAGAACTGTCTATTATCATGGAAAGATTAACCTTGTTTCTGGAAAGAAAACACTGGAATCCCAATTGAGCCTGCCCTTTGCAAACCCCAGCCCACATTGCCTATAATTTGTAACCATTATACTCATTCTTATTATTTTTGCCCACTTCCCCATGTATTCCTTCTACCCTATATAAATAGCTGACTAATGGGGGAGGAGGGTGCAGAGCAGATTTTTGTGGGTGACCTGCTGCTCTTTCATATTGCCAGCATCCTATCTAATAAAAGAGAAACATACAAATTGACCGTACCTCCGCTATGCCCACAAGCCATGCACACCAGCCAATCAGGAGCGAGTATGCAAATTAACCCAACAAATATGGCGGCGGCCATGGAGCTGGAACAAGCAGGAGGCTTGGGTTGCCCCCGACAATGGAGGAAGCTAAGCTTCCCACCCACCCTGGCCTTCGCTCAAGGCTACAAAGTTTCAATTATAGAAGATAAATAAATCCCAGATACCAGGGCCTCCACTTGGGTTGCCGGGGGGTGTGGCCGGCCTACAAACCACCACAAGCCCCTCACCCAGGCCACCCCACATCCCAAGGGAACCCCACCCTGATCTGGGACACCCTTCAGGGCAAACCAGCCAGCCCCCACCCATGCACCAGGCCTCTATCCTATCTAATAAAAGAGTAATATGCAAATTGACCATCACTCTAACACACAAGATGGCTGCCCCCATGTGGACACAAGATGGCTGCCACAAGATGGCCAGCAGAGGAGGGAAGTTGGGAGTGACTGGGCCTGCAGGGAAGGGCAGTTGGGGGGGACCCAGGCCTGCAGGGGAGAGCAGATTGGGGGGGACCAGGCCTGCAGAGGAGGGCAGTTAGGGGTGACCAGGCCTGCAGGGCAGGGCAGTTAGGAGTGACCAGGCCTGCAGGAGAGAGCAGTTGGGGGAGACCAGGTCTACAGGGGAGGGCAGTTAGGGGTGACCAGGCTTGCAGGGGAGGGCAGTTGGGGTGGGTGACCAGGCCTGCAGGGGAGGGCAGTTAGGGGCAAACAGGCTGGCAGGGGAGTGGTTAGGGGGTGATCAGGCTGGCAGGCAGAAGCGGTTAGGGGCAATCAGGAAGGCAGGTAGGCGAGCAGTTGGGAGCCAGCAGTCCTGGATTGTGAGAGGGATGTCCGACTGCCCATTTAGGCCCAATCCTGGTAGAATCTGGCCTAAATGGGCAGTCGGACATCCCTCGAGGGGTCCTAGATTGGAGAGGGTGCAGGCTTGGCTGAGGGACACACACTCCTATGCACAAATTTCATGCACCGGGCCTCTAGTTATTAGAATAAATGCTCATATATGATTCAACCCCATCTCTGCCTAATAGGCTCAAGTAGTGGCAGGCAACCTGGACCCATTTGTTGTCAGTTTCATTTCAATGCTGCCAGTGTGAGGGGCCTTTGCATATTGAAAAATTTAAGTTGAAGGAGTTTGAGAATACAGCAGAAGTCGGAAGGGCACTGACCTCCTCTTGCCCTCCCTTTCTTCCCTGAACCAAGCCATATAACTCTCCTGTGAGAGCTGCCACCCCAGTACCCCGAGGAAAGGAACATCTTTATCTCTGAAAACAAAGGAACACCAAGAAGAATCCTAACAAACAGGCCTTGCTAAGTTTCCCTCCCTTTACTACTATTAACTCATACTCCTATCTATCGCATTCCTCCATGAATGTCCATCTTTCATCAATCCTAGCATAAAATACAGTGGTCTGTCTCTTTGGGTCTGTATTTCCTCATGAAGGCTTCTGTGTCATCAGATTTAAATAAATGTGTATGCTTTTCTCTTGTGAATCAATTTTTGTTATTTTAATTTTTAGACACAGCCAGGGACTCTAAGATGGTGAAGAAAACGTTTCTTTTCCCCTACAATGTTGTTTATTCAATGTTGTTTAGACACTGGGAGGTCGTAGATGTAGAAGTTAACTTTTAAAGTTGTGTTAATCTTTGCAAAGAAGTAGGAAGTAAACTGAGAATGGTGATAGAAGAGATTTGGAATTTTGAGGAAAGAGAAAAAGATATGACAGTTATCTATCAGAGAAGGAGAATGAATGGGTCATGAAACTATAGTCTGATTATTAGGTAGCATGGAGGGTCCACTTGAACTTATGGTTGTGAATTTAGTGAAACTAGTCATTGTGAATAAGCAGCCATGTTTAGCTGCCTGGGAACAGTCAGTTTGGAAGTACATTAGTTGATCTTATTATAATATTATTTTTTGCCAAATGAATACAGTGAAGTAAAAGAGAGTCATGGGTTATGGACAGTTTCGGCAGGTGAATAGTTATAATAGACAACGCAATTAAACTCATTAAAGTGGGAAATGAGGACATTAATGAGGGTAATACATACAATTACTTAACAGAGGTAAGTAATTAAGGTACAGAATCTGGTGTGGTGGCTTACTTATGAATTTTGGTGTTAAGTCAAAGAAATATAGAACAAGACAAACTTACTATAATTTTTAAATATTATATTGATCCAAAAGCAAGCAAAACACACATACACACAATCTCTCTCTCTCTCTCTCTCTCTCTCTCTCTCTCTCTATCTATCTATCTATCTCTCTCATTCTCTCTCTCTCTTTCTCTCAGCATTCTTATAGCATCCTTTTTTTTCTACTCTATCTTAAGATATTTGTTTGGACAATTGAAATTGTGTATAGTCTTATTCACAGAGAATATCTCACATCTTTTTTTTTTTCAAAAGAGAAAGAATGATGAGACATACTCCACCATCACATCTAGATGAACCATTTGAATGGTAGAAGGCAACTGCCAACAAAAAAAGTGTACAAATAAACAAATATGTCTTTGAAGGGAAATAAAAGTCCAGAGAATCAAATGCTCAGTGCTGCAGTTGTTACATTTCTTTCATTTATCATTTCAAGCTGTGTTATTTTGATGGCTTTTCAGCTGTGAGACTACTGGTGCTGATGCAGAGATAATGAAATACTGAAAGCCTCAAACAACAGCAATGTCTGTAACTGGTAATGGGCATCCTCCTTCAGTTTATTAATTCCAGCTGTGCTGCTTGACTGTGTTTGTGAAGAGCTGCCACATGAGGTGAATAGTGAATGGAAGATAAAGGATCTGATGTCAGAAGCAACTGGATCACATCAAACCTGTATTACAAGATAGGCAGGACGAGGAAATTCTCCTCCCTCCATGAAAGACAACTCCATGGTCTTTAAGATAAAATGTGTCCAATAGAAGCTCCTTTCTGTGGAGCTGTGCCAACCCCAATGCTCACAATGGCACTTAATAATGAAATTACCTATTCTGTGCCCAGACAGTACTCTGAGCAATATCCTAAAACGAGGGGCGGCGGGGGGGGGGGGGGGGGGGGGCCTCAGCCCGGCCTGCACCTTCTCGCAGTCCAGGACCCCTTGGGGGAATGTCTGACTGTCAGATTCCTAAGCCAGCAGTCAGACATCCCTCTACAGTCTGGGGCTCTTGCAGTACGGAACCCCTCGCTCCTTATTGCCCACCTGCAGCAGAAGTGGGAGAGGCTCCTATCACCGCCACTGGGCTTGCCAGTCATGAGCCCAGCTTCTGGCTGAGCTGCGATTTTGGTGTGGGAGCACACTGACCACCAGGGGGCAGCTCCTGCGTTGAGCGCCTGCCCCCTGATGGTCAGTGTGTGTCATAGCGACCGGTGGTTCCGCCATTTGGTGGATTTGCATATTACTCTTTTATGATATAGGATATTCAAGACATCAAAGTGTGACTGAATATTTTTCTCATACTAGGTTTTCTGGATAGAAAAAAATTCCAATAATTTCATTTACAGTAAGATTGAGAATGTTTGCTACCTTAGTCTTTACCTTTCTCTTTAAATTGATTGTCATGGGCCATTTTAACTATGCTAAAAAATAAAAAGAATGAAACAAATGAGTTAGGAAAATGGAAAGAGTGTTTACTCCCAAACTTACAATAAAAGAGGTGAACCAAGAGCAAGTGTCCAACTTTCCTTGCTTCTCCAGGAGCTGACGTTGCAGGACAACCAAACAGCCCCCAATCCCTAAGGAGAGTAAGGAGCCTGCAGGGAGAGGTAAGACATGAGCAAAGGTGTCACTGGGCAAGATGCAGCGTGTTGCTGATAGGAAGGGTTCAGCCAAGGTGATTGGCCATTGTTGGCAGGTTGGCCTAGTAGGCACTGTTGGGAGAGAGAGGGTCCTGAGAAAATCTCCCTGCGGTGCACACCTTGGGAAGGGGAGCAGCTGTCATTGCAGGAGGGATTTAAAACCCCAGTGGGACCCTCCTCCCCTTCATCTGTGAGAGGCAGGGCTACAACACTGTCACCCATGCAGCTCTAAGAGAGGTGAACAGTAAACAAATGATACCTACAACCAACTCCCTACTCCTGGAGCAGAGTCATGAATATGCTGGGCTCAGACCTAAATAACGTGGGGAGGGGTGAGAGCATGGAGACCACATCTTTGAAACCCAGTGACTTCATGCCAACCTGAGACTGAGACTTCATCAAACTAATAGACACTAAGCCTTTTCTCCCCATTCCCCTGTACTCACATTTCACAGGCAATCCTCTGCCAGAATATAAAGCATTGGGCCATAAGTAACTAGTAAGGTAAGTAGTAAGTAAGATGCAATTCCTCTCAGAAGTTTGGCTCAAAGGGAAAAACCTAAGAATGAAGGTTGGACCAGAACTAAAACACACAAAATAAATATTTAAATAAATAAAAAACCATATCTCTGACATACTAGCTTTTCCTCTCACCTCCACCACCCCCCCAAAAAAATAAAAATGCTAAATATGAAAAAACATTCTTTAGTCAACAGGATTATAATACCTTTCAGAACTTTGACCTATTTTGAACTCAATGAACATAAAAGACAACATATTAACATTTGTGAGATGTAGCTAAAGCAAGGCTTACAAATAAATTTGTAGCAACAAATACTGATATTTTAAAGAAAGAACTCAGGTCAGTAATTGAGAGCCCATGCTTTGACACTAAGGTAAAATTATACTGATAGCAAGCAGAATGAAGGATTTAATGAAGATAAGAATAAAAGCAATGATACATAGAACAGGAAAACAATTACAAATAATTAAAACTAAATGGTGGTTCTTTGGAAAAAGAAAATTAATGAATTTGTATCCAATCTGGACAGAATAAGGGACAGAGAAAGAATAAGTACTAATTGCCAATATCAGAAATGAGAAAGATCACCGCAGACCACACAGGCTTTAAAGATAATGAGGGAATATTACAAATAATTATATGCTTAGCACTTGGTAGAAAGTGACCATGTTTTTGAAGTTCACAATCTACTAAAGTTAAATCAAGAAAGAAATTGAACTTGTAGATGAAATCTTCCATCAAAGATAACTCCACATCTATTATGTTGTTTTTATTTAATCCATTTACTTATTTTTAAAATTTTATATTTCAACTAGAGGCCTGGTGCATGACATTCATGCACTGGGGGGTGAGGGGGTCCCTCAGCCCAGCCTATGCCCTCTTGAAGTCTGGGACCCCCTTGCTGGACATCCCCCAAGGGGTTCTTGGCGCTGCCGCTTGTGCTGAGCTCAGTGGCAGTGGCAGGAGCCTCTCCTGCCCCTGAGGCAGCACTAAGGAGCAGAGAGCCGACTTCTGTCTGAGTGGCGCTCCCCCTGTGGAGTGCACTGACCACCAGGGGGCAGCTCCGGCGTTAAACGTCTGCCTCCTGGTGGTCAGTGTGCATCATAGTGACTGGTCATTCTGCCATTCAATCAATTTGCATATTAGCCTTCTATTATATAGGATTACAGTTTACATTCATTATTATTTTGTATTAATTTTAGGTGTACAGCATAGTTGTAAGATAATCATATACTTTACAAAGTGGTCTCCTTGATATTTCACATACCTACCTGGCACCTTACATAGTTATTACAATTTTGTCCTGTCAGAATGGCTACCTTTAATAAATAAATAAAAAACAAGTGTTGCCAAGGATGTGGAGAAAAGGAGTCCTCATGTACTGGTGGTGGTAAAGCTGATTGGTGCAGCCACTATGTAAAACAGTATGGAGGTGCCTCAAAAAAATATTAAAAATGCAACTGCCTTATGGCCAAACAATTCCGCATCTGGGCTTATATCCAAAGAAACTCAAAACACCCTTAGAAAGACTTACATGTTATATGCAACCCTATGTTAATTGCTGCATTATTTACAAGAGCCAAGATATGCAAGCAATCCAGGTGTCCATCAATAGATGTGTGGATCAAAAATATATGGTGCAATGAAAAAGGACCAACTAGAAATTAAACATACACTGACTGAAATAAAAAATATTATACAGAGACCTAAAAACAGACTAGAGGAACACAAGAATCAAGTCAAAGAATTGAAATACAAAGAACCAAAAAACACTCAACCGAAAAAGCAAAAAGCAAAAAAAAAATCCAAAAAGTTGAAGATAGTGTAAGAAGACTCTGGGACAACTTCAAGCATACCAACATCAGAATTATGGGGGTGCCAGAAGAAGAGAGAGAGCAAGATACTGAAAACCTATTTGAAGAAATAATGACTGAAAACTTCCCCCACCTGGTGAAAGAAATAGTCTTACAAGTCCAGGAAGCACACAGAACCCCAAACAAAAGGAATCCAAAGAGGACCACACCAAGACACATCATAATTAAAATGCCAAGAGCAAAAGACAAAGAGAGAATATTAAAAGCAGCAAGAGAAAAACAGTTAGTTACCTACAAGGGAGCACCCATACAACTGTCAGCTGATTTCTCAACAGAAACTATGCAGGCCAGATGGGAGTGGGAAGAAATTTTCAATGTGATGAATAGCAAGAACCTACAACCAAGATTACTCTACCCAGCAAAGCTATCATTCAGAATTGAAGGGCAGATAAAGAGCTTCACAAATAAGAAAAAGCTAAAGGAGTTCATCACCACCAAACCAGTATTATATGAAATGCTGAAAGGTATTCTTAAAGAAGAGAAAGAAGAAAAAAGTAAAGATAAAAATTATGAACAACAAATACATATCTATCTACAAGTGAACCTAAAAATCAAGTGAATTAAAAATCTGAGGAACAGAATAATCTGGTGAATATAATAGAATCAGGGGCATAGAAAGGGAGTGGACTGATAATTCTCAGGGGAAAGGGGTATGGGGGGGTTCATGAAGAGACTGGACAAAAATCATACACCTATGGATGAGGACAGTGGGGAGGAGGTAAGGGCAGAAGGTGGGGTGGGAACTGGGTGGAAGGGAGCTACGGGGGGAAAAAGGAGAAACAATTGTAATAATCTGAATAAAGATTTATTAAAATAAAAAATATATATGGTGCATATATATGACAGAACATTACTCATCCATAAAAAGGAATGAAATCTTACCATTGTGATAGCATAGATGGACCTAAAAGGTATTATGCTAATACAGTAAGTCAGGTTCAAATGTTTTCACTGTCAAACATGTAAGGAAAAAATGATACACATTTTTCACAAATTCTCCCAGAAAATGGAGGAGGAGGAAACACTTTTGAAATAATGTTATGAGGCTAGCATTTATACCAGAAAAAAAAGTCTTCTTTAATATTTGAAAATTAATCAATGCAGCATGAAAACAGACATAAGGAAACTCATTTAATCATTTCAATAAGTGCAAAAAAATCAATAGGAAAAAACACATCCATTCAAAATAACAATTCTGAATTAGTAATAATTAGTAACCACATCTGGTAGAGTTATCTATCAAAAGCTTACAACTAACATTAATTTAATAATTAAAAACTGAATATTTTTCCCTAAGATCAGTACACTTTAAGGAAGTTTTCTCCCCACCACCCCCAACAACTCAACATCATATTAGAAATCCTAATGTTTTATTAGTCTCTTCTTTACTCTGTTGGTGAGGGAGAGATTGCCACCTCAAAGTTTTGGGGCTAGTGATCTACAGGACACCAAACACTTGATAGATGAAATTGACTGCAGTTTATTATTGACATAAGTTTGCAGCTCGGAGCAGGAGGATACTGTACAGCCTGCAGGGTCACACAGGCGCTGCTCTAGGGAACTAAGTGATTAAGTGGGGACTGTAAGAGATAGGTTTTGTAGTAGCAAGAGGGTTGAGTGACCCCTGATTTCTGTGGCAGAATGTGATTGTTTCCTTTGGATAATGCCACAAACTGACAGGGAGGTGAACCCCATTCCTCAAGGATAAGTAAGCACTGTGCCAGGATAAGGAGTGTGGTTTGGCTAGCCAACCTCACCCACAGGAGGAGAAGAAATGACGTGTGGTCAGGTCATTTGAGGACCTCCCAATTTTACCAGCTATAATGGGTTGAATTGTGTCCTCCTTACTCCCCAAACATATCAAAGTCCTAACTACAATATCTCGGAATGTGAAATCATTTGGAAAGAGGGTCATCTTAGATATGATTAGTTAAGATAAGATCTTAGTGGAGTAGAACAGAACCTTAATCCACTATGGTTTGCATCCTAATAGGATCAGGAGAAAATACCCAGAGGCATAAACACACACAGAAAAGATGGTCATATGACAATGGAGACAGAGATTGCAGTGATGTATCTATGAGCCAAATGATGCCAAGTGTTGGCAACAAACACCAGAAACCAGACTAGGCAAGGAAAGCTTCTTCCCTGTAAGTTTCAGAGGGAGCAGAGCTATGCTGACATCTTGAATTTAGGTTTCTAGCTGCCGGAACTATGAGAGAATAAATTTATATTATACATATATTTCATATACCTATATTTCAAATATATAAATATGTATGTATTTCATATTATACATATTATATTTTACTAGAGGCCTGGTGCACAAAAATTCGTGCAATGGGGTGGGGTCCCTCAGCCCTGCCTGCCCCCTCTCACAGTCCAGGAGTCCTCAGGGGATGTCCTACTGACAGCATGGGGAGCGGGCCTAAACCATAGTCTGGCCTCCCTCTGTGGGAGGCGACTGGGCAATCAGGGGAAGGTGCCACCCCCATCACCCCACCGCTGCTACCACTGCTGGCCTCTGCGGCTGCCTGCCCATGGCCACCACAGCTGCCTGCCCTCAGCTGCTGTAGCTGACTGCCCTCGGCCACCACAGCTGCCTGCCCTCCTCCCTCACAGCCACTGTGGCTGCCTGCCCTCAGCCCTCGCAGCTTCCACGGCTTTGTCCGGAAGGATGTCCAGAAGGATGTCCGGAAGGGCGTTCAGCTGTCCGGTCTAATTAGCATATTATGCTTTTATTATTATACATATTATTTCATATTGGTGGTTTTAATTTAGTAGCTAACTCTATTCCCAACATTATTCTTGTAATTTTCTGTCAATGTATCTCTACCGTATACTAGGACTACTAGTAGAATCATGCCTTAGTCAAAAAAATGTAATACAAATATATATTTTTTTAAATTCCCATTCAAAGGTTTAAGTTTTGGCTTCAATTCTCAGAATCCTTCTTTTTTTACTCAATTTTCTCCAGGGACCTGAGCTAAATTATACATCCCATGTGCATCTAAGCATACCATGGATTAAAGGACGATGATGACACAAAGGTAAACTTCTTTACACAAAGGTCATACCAAAAGTCGTTGTAATTGATTAGGTGGCATCTGCTGGCCCAGTGGTACAAGATTGCTTTCATTCACACCCTGCAGGTTTATGTCACCAGTTTTCCAGGCGAGGCCCTTCATGGGCTGAACTCCTGTCTGAAAATTCATTTGAAATTCCTCACCTGACTACAATCTGTCAAATGCAGGCTGATAACCCTAGCCTAGTTTTAAAAAGGAAAAAAAAAAAAATCTGACAAAGATGAGGACATAGGAAAATAGCTTCGAACAAACATTCAAAAAGTATAACTTATTGTGCCACTTAGCAGGAGCCGCATTCAGTGAGACAGCAATGCTATTCGGTAGAGATGGGCGTGATTGAAAGTGATTTAATAAGGTAAATGACAATTTGCTTTCTGTCCTTTTCTTAGATAACTGTCAAGATTTAGATAATGCCATCTCACCTCGTTTTGTCAAGTGTCCAGGTGATTTAGTGAGATTAGATCATTAATGGCCCCAACCCTGGAAAAAGGAAAGGATGTTATTCACTGCTCCCTGTTTTACAGAACTGTTATATTTGTAAAGAATGTGAACAGCTTTGAATATAAGAACTCACAAAGACCTAGACCTTGTTATAATTTTAAGAATATCTGGCATTGGACTAACATTTTATAGTTCTTCGTGTTTTTCAATATTATTTTCTTTCTTGGTTCACGCAGAAATGGGATGAGATAAGTGGTCAGAGAGTAGAGTGAGGAACATAAGAAGATGAGGTTAAATTTGTGTTGGAATGATTCCTTTCCCTAAATCCAAGTCCTCTGAGCATTAGGGTCTGATCAGTGTGAGCTGCTTGACCCATCAAGAGACAGAGGTAAATGGAGTTAGTCCATCAAGACCTGAATCTGTCTTCTAGGCATTTACATTCTATTGAGAGTCTAGGTAGCATATTGGGCACTTTCATACTCCATCTTGACAATGATTCTGAAAGTTTGGTATTATAGTCAGAATATGACATGAGTAAATAGACTGAGAGTAAAGATATAAAACACTAAATGGTAAGAAATAGGTAAATAGTTTAATAAATTTACTTTGCTTGTTCGACTTGTGAAGATCTTGAGGGCAGAAACTATTAAATAATTTGGCCACTGTAAATTAGTTTTTCTGTGTTTTATGTAGACTGGCCAAACTCTTTTTGTTACATACTACCCACCTTTGGAACTAGACTCCAAAAGGGACTCTAATCCATAAATAGTGACTGAGATGTGGGGTGCATGGTCATTTACCCCATTGTTATTATACCTTGATACCTATATTCAATTAGACTTGTCCGAAAGAAATTTGTTTGAATGTTTGATACATCAAGAGCTTTACCTTTGGAGGAACAATCACACTGCTCATGGCTCTGTAACTCAATGTCTACGAAAGGGTTCTGAAAGCCAGCACACAACTCTAAATACCCACCCTCTTACTCTGATGCAATATCCACTGATCAACATCATCGAGTTTATTTCCCTATCTGAGTTCATTCTAAGTTTCCCGTAGGTTAGTGTATCAACAGAACTTTGAACTTCTGCTTATGTTCTTTTTTTCCTTGCTGTGATGCCCTTCTAAGCCTACACCCAGCATGAAGCCATCCTCAGGTACATCAACCCTTTCTCTGCAGTACTTCTCATACTTTCATGGCACCCAGCCATAAGCTACCTGGTGCTGTTGTTATTTTGTGCCTGATTCATGTCAGCATGTAGGTTCTTGATGCTAATAATAAGTATTATTAAATTTTCATTCATTGATTCTGAATATACCAGTAAAATGAGAACTCTACAAATAGTATTTAACTACTACTATTGCTATGTAAATTATTCATTTAATCCCAGAAGGATTGAATTATTTACAATTTAAATATGAGAAAGAAGAATATCAGAATGATTAAATAAGTTAACCCACGTTCACACAGCTGATGGCCAAAAGATTGATAGGAAAAGCCACATTGATTTTATTTTAAAAGGATTTTTCTCTTTTATTATACCTTCTCCAAAGTAGACAGCGTGCCTTTTATATCTTTGAGGACTCTTTGACTAGCATAGTAATTCACATGTAGTCAAAACTCAATAATTATAAAAATTTTAAGTAAGCTGTTTATTCCACTGACAAAAAATAAAGTTTTACTATGTTCAATATCCCATTTCCTCAACACCTGAATATTTAAGAAAGCAACATCATCTGCTGGAAAAAATGAATGAATTAATGAACAGCTGTATGGGCATACCCAGGAATTTCTCAACTGTTAAACATTTCCAAAAAAGGAACCCTATTAAAAAAAGTAATTGCAGTGGAGAAAAGAAGTTCACCCTAGCACTATTTAGTTTTAAAATTTGAAAATATCCCATTCAATAGAACAGTTTACAAATGTTCAAATACCATTTATAAAAATAGAAATAACATGAAAATGAGATATTCTGGTGCTTGTACAATTGGAAACATATTTTTAAAGATTCATTAATAAAATTAGTTAAAATAAAGACTTCCAACTCTCTCACTGACTTCCAGTTCAGTGTTTTGTCATGTCCTCCAGTACCATTCATGTCTGTGTATTGACTTTTAGGCTCTGCAACCACCCAAGACTCAGCTCCAGAGCTTTCCAGCTTTAGGTTATATGCACCAACAATCAATCGACTCCTCAAGCTAAGCTGTGTTCCTAACTTTGGTAATGCCATTTATTTGTCAGCATGCCAAATATTTTCTCACTGATCCCTCCCAATGCATCTGTAAAGTATTTATGAAAGAGGCACTTCTGATTTCCTTCTGGACGCATAGCAACTCTGTATTTGTAAGCCTTCTATGCAATTACGAGGAACAATGTAGCTGTGTTTTGGCCAATGGAAGGTAGCCAGGGGATGATGTATTTTACTTTTTAACTGGTCAGTAAAAACATCTTCTGCAGCCTTCTATGCCCTCTTCCCTCCACCCATGGATGCTGAAAGCAAAGGACTCCAGATCAGCATAGTCACATGAAGGAAAAAAGGAGGATTCGTGAATGCATCACTTAGAGCAGCAATTTTCAACCTTTTTCATCTCATGGCACATGTAAACTAATGACTAAAATTCTGCGGCATTGCCCAAACTGGTTTGGCTCAGTGGATAGAGCGTTGGCCTGCGGACACAAGGGTCCCAGGTTCGATTCCAGTCAAGGGCATGTACCTTGGTTGCCAGCACATACCTGGTAGGGAGTGTGCAGGAGGCAGGTGATAGATGTTTCTCTCTCGTGGATGTTTCTAACTTTCTGTCCCTCTTCTTCCTCAATGTAAAGATCAATAAAATATATTAAAAAAAAAATTCTGCGGCATATCAAAAAATATATTTTTTGCCCAACGGACAAAAAAATAGTTTTAGTTTTGATTTCACACTGGACAGCTATTGTTGTGTTGGCTATTGTCTTTATTATTATTATTATTTATTTGACAATCTGAGGAAAAAGTGGTCAGTGCCCTTGACTAAATAGTCAGATATTGCATGTTTTAAAAATCCTTGTGACACACCAGTTGAAAATTGCTGACTTAGAGGAGAGCCACCCAAGAGAGTTGTCCAACAAAAGATAGTTGAATCAAATTTTGTCTGAAATAAACATCAGGGTTTATTTCTACCATGTCATAGTGTAGCTTTCCATACCCAATGCATTGTCATTATCCATGTGCTTTATATGAAGAAACTAAAGTGTAGAAATTTGAAGAGCTTGTGCAGTTACACATAGAGAAGGTAAAGTTAGAAAAAGAATAAAGTCAGTCTGACATCAAAGCTTATGTCTGTTCCATTATGAGACTCAGTACTGTCACTTTAATTTTAAAATATGTGCCTATTATTATGTATAGTAATAAAGCTAGGTAAAAATTAAAAGCTCAGTTATTAAGGGGTAAAGAGAATATATTTTGTTATAACCAAAAGTGACATTGCAGGAAACTATGAAAATCAAATTTGAAAGAATATTTTGTAAAAAATGTTTACAGGAGAAATGAAAAATGCAGTTATGCATATATTTATATATGTATGTCTATGTGTGTTCTTAATCCAGTTTTGGTTATATATGAGATAAAAATACATCAAAACAAAATCTATTTGTATTTACAGGGGCGTTCTTTAAAAAGTGGTAGTAAGAAATATTTTTACTGTCAAATTTAATACTCTACCAACAATCTTAGTTTACCCTGTAAATATTAGTGGAAAGGATTATTTGCATTCTTGAGTAGGCCCTGACCATTCCTGGTGCTAGGCTGGATTTAGATATAGGGCAGCTGCTGTTGGCCAAGTTTCTGTCTGTTCCCTGGGTCCCAATCTGAGCTGGGCCAAGTCTCTGTCTGTCACCTTTGTCCCGATCTGAGCTGGGCGTGGGAAGCAAAGCAGCCATGGGGGCAGGAGACCTCCCTCAGAAGGGGTGAGGGTTCAGGCCCCTGAAAGGTTGGTGGGGAGAGGGTCTGTGCCCCACCTCTGTTGACTCCCAAGTTCTCTATTGATGGCCCCTCTGCGACTGTGCCTAGTTTTACTTATTTCCTTTATTATATACTTTTCAATTTGTCTGAAGTAATTATGGATTATTTATTAATACAAAAATATATGTATTAGATGAAACACGTAGACAATTTATATCCCTTTTGACCTCAAGGCAACACCTGAGTCACACTGAATTCATAATTCTGTGTGTTGCAGAAACACCTGAGTGCATGAATGGCAGGCCCTTTTGTTGTCTAAGCAGCCAAGTTTGCAGCTGGTGATATTTTTCTATAAAGAATTTATAACTTTTCTTCTTAACTAAGACACCATTCTAAATGGTTCATGATGTGTGTCATAAATAACTTTTATTGCTCTGCCTCCACTGAACCCAAATGGATTGCTGTTACTTTAATGTAGTCAATATGTACAATTATTTTTCTGAATGATTCTGACTCTATCAGCATATATAATATTTGGGCATTTTTAATCTTTAATACTGTCTCAAATGTTATACAAGCTTTCTGCAGACTCCTGGGATTATTTAATTTCAACATAAAACATTGTGGGCAACTTCAGTGCTGACAAGCTATCCCAGCCAAAAGCTCAACAGCAAATCAGTTAAAACTAATCCAAGGTTCATTAATCACTTAATATGCAGTGCGAGCTTTCCTATTCCTGCATTCTACAGGAGACGGTTAAAACACAGTGCTGCTGTTCTCAGAGCCTGATCCTTAAGACTGAGGACGAATACACTATTTCTCCAACCAGTGTGCAGGCAAAACAACAAAAATGTTACTTAGGAAGGGTTTATATTTTTTTCTAATTTATGTTACTATTATGATGATCTAAGTTAGTTCCTTTTTAATAATATGAAGCTAGGATTTGCTTTTATTTTATTGTCTTCAGAAATGTTGTCTTTTAAAAACAGTCAGCAGAAAAAAAACATGAAAATTTACCCTCAAAAGTTCTTTCTGGGAGACATGGGGTTGTTTATGAATTAAATTAAACTAAGACCAATTTTTGGACAGATTCAAGAACATCCCTACAGCCTTTCAGTGAACACATAGCTGAAAAATTATAGGCCTGAAGTAAAAGTATAGGACCACAATTCTTCATTCTTGTCTATCAGCCTTATATAGCTATTAATTTATTCAGGTCTATATTTGGCAGTTGGTGCTTTCAGCAGAAATATTTTTTTTTCCAGTGATGTGCTTTGTTGTCAGGTTAATATATTTTTGAGATCACTATTCAAACTTGTTATGCTTATCTCAGCGAGTTTTGGAAAAGTATCAAGTTTTGATTTTATTGATTGAGAAATAACTTGTGTAGGGGAGACAAAAACTTTTTCTCTACCCTTTCAGGGTCTACAGCTGGGCTTGAGAATTAGATTAACATATGTATATTTTTAACTTAAGTTCTTTATTGTTTAACTAGTAGCCCTGCACACAAATCCATGTGCCAGTAGGTCACTGCTGCCCTCCTGTAGCTCTCCGCCTGCTGCCCCACCCTCCTGTAGCTCCCTCCACCCCCCATAGCTTGCTGTCCTGCCCTGTCCTGAAGCTCTCTGCTGCCCACTTGTAATTTGCTGCCCCACCCTCCTGCAGATCTGTGATCCAGTCTTATGAGGTCGGTCACTACACCTCAGGGCGTAATGGATAATTAGCATATTCCTCTCTTATTATATAGGATGTGTTACATAAGTCTCCTTTTTCCCCCCATTAACCTCTCCCTGGCACCCCCGAAACCCCTGCACATGCCCTCACCCCCTTCCCCCCTCCCCGTCTGTATCCATTGGTTATGCTCATATGCATGCATACAAGTCCTTTGATTGATCTCTTAGCCCCTCAACCCCTGCCTTCCCTCATAGGTTGGACAGTCTATTCAAGATTATCGTAAGAAATATTTGCAGAAAGAAAGCATACAAATGTGTTTTATATATGTTTGACATTACAGAGAGCCTTCATAAGGAGAGCAAGACCCCCAAGAGTAGCAAAACCTAAATGATTTTATACTACATTGAACAAAGAGAGACAATTGTGGGAAATATATGAGGAGGCTAACGGATAACTGTTATTTTAACAAGGTATTTGCACAGAATTCTATACTCTCTCTGGTATTAGAATGTTTCTTTCCTCTTAGTATAGGGAGGGCATCTTTCACATGGGAGTCTTCTGTTTTCAGGGAGAAAAGGGGAAGTCAGAATGCCCTTCTTACACCTGCGATTATATTTTTAAAGTGCTTTATCTCACAATAACTTGGGATATTTGGGGGAACGTATTCTGCATTGTGATCCGATTGCTTTGATTTTTTTACATTGCCTCTTTTCTCTCTCTTTTTCTCCCTTCAGATCTTTCAAGATTTGCCTTTATTCAGAAACTTTTTTTGCTCTCAGTCTAATGCATTTTGATTCTTTACAAGCAGCTTTATTTCCTATCTGTCCACGAAACTCATGTGCATGAAGACAGATTTTGGTTCCTTTCATGAGAACCCATACTTGTTTTGACTGGTGGAAAACTATTCTTAAAATGATGGACAGCTATGGAATGCAAGTGTCTAGGGGTCCAAGCTTTAGAATTGGAAAAAAGCATGATTGTGTGTTGCCCATAGTACATTATAGTGAAATGAAATCTAGAGGTTATTTAAGTTCTTTGAGTCTCAGCTTCTTTATTAATAAACTAGAGGCCCAGTGCACGAAATGCATTCAAGGGGCTTGGCTCCCGCCGCTGTGGTGGCTGTCTCGGCCCTAGCAGCTCTGGCTTTGTCCAGAAGGTCGTCTGGAAGGATGTCCAGTCTAATTAGCATATTATGCTTTTACTAATAGCCCTGCACACGAATCCGTGCACCAGTAGCTTACCAGTAGCTCGCTGCCGCCCTCCAGTAGCTCTCTGCCCACTGCCCCACCCTCCTGTAAGCTACTCCCATCCCCCTCCCCACTGCCCCCCTCATAGCTTGCTGGTCTGCCCCCTCCTGTAGCTCTCCACCGCCCACTTGTAGCTTGCTGCCCCACCCTCCTGCTGATCTGTGATCCGGTGTTAAATGATCGGTCGTTATGCTTCATGGCATAATGACCATTTGCATATTATATCTTTATTATATAGGATTATTAATAAATTGGGGATAATAATTATACCCATGTTATGAAATGATTGAGATAAATAAAATAATGCTTATAAAGTGCTTCTTTGTCACACATCTGCTATAATAACCTACACAAACTAGTTTTTCATTGTTCTGGTTCTTATATAAGCATTCCACCCCATATATTATGGCAACAACTTCTTTTCCAGTTTCTTCTCTGCATACTGTATTTGTTTTACTATAACAGTAGAACTGTTACACAATAGATTCATCTAGGTATTCAAATATTCTGGTTTAAATTTTTTATATATTCATTACCTCCATTCAAATAAATATAATATTATTATAATACAGTAATGTTTAATCTGTACAATTTTGCACATTCATAAGTGACAGCTTGTAGAGCTATTCATGGATGTGCATGGTAAACTTAGTAACCTGATAATTAATAGAGGTTTTGGCTTGACGAATTTCACGTTGTCTGATTCTGCTACACTAGTAATCCTACTAAATTCCATTCTTGAGACCGAATATGCAGCCCAGAATATATTGCTTCAGACAAATCATGAGAAAGATTAAATTCAATTAAAAACTTTACTACATGACACATTAGGTGAATTAAACAGCTCACCTGTCTTTCCTTTGTATTAGTTAATCTCCTCTAGGTGTCCGGAAACAGGCATACCAAGGTTACCTTGCATTAGCAAGGAACAAAGCATGTTCCAGTGAACCCTAATTTGCAGAAATATGTCAGTCAATAGGGTCCTGTTAAAAAATAAGTGTGGGGAATGCTGACTAAAAATAATTCTCACAGAGTTTTGTTTTCACTCTAGGGCTCTTCAACACCTGTACTTGATTAAACTGAATTGTGACTTGAATTATGACTTCATCATTCACCTTATGCACATTCCCTCTTTATAACTTTCAGGAGTAGTGTGAATGGGAAACATTTGGGAATATCTGGATCTACTCAACTTTGTACACAATTCAAAATGTGTATTGAAGTATTTTTACATGGAATGTGCTGTTTTCAGTGCTATGACTTCAGTGATGAACAAGAAAGAAGCTTTTTTGCTCACACACACTCACACAAATGTATAAGCTAGGGAGAGAGAAAAGCAAGTAGCATGTTTTATAACAAATGATCCCCATCAGTTTGAATGGTGCTGAGTTCTGGGAAGCAAATGCAATGCCAAATGAAACCTAGAGTGACCCAAAGTAGTGTGAGTCAGGCAGCCCTGCATGAACTGGGTAAAGAAGGAAGCAATATTTCTGGCTGAACCTGTGTGGGGAGAAGAAGCCTATTATGTTATGATCTATTTGAAAATTCTTTCTGGCAGAAAAATATAACCAATTTAAAGGTCTTTATGCTATACATGTTTGTTATAAGGATATACAAGATGGCTAGAAAGCATGGATATTTGACTTGCCAATAATACAGCCACGCTGGGTCTATAGTAAAATATATATACTTCTTTTTTAGTGAATTTATTTGGGTGACAATGGTTAACAAAAATAAACAGGTTTCAGGTGCCTGTATATTCCATAACACATCATCTGTACACTGCCTTATGACCCAGTGATTCCACTTCTGGGAATTTATTAGAAGGAACCTGAAACACTAATTCAAAAGAATATATGCACCCTGTGTTCATTGCAGCATTATTTAGAATAGCCAGGATTTAGAAGCAGCCCAAGTGGCCATCAGTAGATGAATAGATGAAAAAGCTGTGGTATATTTACACCACGGAATACTACCCGGCAATAAAAGAGGAGGAAATCTTACCCTTTGCAACAGCCTGGATGGATCCGGAGAGTATTATGTTAAGCAAAATATTTATCTTTGAAACTGTTCCTCACTAATACCTCCCTCATAAAATTATGCAATTTTTATTTTGAGAGCAGTTTTTTATACTCTTTGTTCATAGTTGACTACACCTGTAATAAACACCAGACCAAGATGGGCCAGTGTAAAGTATGGACTTTAGATCTTATTTCAATTGGGAAAACCAAGGGACTCTCGGTACATGTTAATGGACCTGTGAACCAAAAGGCTAATTATAGACAGCACCTGCCGCACCATTTTCATTCCGAGGGCAATGAGCTGTCCCCCCAGTTCTTCATGAAGCTTCCTGGACACTTATGGCCTGAAGCACTGATACTCTGACTTAGTTAAGCATTTAACATTTTTCAATTGCAATAAGCAAGTGAAAATAACTTAAGTAAAGAGATCTCAAAATACATACATAATAAGTATTGGAAGATACATCTGAAACTAGAAACTGAACTGCAACAGTCCTGAAAAAGAGAAATTCAACATCAACGACCACATTACACAGGAGTGACCTCTCTGGCACCTGTCTTATCCTTGCTTGCCTTTTGGCTTATGCACCCATCCATATGATAAGAAGCTTTGTTAGCCCTTGAAGGTCGCATAGAAAAAGGCAAAGTATTTTAGGAAGAGGCCAGCAAGCAGTGTGAGCTCTATCAGCCCTTCTATCCCACGCATACGTCACTATTGCATACCTTCGTGTTGGGATTGTCAAATGCACTACAGATCCAGACAATACAAGCCAAAATTGATTTTCATTAATCATACAAACCAGACCAAATAGTGCTTTTCTGATTTGAAGTATTTAATAAACCAATTCAGTTCTTTGCCTTGCTTAGTGTGTATAAGCATTTATCCAATTCCTTATCTCTAAACTTCAAATAAGAACTTCTTTTACGTCCTCAGGATATTTTTGAAAAAGAATTAGATGACAGGATATAAAAATATGTATTTCTTTCTGCTATTTGAATAAGTTCTTACGTATTCAAACATGCAGGCACATCTTATTTTGCTGAATATATGTTTCTGAACAGTTGCCTATAAATCAAGTTCCTATCTATTAAAATTGATTTTCTTATTGGATTTTATTATAAACTTAGATATGCCTGGAGATATACTCCTGTAGGGAATTAAAAATAAACTGGTCCTAAAATGTAATAGAATGACATTCAAAACTGCTGCAAAATATGTTAACATGCCAATATTTAAAGATACAATATCATTTTTTAATTTTAATATTATTTAAAACTTTGAGCCAAAGAAAAATTCTACTTAGACCATGATTTCTGGTAATCTGCATCTTTAAGTTGGAAGGTAAAAACAAGATAAGCTACCTTGGGAAAATAGAAAATAAAATAAAAATGCCTCTATCTTTTTCCAGCCTTCTTTATAATCACAAAAGAAAATGGAACCTATTCACTTCCAAAGACTTCATACAAACTAGTAAAGTATGTTGAGCTGGAATAATGGAGACTCAGAAGAGTCCATTCAAAATGCAGCAATACTTGAACAACAGAAACACACTCAAGATAATGTGTAATTTCCATCAAATGGTGTAAAACAACTTGTGTCTTAACAAGAGGGAGGAACCCACAATGCAAGTGCAAATCACTGCAACTAGCCCCTAATTCTGAGTAAATCAAAGGGCTTCATTAGTACTCAGTTATGTTGTCATTAAAGACAGAGTTTGGGGTTAGAGGAGGGAAAATGTGGAGAAGAAAGAAGCAATAATATTTATTGGATATGTGCATGGAGAACAGTGCTCGAAGCTGTACAAATGCCACTTACATAACTCTCACCGCAGACCAGTTAGGGAGTTACAATTTTTCCATGTATTGTTGAGAAAGCCAATGTCATCCAGTGAAGACCAAATAGCCATGAAACAAATTTAGCACCATTGGACTGCAAATTATAGGTTTTCCCCATAAGAGAAGCTTTGATGCAATGCTTCCTGGGAGCAAGTTGCCCTGTGACGTGTTAATCCGACATTAGTTCCACATCTTTACATTGTGAGGAAGCTGAGACAAGGGCAGGTAACTGAACATGTCAATGGCCACAAGGCAGGGTAGTTAAATAAATGTCTCCTACTCTACAGTTGTATGTCATGTCCAGTATTTTCCTTCAACAGCCACTTCAACTTCCCAAACTCATTGATTCTGTGATTCAAATTAAGTATGGGAATAACATTGAATGAAACTCATAAGAAAAGAGACAAAATAGATGCTTTATAATTAAGTTATTAAAATATTATATAAATATGAATATCAAGGTATTGAGATTTATACAATCACTCATATACTACTATTATTAATTTTGTTCATAAGAAATAACTATTGCCTGGCAGGTGTGGCTCAATGGTTGAGTGTTGACCTATGAACCAGGAGGTCACAGTTTGATTTCCGGTCAGGGCACATGCCTGGCTTGGACACTTAATCCCCAGTGTGGGGCATGCATGAGGCAGCCAGTCGATGATCTCTCTCATCATTTGTATTTCTATTTCTCGCTCCCTCTCTCTTCCTCTCTGAAATCAATAAAATATATTTAAAAACAGAAATAACTATTTGATTTTATGCCCTTAATAATTTGTTGCTTACTTGGTTGCAAACCACTCTTTACAAAAGCATTGCACATTTTTTCTTTAAAAATTCTTTTACAGTTTTATTTATGTTATTCACAAATAATGAGGATGATCTACTTAAAATGTCTCACTATTAATTACAGTGGTTAGGCCATATACTAGAGGCAGATTTAAGGCATAAGTTTAAATACATTGATATAGCAGATAAAAACAACCTACTCATCTAGTAGGAGAGAAATAAAAGGGTTACATTATTGTCTTCTCTATTGGAAAAAGGGCATGAGGTACTATAAGTGATAATCAAAGACCAAAGAGCACCTACCCTGTCCTCACTTAAAAGGCTGATGTGGCTTCTGATCTTGCATCGTGATTGCTACACTATCTCAGTAAACATGTTTTACTTCTGTCATGGAAAAATGGGATTATTGAGGAATTAAATTGTATAGTGTAGGTATATGAAAGGCTACAGTGATTGAAAACAACCTCAGCATCCAAATTTTTAATAAAATCTCAATATTACTGCTAAGTAAACTGGTCCTTTCTCTACTAGATCTTGGTACCTCAGAGGTTATTTCCCAATTAATGTTCTATTTCTCCCTTCCTTTTAGAGGAGAAACATACCCTGCCATCATTATACATTTTGGAAATCTTGGTAAATAGGTTATTTGACATCACTTTACACTTACTCTCCTTATTCTCACAATATATTTATTAGAAAATTGGAAATGTAAGATTTAAATTTTATATCATTTAAAAAATAGTATTTTCTATTTCAAGAGTACTAATGAAGAATCATGACATTTAAAAAGAGTATAATTATTTGGGCCACCTTAATGATAAAACCAAAAATGTATATGTGTGCCACGGCTACATTGGCCAAGATGTCAGAGAAAATGCATTGCCCTTTATTTTTTATATTTTTATTGATTTCAGAGAGGAAGGGAGAGGGGGGAAAGATAGAAACATCAATGATGAGAGAGAATCATTGATTGGTTGCCTCCTGCACGCCCCCCACTGGGGATGGAGCCCTCAACTGCAATTTGGGCATGTGCCCTGACCAGGAATTGAACTGTGGCCTCCTGGTTCCTAGGTTGACGCTCAACCACTGAAGCACATCCACTGGGCTTGCTGTTTATTTTTTGATTGTCCTGTGTGGTAGGAAAACTAGAAGTCCCTCTAAACCAAAAGCTAATATTCTGAATAATTAACAAAGTAATAATAATGCATCCCTAAAATGGCATGAAATTCAGAACCAAAGAAAAAGTGAAACTAGACGATTTTATGAGATAGTTGATGCCAAAGATGACTTTACCACTGAAAGTTTCTGCTAAAGCTGCAGTCACAGAATGTATGCTTCACATTTAGGATTTATAGATAAGAGACAATCTTAGATATAGTCAATGTGGAGAATTTCATAGAAAATTCAAAAGCCCCAGATACAATACGGCATGATGTAGAAATGAATCCTGCTGTGAGGAATGAAACACTAAAAGTCTTTCCTGTCTCAAAGTAGGCACTAGAGGAGAAGGAAATGTTATGTATTTCCACTGAGAATTCATAACCTTGGCATGCCAAGCCTTTGCAGTGAAATTCAAACTTGTATTTTCATAGAAACCTCAAAAGGATATTTTAATCTAAAACAATGCCAGTGTGGTGGAGCCCACAAGCAGAAGCGCACATAGATTTCTCTGAAAAAGAAAATATTTTCAATAATACTTCTCTATTCTCTTATGTTTTTGGATTAATCAAATATTTTTGGTATTATTTTTATCTTTGTCTCTCATTTTAATTATTATCCTAGAGGTTTGCTAGGCAGTATGATAGCCATTAGTTACACATATATGATGACAGTTAAATTTGTTAAAATTAAATTAAAAATTAGCACACAAACAACATTTCAAGTGCTCATGGTGGCTAGGCAAGAGCACTGAACAGTGCAAATAAGTAACATTTGATTATCATAAAATGTTATATCATGGAGCACCACCCTAGAGAATTGACAGGTATCGCTGTCATACTAAGGTCTAATATGAATCATTTCTCTTTGCACTACTCTGATACTGACAGAGAATTAGACATATTGAACTCCCTATTTTCTATATTTTGCATTATTGTTTCATGCTTCTAAAATTCTACAAATATGTTAACATCGTAAGTCAATACTAATGCTATTTTGTAGAGTAAATATTTATTTCTATTTATTCTTTCTTAAGATCTTTCCTTCCTCTTTGTCTTTGATTATATCTGTAGTTATTTTCCTCCCACTGTTGTTTTTCTTTAAGGATAGAACTTTTGGTGATGAATAATCTATTTCTGTTGGCCATTTTTATTGAATGATCTATTCACTGAGCATAAAACATAAACTTTACAAGGTAAACACTAAAAAAAAGAAAGGTGGATGGGCTGCATTAATATAAATCTGATGGCTTGCTGCTACATAAGAAAAACAACAAATTAGCTAGTGTCCCCTTTTTCTAAATTTAGTCAAAATATTAGATTTGTGCCATAACTGATTTGGCTCAGTGGATAGAGCGTCGGCCTGTGGACTCAAGGGTCCCAGGTTTGATTCCGGTAAAGGGAATGTATCTTGGTTGCGGGCACATACTCAGTAGGGGGTGTGTAGGAGGCAGCTGATCGATGTTTCTCTCTCATCAATGTTTCTAACTCTCTATCCCTCTCCCTTCCTCTCTGTAAAAAATCAATAAAAAATATTATATTTGTTAACATTTAAAATTTTATTTTAAAACTAGTAGCCCTGTGCACAAGTATCTGTGCTCCAGTAGCTCACCAGTAGCTCGCTGCCACCCTCCAGTAGCTCTCCGCCGCTGTTCCGCCCTCCTGTGGCTCCCCGTGCCCCTTTCCCCACCCTCCTCCCCTCATAGCTTGCTGCCCTGCCCACTCCTGTAGCTCTCCGCTGCGCAATTGTAGCCAGTAGCTCGCTGTAGCTCTTTGCCTGCTGCCCGACCTTCCTGTAGCTCCTTCTGCCCCCATATTTGCTGCCCTGCCCCCTCCTGTAGCTCTCCACTGCCCGCTTGTAGCTTGCTGCGCCACCCTCCTGCTGATCCATGATCCAGTCTTCATGCAGTCGGTCATTATGCTTCATGGTGTAACGATTTGCATATTACATCTTTATTATATAGGGTATGGCTAAACAACTTCTCCTTAAGTTTAAAAATACTTTTATCTAGCCTGGCCGGCATGGCTCAGTGGTTGAGGGTCAATCAATGAACCAGGAGATCAAGGTTCAATTCCCAGTCAGGACACATGCCCCGGTTGTGGGCTCTATCCCTAGTAGGAGGCTACAGGAAGCAGTCAATCAATGTTTTTTCTCTCATCACTGATGTTTCTATCTCTCTCCCTCTCCCTTCCTCTCTCTGAAATCAATAAAAACATATTTTAAAAAATATTTTCATCTTATTACTAATGTTGTGTTAGCAATTTTTATTGTCTGGAGGTGGCATTTTTCTTTGATTTGTTTGTTGTTTTTTAGTTGTTTTAATTCTACTTTTCGCACATTTCTTACTGGATATTGTATATATGTGTATTTGTTAGTGTTGTTGTTGTGTTTGTTTGTTTTTTAACACATATTGAATTGTGTTGAATATTCTTGGAATGGCTATTAGCAAGAGGAATCTTTGGAAAAGTGAGGAGGGTGCAGGAAGGCTCCTGAAATTTCTTTACAGATTTTATACAAGCATTGATACAGGGAATGATTGATTTTTTAAAAATAATAACACCTCTCCATAGAAAGCGATGTTTCCTTTGTTTCTTAGAATCTGGTGTAAGAGTGCTTTTCCCACCAGGATAAATATTCTCTGATTTCTACACCCATGAGTACTACTGGTTGGCTCAGCCTTTTTCTTTTCTTTTCTTTTTATTTTTATTAATTTCTTTATTGATTAAGGTATCACGTATTTGTCCTCATCCCCCCATTCCCATCCCAAACCCCTCGGCACGCATGCCCCCACTCCCCTGTTGTCCGTGACCACTGGTTAGGCTTATTTTTCATCGAAGGTGAAACAACAACAAGAAAGCTAATATCTGAGCTTTCTGACCTTTGCCTTCTTTATCAGTCTTGCTCATTGCTGACATCTGTTTTATCTCAGCCCTATGTATAAGATTTCCCACTTAGGAGAATGATATCTGAAAATGGCAGCAATTTTTACCCAATCACCAAAACCTATATTTTCCTCTTCTTTCTGGACTCAAGGCTACACTAAATTCTCCATGCTTCTTTCCACATATGTGCTCAGCTGACTTGTTTTTTAGGCAGAGCAATGTGAGTGGAAGTGATGGGCAACACTCTCAGGCCTTACACAAGAGATAGTCAAAACCATACTCTCTATCTCCTTTCCCTTGCAAGCTGGACCCAACAGTGATCTGAGGTCACCTTTAAGGGTCACTTGTAGAAGGTGGCAGAGACTCAGCCAGCTGGGTCTTGATGGTATACATGGAGGAGGATTGCTCTGTTGATGGATTTGCTGCTCATGGCTATTGTGAGCAAGAAATAAACTTCTGCTGTAAATAAATTTATACAATTTGTCATTTGCCCATGCAGAGATGGTAGGCAGGTAAGACTCATGTTTTCTGGCTGCTAATCCAGGACTATTTTGTTCATTCTGTGATATGAGGAGTTTGCCGATGGCCTTTCTCTTTTCTTACCGAGTTGTTACTTTTTATTATTTTATTCTTTAATTTTAATACTTTAAAAAATATTCTAACTTTTATTATCCAATCTACTACTGACTCAAAAGACAATTATTTCAAGGCCACAAGTGAGATAGGTGGGGAAAGAAAGGACTGTTTTTCACGTCTTAAAGTTGATCAACTGGGGCAACTCAATGAAAGGTCTTCACTGTGTTAGCCTAATAGCAGTTTTATTTATAATCTCATCTAAATAATGTATAGATGAAACACCCAACTGTTTTGGCACTTTACTTTCTCTTTCTTTTCCTCTTTCTCTTAAACACTCTTTTCATGCAAAGTGTTGTTGAAGGGGGATTAAAGGAAAGGTTAGGAAAATACTTGATTCCATATTGTACTCTAGAAAGTAATTATTTGCTCTTTTAGGGGAAATGATCCAATTTTTATTTGGAGGAATTGCTTTACAAAATAGACCAGCATTCTTGCATCCTTACAGTTTATTTCTTCTCCAGATGGTAGTTTGCTTTTGGCAGACCAGTGGTTCCCAAACTCTAGAATCACCTCGGGTGATATTACAGATATCTTTGCTTAGGTACCATCCCCAGAGACACTCTATAAATTGGGCTTGCGTATGTCTTAGGAATGGAAATTTAGAAAAACCCCTCTAGGCAATTCTAAGCTGAATCCAGGTATGAGAATCACTGGTATAAACCTCTGCATATGAAAATTAGATAACAGAGGTTACTAGTAAATATCTTTATGATGATATGCCAATAATTAATGTAAATGTCTTTAAAATATATTTACTACAAAATTGGTCTCAATAATAAATTAAGTGATTGATTAAGTTTCATAATTACTTCATTTGAAAATTATTTTGTGTTATAAACTCATTTAATAAGAAAGTGAGATTTTTCTCCTTCATCATTTGTTTTGTATAATTAGATTGCTTAATATCACCATGGTTATTTAAACTGTTTGAAATCTGGGTGACATCAGGTGGTCCTTTAATTTGATCCATTTCAAGTCTTTTTACTACTGAGTTAATAAAAAGTCATTTTCTTCACTTAAATACTCGTGAAGGTCTAAGAGTGGATTAGGACATTTCCTAAAAAAAGTAACTTGCTATTTGAAGAAAAATAACCATAAAAAACTGTGACTTAAAGAAAGAAGTAGAATGGAAGTATAACCCATATAATTTTAATTTTGTAGAAATGCACCTATTTCTATAACTGCATATTAACATAATGTATTCAAACCTAAACCAATATTTATACATTTAACCTACATGTATTAAGCAAAATATGAAACTAAGGAATAAGATAATATGCTTAAGAATGGCTTGACCAGGACTGTCACACATAAGAGCTGTCTGTGTGCTATTGTAATTATCTGTTTTTACACCTATTGTTCTTTCTTCCAAGATTTATTTTATCTACTTGTCGAAATCAATCTCGCCAAGGAAATTATATCCATACTATAGGCCCGTTGCTTGAAATTTGTGCACTCGGAGAGGGGGGTTTCCTCAGCCTGGCCTGTGCCCTCTCGCAGTGTGGGAGCCCTCAGGGGATGTCCAACTGACAGCTTAGGCCCGCTCCCCATAAGCCATCAGTTGGACATCCTTAGCGCTGCCGCAGAGGCGGGAAGAGGCTCCCACCACCGCCACTGCACTCACCAGCTGTGAGTCCTGCTTCTGGCTGAGCGGTGCACCCCCTGTGGGAGTGCACTGACTACCAAGGGACAGCTCCTGCATTGAGCGTCTGCCCCCCGGTGGTCAGTGCGCATCATAGCGACCCGTCGTTTGGCTGTTCCGTCGATTTGCATATTAGCCTTTTATTATATAGGATATTATAACAGGCTTTGGTCTATGAATCTTTCATGACTATTTCTATGTGTTGTTTTTTGAATCTTTGAATCTGGAAATGGGTAGGTGTGGTTAAATGATAATATAATGATTGAACTGGTCCTGCTCATTGCTTGTAGTATGGCTTTGTTCAAAGGACAGGGTTTGCAGCTATACATTTGGGAAATGATATATACAGATATGTCTCAAACACATTTTATAACACTTTGAAAATATTAGGTAAAACAGCTCTAACTGGACACTGTATAGGGACAGAATTCTCTTCCAGGCTATTTTATGACACATTTTCTCAGGCCTAAGTCTGGCAGAAAAAATCATTTTCAAGTGCATATTTGAGGTGAATTAAGTTTTCTTGGCAGAAAAGAAATTTTTATGAAGCATAGTACTTTCTTTGGTGAACAAAGTTTTTACCTACAACAGGTGTCATGAGCATTCTTCTCTTCCAGAATTTAGTTCTTATCATAAGTCTCACTTCAGTCATCACTATTTTAAAGAACTCAGAGAAATTCTACCTGTCCAGGTCAAATCCAGGCCCTAAAAGATAGTTGTCATAGGGGTATTTACCCTATATTTCATCCTATTTCTCATTTAAATTGGAGAGATGTGTTGGCATGGCTTTCAAATAGTCAACAGTCAAAGCAGAGAGAGGTTTCTTAATTAAAAACTTAGTTGTGGGCCAAAATATAATGCTAGATTATTGAGTTAGATGTTGCAACTTATTATAAAAGTTCAGAAACTATTTAGAAGGTAGTCTCTTTCCACATGAAAGAAACTAAGATTTTAGTCCATTATGAATTAAAAGTTTCTAATAGAATTACATTCTAACTGGTATTGAAATATATATTCCCACTGTTATTCACAAAAAAATGCCAAGTGGAAGTATTTTATAGTTAAACTAGAGGCCCGGTGCACGAAATTTGTGCATGGGGGGGGGTGTCCCTCAGCCCAGCCTGCACCCTCTACAATCTGGGACCCCTCAAGGGATGTCCGACTGCCCGTTTAGGCCCAATCCTACCTGGACTGCTGGCTCCTAACTGCTCGCCTGCCTGCTTTCCTAATTGCCCCTAACCACTTCTGCCTGCCAGCCTGATCACCCCCTAACCACTCCCCTGCCAGCCTGATTGATGCCTAACTGCTCCCCTGCCAGCCTGATTGCCCCTAACTGCCCTCCCCTGCAGGCCTGGTCACCCCTAACTGCCCTCCTCTGAATGCCTGGTCCCCCCCTACTGCCCTTCCCTGCAGGCCCAGTCACCCCCAACTTCCCTCCTCTGCTGGCCTGGTCACCCATAACTGCCCTCCCCTGCAGGCTTGATTGCCCCCAACTGCCCTCCTTTGCAGGCCAGGTCCCTCCCAACTGCCCTCCCCTTCTGGCCATCTTGTGGCGGCCATCTTGTGTCCACATGGGGGCAGGATCTTTGACCACATGAGAGCAGCCATCTTGTGTGTTGGAGTGATGGTCAATTTGCATATTACTGTTTTATTAGATAGGACTAGAGGCCCGGTGCATGTATTCACGTATTGGTGGGGTCCCTCAGCCTGGCCTGCACCCTCTTGCAATCTGGGACCCCTCAAGGGGTGCTGGACTGCAGGTTTCAGCCCAATTCCCACAGGACAGTGGGGATCGAGCTGAAACCGGCAGTCCAACGCTGCCTGCCACTCCTGCCTGCTGCTCCCGCTCATTCCAGCCCTGCTGTGCCTGCCGTGGGCTCGCACCGTCACCCCCTTTTTGGAGAAGCTCAGGCTGCCACAGTGGTGCTCGCCAGCCATGAGCTCTGCATCTTGCAACTGTTGGTCAGCTGAGCAGTGCTCCCTCTGTGGAGCACACTGACCACCAGGGGGTAGCTCCTGTGTTGAGCGTCTGCCCCCTGGTGGTCAGTGAGCATCATAGTGACTGGTCAACCAGTTGTTCAGTCCTTCGGTCACTTAGGCTTTTATATATATAGATGATTTCTCCAACTGACTTTCAAAAGTTTCAAAAATTGTGTGTGTGAGTGTGTGTGTGTGTGTGTGTGTGTGTGTGTGTGTGAGAGAGAGAGAGAGAGAGAGAGACTGAAAAATTGGGGCAAAATATAAACAATATATTCATGCTATGTGCTCTGCCTAGATGTTTTATTCTCTTTGCCTTGCTAATTTCTATTCATTCTGCAGGTTCAAGTGTAAAGGTTAGCTTCCATTCTTCCCTGATCTAAGTTAGTACTCCATTGGATATTCTCTGAGAACACTATAGTTCACCTATGTGGCTTTTAGAATTTTAAGGAATTTGATATTTATATAAGTGTCTGTCCATTAACTATTCTTCTGCTAGATGACAAAATCTGTAAAAGGAGAGTTCATGATTTTCAATCACTTATCTAACCCCAATATCTAACTCATTGCCAACACATGGTAGACCATTAACAAATTGGACTTAATAAATGAATGAAGATGGCCAATAGCTCTTTCTCATTCTTTCATAGGTTAGGGAATGAAATACCTTCCTCACCCTTCTCTAGTCCCTCATCTCAAAGCTTCTCATTAAACTTTCAAAATGTGTTATTAACAAAAAGCAAAACTAAAAGCCATATATATATTTGGTGTATACCATGAGCAAAGATATTTAATCAAGGGCTGAATAACCAGATGGAAAAAAAAAACTAAATTTGAAGATTTTGTTAGGAGGGATGGGTAATGTGGAGCCAGGTTATGTTGATGGAAGAATAGCGATGATTCAGAAAAAGAAAAAAGTGGTCAAAACATAATATCCTGCTGTGACATAGGATAGAATTTGAATATTTTTGGGCTCTAACTCATTGCTTTGGCTTCTTAATGATTTAAAAATAATTAGCTTTGTTTTTAACATTTTATAGTCAAGAAGGTTAATATAAAAATCACAATCTTTGTCTCTTCTTGAAATACTAATCCTATGTAATAAAGAGGTGATATGCAAATTGACCCTTATACCCTCATGTCACAAGATGGCCGCCCCCACATTTTCACAAGATGGCCGCCCCCATGTCTTCACAAGATGGCCACCACAAGATGGCTGCCCATATCATCACAATATGGCCTCCTCCACATAATCACAAGATGGCCACCCCCACATCATCACAAGATGGACGCCCCCACATTATCACAAGATGGCCAGCAGGAGAGGGCAGTTGGGTGTGACCAGGCTTGCAGGGGAGGGCAGTTGGGGGGCGATCGGGCTGGCAGAGGAGCAGTTAGTTGTCAATCAGGCCAGCAGGGCAATGGTTAGGGGGCAATCAGGCAGGCAGAGTGGTTAGGGGCAATCAGGCAAGCAGGCAGGTGAGTGGTTAGGAGCCAGCAGTCTCGGATTGTGAGAGGGATGTCCAACTGCCGGTTTAGGCCCAATCTCTAAACCAGCAGTCGGACATCCGCCGAGGGGTCCCAGATTGGAGAGAGTGCAGGCTGGGCTGAGGGACACCCCCCTCCAGTGCACGAATTTCATGCACCAGGCCTCTAGTCTAAAATATTAGATTTATATTTTTTCCCAACAACAATTAGAAGAACTAAGGAGCTGCCACTCACTTTTTTTTAAAGGCATACACTCTCCATTTTGCAAGGTTCCCCACTTTGCTGATTTCACTCATTTATTTTACTTCTGGCCCCTGTTGACATTGAGTTTATAAATCCTGCTATCTAGAACTTTTTAAGAGTCATGAAAATAACAATATTTTGTGTGGTTAAACTTAGGTCATTAACTTAGTATTTCATTGTGATAGATTTCAGAATTGTACATTGGATTCTACATATACAGTGTATGTGAAACACAGAGTATATTCTTGTATTATTATTTATTAATAATTGTATTATTTTCCATACAAACAACCATAATTCTGCTTTTGCCTCACTCTGTATTCTACATTTTAAACATCAATCTATATTTACTGATCAATGATACAAGTAATTAGAAATAGCTCCATTATTATTTCTGTATATACGTTTTACATCTGCCTTTAATACAAAATCTACAAAAATACATACATTTGACCTTGATCCATCAAGTATTCTGGAATTTACAATGTTTACATTTATTCACCCAGATAAATCTTAGCTGTTGAACATAGAGTATTACTACAGTTTATTTTGTATTGTTGGGGACCTATGAAAGTTTTACATCACCTTGAGAAAAGATGCTAATTAAAATTTGCTGTCTCTATTATTAAACAAATTATTGTCTCTTTGGGAAGTAGAATTCTGGAGCTATATCAGAAATAGTGACATCTGTAGGGAAATTGAAATGTAAACATTTAGGTAACATAATCTTTGGCCTCAATTTAAGATAATTAATACTTCCTTATATTTTTGTCATAATTTTGTTTTTCAAATTATTTTCAGGATTATAATAAAATTTAATCCCTTCAAAACTTGGCTGTCCTAGAACAATTATTATCAATTTTAAAGTGGAGAGAGAAGCCCAGGAAAGTTAAACAACATGTCACAGAATGCATGATAATATATTTATGGAGCCCAGAATAGAATCTACTGATGTCTAATACCTTTTTCAACTACTATGGATTTTCTGCCATTTTTACGGAATGAAGCTTTAAAATACCCCCTAAGAATTATATATATGGCACTTCTAAAAACATTTGGAATTTAATAAAACAGTTACAGCTTAAAAATAAATTACTAGTATGAGAAAAATAGGTGTGATATATGTCAAGCTGTTTTGATTATTTTATGTGAATGGTATATTTGGTTTTGAGATTTTTAACAACCAAGATAAAAAGAAGAAAAATATAGGTTATATATCTTATTTTAATTTAAAGAAAAGCATATAATATCACCAAGAGAGCCAGTAGTTTTTGGGGAATTAAACACTAGCTGAATTATATATTCTATAATCTATTTTACATGAGGCATAATTTCATTAAAAATGCCTATTTACTTTAAAAAGATATTCTTCCACATGTTAAAGAAGGCATATTATATTTCTACTGTTTAAATGCCATTAAAAATGTCATACTATTTTTTAGCATCAAATTAAATTCTACCACAGTTTCTAATAATTTTGACATTTATTGAATATATTTTGCTTTACAGTACACTTTTTAAGTACTTTATATATACTAAATCATTTAATTCTTATTACAATCTGTGATATAGGTACTATATTTTATCTTTTAAAGAAGAGGAAACTAAACTGTACGTACTAAATAACTTTCCCAAGCTCACAGGGCTAGTGTATTAGCTAGTTGGTTGTGTACAATGCAATATAACACAAATATATCAATGGCTCAACAATGATTTCATGCTCATGGCTTTGCTGTTGGCTGCAAGTCATCAGATTTGCAATGGAATAAACTGAGCCAGCTGGACTCTAAGCTTCAGACTTGGTTCAGATCAGCATCACATGTTTTTCATTTTGAGACTCAGGCAAGAGAACGCTGGCTGGAGCATGCTGTCATGGTGGAGGGCTGTTCTCAGGAGGGATGGGGACAACCTGTCATGCCTATGAAAGCCTCAGCTCATAACTGGCACCTGCGATCCATTGGAAAAAGAAGCCACCTAACCAAGCTCAATGTCAGAGGGTCAAAAGAGTAAACATCCTAAAGTAAGAACCATAGCAAGTAGGAGAGGAAAAATTAATTTTGAACAATATGGCAGAGTGAGTGAGGATACAAATCCAAACAACCCGGTTTCATAGCCGGTACACGCTCCACTGCACTCTGCTATTTTCCTATTGCATTATATTAATACTAGAGGCCTGGTGCACAAAATTTATGCATGAGTAGGGTCCCTAGGCCTGGCCAGCAATCAAGGCCGATCAGGGCCTTCTGGCTGCTGGCCAGGGCCTTCCTTCATTCCGCACCACCCCCTGATTGTCAGTGCACATCATAGTGAGCGATTGAACTCCTGGTCTCCCGGTTGAACTCCCGAGGGGACATTGTGCATATTAGCCTTTTATATATATAGATTAAAAGATTTATTTTGAACTATCCCTATATTTCTGAGCTAAACACTAAATAATATTGTATATTATACCTTTAATATATTGCTGAATTCTGTGCTAATACTTTCATACCTCTATATATTCATAAGTAAGATTGGCCTATGGTTTTGTTTTCTGTTTTTTAAATTAGATTCTAGTATTATCAGGGTCATGTTTGCTGTATATAATAAATTTGATAGTTCCACATCTCTTTATACTATTTTGGAAAAACAAAGATGATACAGTTGTTTAAGAGAGAAAATGTATGTGTAAGTGTTATGTAAATTGTGGATGGTTATACAAATATAAGTAACCATCATTTAAATAACATGTAATGTGTAAACAGTCTAAAACGGTGTCAGATATGATCATAGTTTCATTATTTTCTCTTTTTCAATTTAAATAATTCTTCTCTTCTAATTATCTTTCTTGTTCAATTAATTTATAACCTTATTCTTATTAATTACCTTCCCTGATAAGTTCTCTTAAAATGTCTGTAATTATTTTTCTATTTGTCTTCCTTGTCTTTGTTTATAAAATTGGAAAGTTGATTAAGAATTGAGAATTAGCATAGCCAATGTGTGTGCTTGTTTTTAACTCTGGTATTTGGGGTTATTACTAATATTCTCAAATATTAATACACTAGAGGCCCACAGCACAAATTTCATGCACTCAGAGGGGTCCCTCAGACAGGCCTGCACCCTCTTGCAGTCTGGGATCCCTCTGGGATGTCCACCTGACAGCTTAGGTGCTCCCCATGGGGAGCGGGCCAAAGCCTTCAGTTGGACATCCTTAGTGCTATCGTGGAGGTGGGAGAAGCTACCACCACCACTACCACTGCACTCACCAGTCAGAGCCTGGCTTCTAGCTGAGCGGCGCTCCCCCTGTGGGAGTGCACTGATCACCAGGGGGCAGCTCCTGAATTGAACATCAGCACCCTGGTGGTCAGTGAGCGTCACAGTGACTGGTCATTCCGCCATTTAGTCGATTTGCATATTAGTCTTTTATTATATAGGACTAGAGGCTCGGTGCATGAAAATTCATGCACTGAAGTGGGGGGGGCCCTCAGCCCAGCCTTCCCCCTTTCACAGTCTGGGAGCCCTCAGGGGCAGGAGGCAACCCAGCGATCAGGGGAAGGCGATGCCCCATCATGCCTCTGCTGCTGCCACTGCCAGCAGTGCAAGCCTCGGCCAGCCCTGGTTACCTGAGCCTCGGGCGGCCCTGGGCGGCCCTGGGAAGCCCTGGGCAGCTGGGAATCCACCATCTGAGGCTTGCCTGAGCCTCGGGCTGGCTCTGGATAGCTGGGGGGGCTGAGGGGACTGGGGGACTCCAGAGGCAGGCGTGCGGAGTGGCCAGGCCTGCTTGGGGGTGGGCCTGGCCTTGCCGCATGCCTGCCACTCCAGAAGGGCTGAGGGGACTGGGCACTGCTATCTTGTGGCTGTAGGCGCTTCCATCTTTGAGGTCAGGGCAGCAATTAGCATATTCCCTCCTTATTGGCTGTTGGTACTGCCATCTTTGAGGGCAGGACAGTCAATTAGCATATTCCCTCCTTATTGGCTGTGGGCGCCGCCATCTTTGAGGGTGGGGCAGTCAATTAACATATTCCCTTCTTATTGGCTGTGGGTGCCGCCATCTTTGCAATGGCATAGGTTCAATTAGCATATTCCCTCTTTATTAGATAGGATAAACTACAGTTAATCAAAATTAGAATATTTCCCTCAAGAATTTTGGAAAAAGACATTAAAAGGAAAGTTATAAAATACACCCAATTGTTTTCACTTTTTTAGCAAAGGCAGTTGGTTTCCTGGAGCTTGATCATACCAGCTCATGAGAGCCTCTTTATACATCTCTTCCTAACATTGCAACTAGTTACATCATGTTGGTAGGTTGAAATTGGTCATGGTGGGAGAATTTACAGCATGAAAGTGGCAAACACTATAAATCTCTTTGAGCTATAGCTCTCTGCGTATGCATGCATATTTATGTATCTGTGAATTTGTAGTGTTTTCCTATTGCTGTATGGTGTTATGAAATTAGATTATATAATTTCTTAAAGAAGCTCTATTCTGATTGGTTTAGGGCAGCCGTGGGCAAACTATGGCCCGCGGGCCGGATCCGGCCCATTCGGCTGTTCTATCCGGCCTGCGGATCCGAAAGAGTAGAGAGTTCTCTTGCTCTCCCCTCCGCTCCTTTACTTTGAATTTATATTAGTTCACACGAACACTCCATCCATGCTTTTGTTCTGGCCCTCCGGTCCAGTTTAAGAACCCATTGTGGCCCTCGAGTCAAAAAGTTTGCCCAACCCTGGCTTAGGGATTAATAAATTCTTATTTTAATTGATTATCACTAACATTTCCCACACTGAGGCAACTTAAACTTTCAATTAAAAAAGAAAGAAATATTCTTTTAAAACCAACTTGTTTTAAAAATTCAACTCACATTATTTAGGAAAATATTTTGGCAAACAAATATTGTTGGTTAAATAAAAACAGTTGTCTTCTGACTTATTCATGTCAGGTAAAAAAATAAGCATATATTTTATTCCACTTGGATTTGTTCTTCCTAAACTTACACAGCTTTATTCTTTGAATAAACTAACATTACATCTACTGGATGTTTTGAAAAAGTGTAAATTTGTGCTTAACCAAATTAAAGCATTATTCTGACAACTTCATTTCAACTATCATATTTTTACTATGTCAGCTTCAAGATAGTTTCTGAGGTCTTTAAGTAATTTAAAATCTCAAACTTAAGCTAAATTAAATAAATTAATGCATATTAATTGGATACCTAGGTTATTTCTAAGTAAGAGAGAATACTAAAATGTTAAATACTAAGAATACTTTTAAGTTTATGTACTTTTGCCTCTCATTTGTATATCTCACAGAATCAGGCTTTGTATATTTATATTTTGGTCTATTAATAAATGTGCTCATTTAGATAATTGCAGATTTGTTTACCTTATTAAAAGAAACATCTTAAAATAATTAAATTTATTTGACATATTACTATTGATTAGTTAAATTGGAAGCCCTGTCAAATCAGAAAAAAAAAGAATTAATGCTCCCTAGGTAAAATTTGTATGGGTAAATTATTATTATATTATTTATTAATACAAATATTTCAGAAATAGTGTGAAGTTTTTAGAAACTGTCTCTGCCCTTGCTGTCAGTGACACTTGTTGATCAGAGTCCTGATGACGCTTTGTGTGACATTAGACAACATCTAGTGTTATTAATTGCAGTTATTGTTTTTTTAATTTATCTTTATTGTTGAAAATATGTCCCCTTTACCCCCATTGTTTTAATATTTTTTAAATCTTTATTGTTGAAAGTATTATATATGTCCCCCTTTATCCCCATTGACCCCTTTTAGGCAGCCCCCCACTCCAGGCCTTCATCACCCTATTGTCTGTGTCCATGGGTTATGCATATATGCATACAAGTTCTTTGATTGATCTCTTCCCACCTACCCACCCTCCTCTGCCTTGTAATTAATTTTAATTTTAAAAAATGTTTAGAGTTGATAAATCATTTTCTTCCTTTTTTATTTCTTGCTCTTTTAACTTCCCTAACTTCTGTTATTGAGTCCTCTGCAGTAATTTTTTATATTTGTACTAGAGGCCCAGTGCACGAAATGCATGCATGGGTAGGGTCCCTAGGCCTGGGCAGTGATCAGGGCCAATCTGTGGGGCAACCAGTGGGGCGATTGGGGGATGGGGGACCTGTTGGCATCCACCTTGGCCCGCCTGGGGCCTGCGGGCTGGGGGCAGCTCCTGCATTGGGCGTCTGCCCCCTGGTGGTCAGTGCACGTCATAGCAACCAGTCATTCCACCAGGTGTTCTGCCGTTTGGTCAATTTGCATATTAGGCTTTTATTATATAGGATACATGTGCAAACCTATTTCTCTATTTCTTTTAAAAATTAGATTAATTGTTTGATGGTGTTTATTTTTTTCCAATAATTAGTTTTTTTGATAAATATATATTTCCTAGCTATTATCTAATTGTTTCATTTTTATGAAATATTTTCTTTATTTTTTCACCCTTCCCTTTTTATTGTTTCTCAAGCTTTTTGTTTTAATTTCTTACTCATTTTCCCATTCACAGATTTAAATATTTAGTGTTATATTCTATGACATCCACAATTCCCTTTTTTAAAATTTACTTTTATTAAAATATAGTTAAAAATTCTCTAATATTTTTTTCTTAGACCCAAAACTGTGTTTAATGAGAAGTCAGTGAGCTCTGGCCCATATTGCTCAGTGGGTTGGGCCATTGTCATTACACCAAAAGGTGGCAGGTTCAATTCCCAGTCAGGTCACATACTTAGGTTGCAGGTTCAATCCCAACTTGGGGCAGCTGATTTATGTTTCTCTCTCTCTCTGTTTCTCTCTCTCTTCCTCTCTCCCTCTCTTTAAAATAAAAATAAAATACAGGTAATAGTCCATGTACCTAATATTCCAAATAGAAAGTTCTTAATTGTTTAATGGTTTATTGAATTGTATTTAGAAAATACTGAATGTTATTATTTCTAGTATAAAAAAATTAATTGTCTTTATCTTTCTGGCCCAATATATCTCTTTGGCATTTGGTAAATATTCGATGTGCCCTTGAAAAAAAATATATTTTCTCTATCATCACTGTACAGTATAAAATAAATACTGTGTGGATGTATGCTCATCTTTACTACATTTACCTTATTGATTATGTTGTTTAGGTTCTCTATATATTTTATATTTTTTAATCTATTCGAATTACCTAAAACTGATGAACATTACTGCTGTGTATCTTTCTTTTTGTCTCTTTCCCTTTTTCTTCTGCATGAAATTTGCCACTGAGCTATTTCAAAAACTATATTTTTCCACTGTACCCTGGCTGGAGATATTTTTATATTGATTTTTGTGTTTGGTAAGAAGTAATGTACATTTTTTATTTTTTCTATATCTATGACCACACATTTTAAGCCTCACTTTATTGAAAGTGGCTCCCCTTTTACAGTGATCTGAAGTATCTTCTGTCCTATGTTAAAAGTCCATATGTGCATGGGTAAGCTTTAGGTTCTCTCTTCTACTTAATTGTTTCATCTGTTTTTTCTGCCAAAACCCACAGTCTTAAATCCCATAGTTTTATAACAATTTCTCTGTTAGATTATTATAAATATATTTTCTCTGTGGCTTATCTTTTTACTTTTTCTACAGCAACATTTCTGAGCTTTCAACACAGAATTTCTGTACCTCTCGCCTCTGGTTAGTTAGGCTTTGGCTTGCTTTGGCCTAAATAACATGTATATTTATATGGTGGAAGAAACATCGGGCTAGCTCTGAGTCCAGACCTCAAGAAGGCTTATCCGTTCTCTCTCAGAACACTGCCATTGAGATTTGTGTACATCCATGCCCACCTGCTGGAGGAAGCCCGGTCATTATCATTGCCCTCCCAAAGTCAGCCAATTTCCAGCTGATCCATCAGTCGACCCCCAGATATATTAGTCAGCTAACCTCAGATCAAGTGAGCATGTCCAGTTCAGCTATACTTCCTAGTTGGCCCATAGACTTCTGATGAATAATCAATAATTGTTTGAAGCCACTAAGTATTGAGGTGGTTTTAATTCAGCTATCGATTACTGATATAGTATGATAAAATTTGATATGATAGCATTTTTGAATATTTTTTTTTGTGCTTTGCATAGTTTGTTTACTCTGACAAAGTTCTATCTAAATCAAAATGCCATAAAATATTCTGGCATGATTTTTAAAAGTTTTGACACAGGCGTTACTCATTTAAGGTTTAAATAAACTGGAATTGATTTTTTTGGCTAAGGTGTGAAGTAGGGCACCAATTTAATTTATTTTCAATATGAAGAGTTAATTGTATCAGCAAAATTTATTGATCATTTCTTCACTTATGAATAATGCTACCTTTTTATATATGTTAAATCTCTGTGTAAGTTTGGCCTCTTCCTTATGTTCTATTTACCCTTTATTTTCCTCTCCCTCTGCCAGTAACACCACCCAGCAATACCCCACTGTTCTCCTTGGTTATATTGCCTATTTTAAAATATTTTAATTTATACATAAAATATAGAATCAGTTTTTCAAGTTCCTCAAAAACTCTTGTCATTTTAATTGGAATTGCATTAAAAATGAAGATGTTGACATTGTACCAATTACTTTTTAGCATTTAACAACACAGTATATGTTTGATATTTGTTTCCTGGTGAATTTTTAAAGTTGGTTGTTATATATGTTTTATGTGCTTAAATTATATTCTAAAGCCCTTTTCAATTTATCATTCATTTTAATAATCCTAGCTGTTCCTTCAAAATACAATTTATCACATATTCCAAGAAGCATTTTTTGTGATCTTTATTATTTATCTATCCTCTACTTAATACTCATGACACTAGTTACTTACCTGTTTATTTTCATATATTTTCTAAAATATATTTCATTGATTTCAAAGAGAAAGGGGGAGTGAGAGAGGTAGAAACATCAATAATGAGAGAGAATCATTGATTGGCTGCCTCCTGCATACACCCTACTGGGGATTGACCCTGCAACCTGGGCATGTGACCTTGACCGGAATCAATCCTGGGACCCTTCAGTCCACAGGCTGATGCTCTATCCACTGAACGAAACCAGCCAGGACTTTATTTTCATATTTATTCTCCTCTATGCCTTGCCTCTGACCTGCATTTTAGAGAACCACATTCCAAAGGATAAATTAACGATTGGCTTCCAAGTAGGCCTAGAGGAAAATAAAAAGCAGGATGTATTTCCCTCTCTTACTCAGCCTCAACTAGTGATTCTGATGTGGGCTCTGCCTCTTGCCTGTGTAACTCTAGTTATCTTTTTCCAGGGCCCCAAACCCCGTCAGGCCTCCTTCTCTTGCTCCCAAACGTGGTTTTAGAATTCCCATGTTGGCCCCAGTTTTGGTTCCAGTAACATTTTCCTCCGTTGCCTGATGATGGAACTAGCTTCCTGATGCTTTTGATAGCATGTTTGTCTTACTGAAATTCTTGATTAATCACTGTAGTTGTCAATGAACTATAGTAGAATATTTCTGTTTTAAAGAGAGTAATTTCTGTTTTTTTCTGACTTCTCTCATCACACTTTGAATATACTGTAATAAATGGTTCATTAGCCTTTCCTCTCACTAGATTTCAACTGATTTATGTAAAAATAACCTCATCTGGATCATTTATTAAAATAATACATAACAAAAGTATTTTGCTGTTCAAAATTATTATATGAATGATAGAATATTTAAAATGACTTACAAAGTCATGTAAGTGTCATTTAATGTGTATCATTTATTAACTTTTAAAGCTTTATTTCTGCCCCAACGGTTTGGCTCAGTGGATAGAGTGTCAGCCTGCGGTCTGTAGGGTTCCAGTTTGATTCAGGTCAAGGGCACATGCCTGAGTTGCGGCTAGATTCCTAGTAGGGGCCATTCAGGGGCAGCCAATCAATGACTCTCTCTCATCATTGATGTTTCCATCTCTCTCTCCCTCTCCCTTACTTTCTGAAATCAATAAAAATATTTTTTTAAAAAAAAGCTTTATTTCTTGCCTTCTTCTCAAATCCAGCATAATATTTATCTCTAGCTGGCCACACTCTATCATTTATTCATTTAGTCATTTAACAACATTAAACACCCATTGTATGTCAAATGTATACAGTATATGCAGTTATTATAAATATATATATATACATATATATATGCAGTTATTACAATAGTAGAGTAAAAAGTTAAAAAAAAACCTAAAACAAGGATGACCTTATATAATTGTTATGCTTTGAAATTAAATTATGTTTAAATTATGATCACAATGGCATATATAAAGCATGTCTACCCACAATTCTTGCTAATCAACTGGAAGATAAACAATTTGATTTATTTCCTTTGTTAGATTTTTTCTATGCCAGAATTTTCCATTTTTCCTTTTTAGTATTTATACTGGTGTTTTCTTTATGCCATGAACTTTCTTAGTAATGTTCATTCTAGTATTAACCAAATGATTTCAACAATGTTGATAACTTTAAAAGTGCTAACCCACTCCAGAACATGGTTTGTTTGTTAATATTGTTCCATGGAGTTGTGGAAAGCACTCTGACTTTAACCTGGCAGATTGGGTCCATTATATGGTAATGTGCACCCTGAAGGATATGATGCTCCAGTTAAGTCTTAACCCTGTTTAGCATATAGCATAGGCTAGCATATGCAAATGAGAGAACCAAGGAGCTTACCACAAGAACTTAAACTTTGTATTCTAAGTGGTGTGCATGTGACTCTAAAGCTATGCATTAAAGCACTGGAACTGGATCCAATCCATATTTCTGCCCTCTAAACCTAATTACCCAGCCATTCTACAACCAGGTAATGTTTTTAACTTTATTGGGATTAAAATTTAATTTCAGAATAATGGTATGATTTAAAGGAAAGAATAATTTCTTTGCTATCAGAAGTTACGGCTAAATCATTTATCTGAAATTTGGATCTTTTGATACAGCTTTTAGAAGCTAAGTGGCATCAGGCAAAGTGTATTGAGCCAAGGGGAAAGAAATAGTAGTTTGGCCTTTGGAGAGATGCCTGAGAGTGTATATACGTAATAAGTCTCCAAAAGAGCTTCAATAAATAAAGCGAACTGATAAGCTATTCTGATGCTGCTCAGTTGGCCTGACATTTTTCTCTAGTCAGGGGAGAAGGTCTTCCAGATTTAAACCTACAATCTCTTTTCCTCCCTCCCTCCCACCCTCCCTTCCTTTCTTCTTTCCTTCCTTCCTTCCTTCCTTCCTTCCTTCCTTCCTTCCTTCCTTCCTTCCTTCCTTCCTTCCTTCCTTCCTTCCTTCCTTCCTTCTTCCCTTTCTCTTTCACATGTTAAAAGAGTATATAGAAATATTAGGGATATAAATTGAAATAAAATAAATTGTTTCTATTGATGAGGATATATGAATAATAGAATAAGTATAACTGGTAGAAATATGCACAATGCACAACATTTGATGAAGCTTGCTGCCCAATATACAAGCTGAAAATGTCAGATAGTCACTTTCCCAGCCTCTGTGGTCTTAAGATATAGGCATATTAACCACCCCTAGTCAATGATACAGGAGGAAATGACCACTAAGTTTCTATTGAAACTATTTTCCTTTCTAATAAAAACAAACAACAAAAACATAGGAGTAAATGCTCTTCTTCTTTGCTCAGATTTGTAGAATTTATATAAGATATCAGAAACCGGGACAACCATAACATATCCCGATGGAATGCATTTAAGAACTAAGGCTAAGTACTGATGATAGTTGGCAGATAAGATGTGAAAAGGACAAGTCATTGAATGCCCCAGCCAACTGGTACACCTACCACAGGCTTCTTAATATATGATGCATTTAGCCATTTTCAATTCAGTTTTAGTTGGGTATTTGATTATTATAGCCAAAAACATGTGAACCTGTACATTTTTCATATCTTCATGAAGTTCTAAATTACCGTCATCTATGGCAAGTTTCCTCTTAAATTTAATTGTTTATAACAGGAACCTTAAAATACAAATACCAATGGAAAAATATGAGTTTTATTGCCTGTGGTACAATAAATTTTTAAGTATTAGACACTGAAAATGCTTCTGTAATTTACACACTAAATTACCTTTTTACTCTACTCTATGGAAATCATGTGCTTACATGTTATAGCTATTAACTTGAAATTTAATTTTCACTAAGAGGCCTGGAGTAGATAAAGAACAAAATTAAGTTTCTAATTACATTGCAGATTGCATAGTTCATTGAATATTGCAGCAAATGCTATTTTATTTACTATATTAGAAAGAAATGATTCTTAGAAAAACATGATTCTTGTTCTTAGGGGTATGATAAAGCACATGGAGTGCTGGTCCCCATTTTTATTATTGATTATCTCTTTATAATGATAAATTTCAAGAAGTCTGTATAATGAGTCTGAGTACCACCTTATATCTTCCTAAATATTTTAAAATATTCTTCTTTTAATTGGTATGGTTAACCACCTATTATCCTGATTTATCTGAATTTTAATCACAGGCTTCATATTAATTTTACTAGATGTCCAATGCATAAAATTTGTGCGGGGTTGGGGGGGCGGTCGTTCTTCAGCCTGGCCTGTGCCCTCTCGCAATCTGGGACCCCTTGCTCCTAACTGCCCACCTGCTCGCTCCTTACCGCTTGGCTCGGCTCGGTTGCTCCTTAGCGCTGCCACAGAGGCAGGAGAGGCTCCCGCCACCACCTCTACGCTTGCTCGCTTGCTCGCTTGCTCGCTGTGAGCCCGGCTTCTGACTGAGCGGTGCTCCTGCTGTGGGAGCTCACTGACCACCAGGGGCAGCTCCTACATTGAGCGTCTGCCCCCTGGTGGTCAGTGCGAGTCATAGTGATTTGTTGTTCTGGTTGTTCCGCTGTAAGGGTCGCTGGGCTTTTATATAGATAGATGGGTGGATCTGCCTAGGCTTCTCAATGCCTGCATTTTCATTTGTAAATTCAAGCAATAAAAGCACATACAGAGAAACGCATACTTATTATCCTAGATATTTGGCCTACAAAATTATAGAAGATATAGTCCTTTGTATCACATAAGTTACCATGTTGGATATAGGTTCCTTGATTAAGGCACCAAGATGTGATGAATTAAAATACAATGTGTTTAGTCAACTTGATGAGGCACAGGAAAGAAAAAAAAAAATTCTTTCTGGAGTTGAAGGGCTAAAAGATAGTATATACTTGAGCTTATTCTTAAAGAGTAAATAAGATTTCACTGGGCATAAGAGTAACAGCTAGGGAAATAGTATATATAAGCACATATATAAGTGACAGGACCAAGTATTTTAGAAAAAGTATGATTTTATTATGATAGAATATGGGGCACTTGAAAAAAATATTTAAAAGATGAATTCAAGGCACATTATGAAGGAATTTGAGTGTCCAATCAAGATTTTGACTTTTATTCTAAAAGAAAAGGGGGCAACATAGAAAGATGATACTCTTAAGGTTGGGGAAAGGATGTTGGCTGATGGTTAAGCTATATTTTTAGAAAACAAATTAGGCAAAATATCCAAATGTGATCCACTCACATATTCCAGGTAGGAAAAATTAAGAGACTTAATTGCAGCAGGATTATTTCCTTGGATGAAGCAAGAAAAGGGGCTCAGAACTAATATTGTTATAGTGAAATTTTTTATATAAAAAGTCCTATTCCAGATTAATGAAGGGACTAGCATGTGCAAGGTTCATTAAAGAAACCTGTGTGTTGTATTAATTAGGCAAAGTCTAAGTTGTTACAACAAAGAGACTCCAAATACAGAGGCTAAAATAAGATAAGTTTATTTCTCAGACACTTCATATTCAGACTGGCCCTGATTGGCAGAGTGACTCTGGTCCATGGAGCCTTTTAGGATTCTTGCATCTTGTTATTCCAGTATTCCCTACATATAGGCGTCATAACCTGCATGTTTGATGCCAGGTTGCACACATGTCTGCAGTGTATCCTGCAAAAGGGGGAAAAATGTGCATGACAACATAACAATATTTTATGCAAGAGGAATATATCACTATGTATCATTGATATTGCACTCATAGCCTCTACTCAAATTTTAATGGTGAGAATTTAATCACCTGGTCAACAGTTATTTGCAAAGAAGGCTGAGAAATATGATTTCTAGCTGGGTAGGCAGATGTTTAGCTACTACTACATTACCACAAAAGGGTGAGATAATGGATTTTAGGGGCAACTATGTATCATATATGAGTCAAGCTTGTATTCTAGGTTTATAATCTGGGAAGCTGAGTAAATGGTGATGCAATTCTCAGGACGGAAATATTTTAGGTTTGCTGTTAGGAGCTAATATTTTTATTATTATTATTATTATTATTATTATGTACATACATCTTTCATGCTGACCTATATTAGTTCCTCCAAAAGTGTCAGTGCATAATTAAGTTTGTACAAAGATAGTCCAGGATCCTCAAGCATTCACACAATCTTGAAATCATAAACTAATTTCCAATTACAACAGTTTGATTCAAAACTTCCTTGATTTTCTTTTGAAATAAGCTTCATTTCTTTTCTTTTGAAGCAGAGAATTGGAAACAGTCTGCATTGTTGAATTAATGAGAGAGTTGGAATATATTTTTGCTAGACACTGTTTACTGAAGCAAGAATGAGGAAGAAATAGGATAGAAAGTCTAGATGAGAGAAATGCTGATTCCTGATAAATTCAGGCACAAGAAAATAAAGTCCTCTTAGTGCCAACATCCTAGCGCTGATAAGGACCTAACAAATTTAGAAGCATAAAAAACCACAGATAAATTATAAACAGTGCTACATGTTTATCCAATCAACAGAAATCCACTTAAAAACCATTGCATGCACACACACAGGCACACACACCTAAGGTGCTGGGGAAGGCCATCAAAAAGGTGTGACTGCTGCTTTGACCCAGGCAGCTGCACCCAGGCAATTGGAGGCTCCCCGTCCTCTCCCCTGTGCTTGGATGTGCAGTTCACTTGCCTTCCCTGCTCCCAGAAGCTTTCCAAGGACATAGCCTTTATTTTTATTTAGTTTTTTAATATTAGTATGCCATTTATTGCATTCTCCTCTTCATACTGCTTAAAACCACAATATCTCCCATTATTGCTATGCTGCAGACTTTCCTCCTATAGGTATGAACCACAGGAGCCTCAGAGATCAGCTAAGTCAGAGTCCACATCTATAATAATAAAAGCGTAATATGCTAATTAGGCCAACGTCCTTTCGGATGACCTTCCAGATGAAGCTGGGGCTGCAAGGGAAGCCAGGGTCCCAGGTGCCAGAGGGAGTTGGTGCCAGCAGCCGGGGGGGAGGGGGAGGGAAGGCCTACTCCTGCACGAATTTCGTGCATCAGGCCTCTAGTTTTAAAGATAAAAAACCTGGATTTAGGGGGATTGAATGACTTGTCCAAGGTCACACAGTTGAGGCAGGCTGGACCCAGGTCTGAAACCCTTTGACTGTGAATCCAGAGAGCCCACTCTGTTCCCACCATTCCTAGTGGCCCTTATTTATAAGGACCTCCTTATCTGAATTAATCTTCACAGAAGTCCTGTGCGTGACAGTCTCGTTCCCTCTTTATATATGGGGAAGCTGAGGCACTGGTAATTAGGAACTTGCCCAGAGTCAGACACATCTGCCGCAGACTGGGTGAGGATACAGCCATTAGATGGAAATGTGGTGTTGAGCCCATCAGACTGAGTACTTGATTGAACCTAATTAGGGCCTCCTGTGTACGTGATTGACCCCAGTTAAGGCTCTATGTAAACTTATTTATTTACTAGAGGCCCGATGCACAAAAATCATGCAAGAGTAGGCCTTCCTTCCCCCGGCTGCCAGCACTGGCTTCCCTCCGGCACTGGCTTCCCTCCGGCACTGGCTTCCTTCCGGCACCCGGCACCTGGGCTTCTCTCACAGCCCTGGCTTCGTCCAGAAGGTCGTCTGATCTAATTAGCATATTACACTTTTATTATTACAGATTTACTAGAGGCCTGATGCATGAAATTCATGCAAGAGTAGGCCTTCCTTTCCCCTTCTACCGGCACCCACTTCCCTCTGGCCCCCAGGACCCAGGCTTCGTCTGGAAGGTCATCTGGAAGGATGGCCGATCTGATTAGCATATTACGCTTTTATTATTATAGATTCATTTTCTATATCAACTTTTAAGATATGGAGAATGGGGGCAGGTATCTCCTGGACTTGTAGCTGTTCAAAACAAGCCTTGTGATTAAGGGCCCTTGCTTATTAAACCTGCCCCCTACCAGTCATTGTGGCCTGCCTGTTTCTTAGGCCTCTCCCGCCCTCCTCATAAGGCTGCTTCACATTAACCGAGATGCTTCCAAGGGGGTCATGACCTAACATAATGGCACCTAATGAAATGGCCAGTGGTTTGATAAAATGGGTACCCCTCTGACTGTAGCATAATTTTAGAAATAATAAACTATTGTTTATCATTTTTCTGGAACCAGTTGGATGGCATAACTGCTTTCAGATTAGTAATCTTTCTGGGGTTAGATACTACAATTCCAAAAGAGGACAATATTTAGAGTATTTTAAAACATGAATGGTGTGGGTGATGTAAAGAACAGATAATGCTAAGACGTAAAGGGTTTAACAATGCCTATGTCTTATACTGGACATCTTTTAGGATAGCGATCATCAAACAAGTGTTGGCAAGGAAATGGGAAACTTGAAATTTTTGTGCATTGCTAATGGAAATGTGGAATGGTGCAGCTGCTGAGAATAATTGGCTCCTCAAAAAGTTAGACATAGAATTACCATGGGACCCAGCAATTCCACTTCTCTGGATATGCCCAAAATAGTTAGTAGAGACTCAAGCAGATGCTTGTACACCAGGGTGTATAGCAGCATTCTTCACGTTACTCAAAAGGTAGAACTTACCCAGGTAAATTCATAAACAAAATACAGTACTATATGCATTCAGGTTATGTTATTCCTAAAAAAAATTAATACCATTCTGACACATGCTACAACATGGATGAACCTTGAAAACATTATGTTAAATAATATAAGCCAAACACTAGAGGGCAAATGTGATTCCATTTATATGAGGTACATAGAATAGGCAGATTTATAGAGACAGAAAGTATAATAGAGGTTTTCAGGGGCTGGGAAAGGCGAATTGTGGAGTTGTTGAGTGGATGCAGAATTTCTTTTTGGGATGGTAAGAAAGTTCTGAAGATGAAGAGTGTCCATGGTTGTGCATCTATATAATGCCACTGAATTGCACACTAAAAAGTGCTTACTGTGGTAAAATATATATATATATATATATATATATATATATATATATATATATATATATATATTTGTACATACATATATATAGCCACAATAAAAATAAGATAAAATGTACATGTCTCTTTAAGAAAGGATATTTACTATAAGATGCAAATAAAATGAAGAATATAGTAATTATCTGTAAACATCAGTTGAAAATCTGAATGGTACCTATTATATAATGTAATTTAAAATTCCCGCTAGTTTGATAAAAACACACTCTATGCATTTTATTTATAGATCCTTATATTAAAAATTAGAATTTAAAGAAAAAAGTATATATCTTTGGAACTGTCCAAAGATAAATAAAGTTTATCTATGATTTTTCCAGGAGATACTTACTGATTTTGATGAGATGAAAGTATTTTCAAGATATTCTAATATCTTGTTATACCTATTCTCAATGTCTCTCATGGCCTTTAGTATTTCTGTCTCAGTATTAGTTATTTTAGTCTATGAAATGTTGCCATTTGAACACCAAGAAGTACTTCCACTAGAGTCCTTTTGGTACATTTTTCTGATTCTCATTACTTTTTCAGTTTGGGTCCCATCACCAACTGGTCATTGAGGGCCTGGAAGAATAATACATCATTACAACAGTTCTATTGCCTGGATGGTTCTGCTGACTGCTGTGCCCAGTGAACCTTGCTTTGCTCTTGACTGCTATCCCTGTAATGGGTTATAACCACAGAGAGGGGGCAGACATGATAAAGTTCTCCAGCTGAAAAGCTTTTGGTGGGGAGCCCTGATGTGCTCTTTTACCAGGGTCAATTAGGGTAATAAGTGATGCACAAAATTAGAGCAGAAAAACTATTGGCCAAGAAATATTATAACACAGAAAAGCTTACCCAACTGGAAAGCTCTAGCAGGAGGAAAGCAGGCTGTCAGATGTGGTTACCAGTGAATGGCGAGTACAAATTTAGTCTCAGTGGTCATGATGTGAGGTATCGATCAGTAGATCAGTGATGTCTTCACTCTCTTCTCAAGACCTGGGCAGTGATAGGTCCTTTCATGACCTGTGAAATTCACGATGCTAGTGGTTGAGCCACATTCAGTGCAAGAGTCTTCCATTTAGGTTTAGGAATAGTATGCTAAGAAATTTATTCTAGGGAAATAACGTGAAATAGGAATATCAAATCTTTGTTTAAAATTATGTTCATGTTAGTTTCATAATGAGAGGAAAAGAAAATGGAAAATATTTTAGTTACTTTTGGAATTCAACAAAATCAAAATATTATCTAGGTCGCAAAAGCATCATCATGGAAACAAGATAGAAACATGGAAAATGTTTGACATAATAGTAAGTGATTAAAAGTGTATGAAAAAGACATTTGCAGAGCGTTTCTGTCACTTAACACATGCTGGGATGTTGCTAAGAATTGGATGTCATTATATAAAACTAAAAATTTAAAAACTATGCTCAAGCAGTAGGATATCTTTATGTGGTTTCATGTCACTGTGAATGTGTGTGCTTATATGCATGTATGTGTGTGTATATATATATATATATATATATATATATATATATATATATACACACACACATATATATATATCTTTAATAATAAAAGGGCAATATGCTAATTAGAACGGATGTCTTCTGGATGTCATTCTGGATGCCCTTTCTGACGAAGCCGGGGCCGGAGGAAAGCAACCCGGTCCCAGGTGCCTGTGGGTTGCCCGAGGGAAGCCAGCCCAGGTCCCGGGTGCCTACTGGCAGCTGGAGGAGGGAAGCCTGAGTTCTGGGTGCCTGAGTTCTGGGTGCTTGAGGGAAGCCAGTGTCATCAGCTGGGGGAAGGAAGGGCTACTCTTGCATGAATTTTCGTGCATCGGGCCTCTAGTATATATATAATCATCACGATGATTTTTGTAAGATTTCATACAAATACAATGAATAATTTTTTATGATTTAGATTTAGGAACTCTCATTTTTTTAATGCCCATACCTATAGTAAACATTTTGTTTCTACAGATCAACCTAATTAATTGCAATGAAAAGGAATTTCTTAAACATGGGTAGTTAGTCCTAAGCAGTCCTTGCTGATACTGAACTAATAGAGCAGTTTATGTGAAGGCCTTGGGTCAATCAATATAAGACTAAATTCCCCTGTTTATAACCAGACCCCATCTAATACTTTACAGACAATTTTTCCTCACTAACTACGTATAGATGATCAGTCCTCCAAGGAGATTCTCAAAAAAAAAAAAAAAAAGAAAAAAAGAAAGTGTGCAGTTAAATTGCTAACATCACCAGAAAAAATGTCACTTTTAATTGGATAGGAATTATGCAGTCAGGTGTGACAAGGAGGAAGGGGTTATCATGAGCTAATAATTGGACAGAAATGCAGCCTCATGCTTCTAATCCCTCCAGAGTGTTATCACATGATTACCAAACAACCTGCTTAGATATGCCTTATTAGTTTCTCTTTTGGATATCTTCATTCTTAGGAAAACTATACTTCTCTGTGCTAGAATATGATGATGCTAGCAGTTTAAAATAGGAGCAGCTGCTGCAGCTGACTAGTCGTTTGCAAAAATTAATCTACTCTTTACATTAATCTGTGCACCAATCAGAATGTTTCTTTAATCCAAGGGGTTTTATAATGCCATCTAAATCACTCTGGTCCAGGTGCCTTGTGCTGCTTAAAGAAAAAGTAACAAGAAAATTTAATCAGAAGATTATTAAGTATTTTAGGCTGGTGCTGGCTGGGATCACCTAGCAACTATAGAACATACTGAGCAAGTCTAACAAATAGCAACTCATCCTTCCCATCACTGCAGATCATATAATTAGGTGAGAGTTAAGTATGCTTGCTGATGGCAATAAGGAAGATAATGATAAGATGCAAGAATTTTAAGGAGAAAACTGGTTTGAGTTAACAGCTTGTGGCTGCTGCCATTATTAGGATGACGACTTGCAGAGGGACATTCCTGGAAGCAGTTCATAAGATGACTTGGAAGTTCTACAGAAATTGAAGAAATATGACACAGGCCAGAAACAAATACACCCAATTAAGTAGTCTACTGCCAAGGAATTGAGGAATTGTTATTGGTCAGTTTTATAGAGAAAAGAGCAAAAATCTTACAATCTCACCAGATCGCTGATAAGTTACAGGCCCACTTATGTATTTCCATAAGATCATGTCACATGGCTTCTCGTGCCAGTTCCTGAACCCTTCCACCACTCTCAGGTCAAATTTGGACTGTTTCTGACTTTCTTCCACTGTGGGCTTAGGTTTAGTTTCCTAAGTCTGTGAATTTTCAGCAGGAGGCAGCAAACCAGTTTGCCCACTAACCACCTGTTTTGATAAATAAAGTGTTATTAGAACACTAGAGGCCCGGTGCACGACATTCATACACTGGAGGGGGGGTTCCTCAGCCCAGCATGAGCCCTCTTGTAGTCTGGGACCCCTCAGGGGATGTCCACAGGGAGCGAGCCTAAGCCGGCATTCCCCAAGGGGTCCTTAGCGCTGCTGAGGAGGTGGGAGAGGCTCCCACCACTGCCACTGCGCTCGCCAGCCATCAGCCTGGCTTCTGGCTGAGCAGCGCTCCCCCTGTGGGAGCTCACTGATCACCAGGGGGAAGCTCCTGCTTTAAGCATCCGCCCCCTGGTGGATAGTGCATGTCATAGCAACTGGTCGTTCCACTGTTCAGTCAATTTGCATATTAGGGTTTTATTATATAGGATAACTGCACCCATTCATTTATGTATTGTCTATGGCAGCTTTCGCACCATGATGGCAGAGTTGTAGAGTTATGACAGAGTCTGTGTGGTCCAAAGCCCAAACGTATGTACTGTGTGACTATACCCCTGGTCTAGAGTATTATTTATTAGGTATGCATCTATTTTATAGCCTGAAAATTTTCATTTCTGTTTTCCTCTCCCTTGCTGTTTCTTGTCCTTGTCGATTCGTTTTTTTTATCAGACTTTTATGTCATTGGTTCAGATTTCAGGTTCAAATGGAGTTAAACAGGAGGGTTCAGTCTTCCCACTGCAACCAAAGGCTCCGACCACTCTCTGTTATCACCACTCAGATGACTCAATAGCACATTTTGATATTGTCTACCGGGAATCAGGTCTGTCCCAAAGTAAAGCCACAGAAAATTATTATACCCTTATCAGCCTTTCTATTTTTATAACTGAATATTACATACCTGTTAATCTCTTGGGCATTCACGTTTTTCATGCTATCCTAGATTTCAGCAGTTAAAAAGGAAATCAGCTTAAATACTTATAAGAAGATGCTGATATTAATTTAATTTTAAAGACTTTCATTCAGAAAACATTTATGGAGCAGCAAATAATGCAGGTGGAATTGTTTTTAATGATAGAACACTAAGAATAGCAATAATAATATTATTATGAATAATAACATTATTAATAATAACTATGTAAAAGACAGGTTTACTGTCCATACACAGTGTAGACTAGTGAAGGACATAGAAATTAAAAAATAATTTCAAATCAATATAACATAAGCTATTAGAGAGATAAGAACAGCTGACACATGGAGATGGTTTTCTTGTGATTATCATTGATAGCTTCACATTGAGGAATAAATATAATTTTTGCACTCAGAATAGGAGGGAACTACTGCCAAAAGACAATTATGCATCTAAGGAGTAGAGTCAGTCTCAAAGAATTGTACCATAACGTTTCACCACCATTCAGCTCTGTGACCTCTGTTAATGTTATTTAACTTCTGTAAGCTTTAGTTTTATCATTTGTCAAATGAAGATAATATTAATACTTCAGTCATAATTTTGCTCTAATGGTTATATGAAATGATGCACTTGACATTTACCAGAATTCCTGGCCCATAATAAATGTTTAGCAAAAGGTAATTATTCATGTTATTGTTATAAATTATCTACTTTTTGTAAAGAAGGATGATGTTTTAGCCAAAGGATAAATTTATGATAGTATTTGAACACAATGGTAGCTGTCAATAAGATATATTTTGGGAAGTAGCAACATCACACTCATCCTTCAAATTACAGAATATAAACAAATAATTACTTTATTTTGCAACTAGAGGCCTGGTGAACAAAATTCATGCACTGAGGGGGCGGAGGGGGGTACCTCAGCCCAACCTGTGCCCTTGCGCAGTCTGGGAGCCCTCAGGGGATGACTGACTAACTCAGGGGTGGGCAAACTTTTTGACTCGAGGGCCACAATGGGTTCCTAAACTGGACCGGAGGGCCGGAACAAAAGCATGGATGGAGTGTTTGTGTGAACTAATATAAATTCAAAGTAAAGGAGCGGAGGGGAGAGCAAGAGAACCCTCCGCTCTTTCGGCTCTGCAGGCCGGATAGAACAGCCGAACGGGCCGGATCTGGCCCGCGGGCCTTAGTTTGCCCACAGCTGGACTAAATCATCAGTCAGACATCCTTAGAGCTGCCACAGAGGCGGGAGAGGCTCCCGCCACCGCCACTGCGCTCACCAGCCATGAGCCCGGATCAGGGCTTCTCACTGAGTGGGGCTCCCCCTGTGGGAGCACACTGACCACCAGGGGGCAGCTCCTGCTTTGAGTGTCTGCCCCCTGGTGGTCAGTGTGCGTCATAGCGACCCATCGTTCTGCTATTTGGTCGATTTGCATATTACACTTTTATTATATAGGATAGGTATGAAGGACCTGATAAGGGATGATTCACAATTGGATATTCTTGATAGAATCAGGATCACCTGAATTCGGGTTCATCATTATTTTCACAACATTTCTTAAAAGTCGATAATTCAACTACTCATCATTTATATATGTTTCTCCTAGACAGATCTTATCTAACAACTTAGGTAGCATTACTTGAACATATCAATATATTTTCTTTAGCTGCTACTACAATTTATGTTTTCTTTTATTTTGTTTGATTTTTATTTTGAAAGTAAAAACTTAGCAATATCAAATAGAATTGGTTGCTTAAAAAAATCAAAATTGCATAATTTATTGATCTACATGTGAATCTAGATGAAAAAGACAACATAATTTGCTACACTGTTGGTTTAATTTTTTATATTTCATCTCCTTTTTTATAAAATTAATTAGATATTGTTGCCGGAGATTTGGATAAGTGTGATGTTTAGAATTATGTTATTCCAAATTAAACACAGTAACTGAATGGTTCTACTTGGGTCTTTTTAATAATCTATTGGGAGCATGCATGCACACATGCTTTTTCAGGACCCTCAGAAGCAAATCAGCAGGCTTGTGTGCTTGGAATATTCCTATTCATGCATGTTGAGTATCCATTTCTTATATAAACTCAAATTATGCTTATAACCTTTGACCTAAATATTTGTAGAACATTTTTATAGGGTCCTCTCTGTAAGGTTTTAGAATTGCCCTATTCGATAATTTCCTTTGCAGAATCCTTATGACAAATGTTTTTCTAAGCTTGATTCTCTCTGAACATGGCACAGCATTTTACCCATATTCATGATGCAATCACTTTCCATTCTGTATAAGAAGTTTAAGCCAATGGAAAGGCTCCAAACTGAGCGGATATTTAGAGACTTAGTGTCAGTCATTGGAATGTAAACCATTGAAGGAAGACACTCTTTTGGCTCCTATAAATGTCATACTGGGAGCGGACTCTGGGCAAAGCACGCAGGGAACATAGCTGCACCAGGCTTTGCAGATAAGAAGGATCCTGATTACCAGAGGGAAAGAGAAGTGGGGGGAGGGAGAAGAGGGTAAAGGCAGGTAAATGGTGATGGAAGGATACTTGACTTGGGGTGGTGAACACACAATATACAGATGATGTGTTATAGAATTGTACACCTGAGACCTATATAATTTTATCAACCAATGTCACCTCAATAAACTCAATAAAAAAAGTTTTAAAAATAAATAAAAAGGATCCAGAAATGCACCAGACTTGGGCTGGGGAAACAGATTTAGTCAGAGACTGGTCCTTCTGAAAGCAGCTTGGAAGCCTCAAGCAGGAGAATGATGAGACTGGCAAGCTCCCGCTCAGCAGTATGCTCAAGGGAAGGAGGTCAAGTCCATTCAGCGCTTATGACATAGCCTCAAGGAAGTTCACATAGTGATTGAAGCAGTATAAAGTCACCGATTTATTTCTTCAAAATATTCACTTTCTTTGGAACTCACATTATCTCAGGAGGCCCTGTTTCTGCTTAGTGTTGGGAAAATTGATCTTACTAATTCCAGGTGGCTTAGTTCAATGCAGCATTTTTTTTTCCATTCAAATTTGGGATTTATATTTAGTCCTAGTCCAATTTAACTTTTATCACCATGCTTGCTCCACCCTGGGATGGACTCTATTGCTACAAAAAACAAAAAAACAAAAACAAAAGCTTGACAAGCTCATGCTCAGTATTGTACTCTGGAGAAAGAGGTCAAGGTCATGTCCATTCAGCATTTATAACAGGACCTTTAGGAAGTCCTGCAGATGGCTCTACTAAAACATGGCTTTCCCAGGTATTGCCAAGCCAGTGGGGTAGTATGTGTGTGTGTGGGGTGGGGGGGGAGAGAGTGTTGAGGTTTTATTAACCCTGATCTCATCTGATTTTCAATCCTATAATACTGGAAAGCAGCTGACTTCCAAAGAATAAACTGTTTCTGCCTCCACAGTTCTTTTTTTAAAAATATATTTTATTTTATTGATTTTTTTTACAGAGAGGAAGGGAGAGGGATAGAGTGTTAGAAACATTGATGAGAGAGAAACATCGATCAGCTGCCTCCTGCACACCCCCTATGGGGATGTGCCCGCAACCAAGGTACATGCCCTTGACCAGAATCAAACGTGGGACCCTTCAGTCCACAGGCCGATGCTCTATCCACTGAGTCATAAGGGCCAGGGCAGCCTCCACAGTTCTTGATGGCATTCATGAATTTGTCTCCCCTCCATATCTATGGCATTGGGGACCCCAGTAGCTACCAGTACCTCAATTAAAAATGGATGCACCCACATTTTTCTACTGCTGTGTCCTTAGTCTATAAGTCAGTCCTGGCATGGAGTAGTGGACCATGCCATGTCATCTGTGTCATAATCAGAACGACATCATCCAGAATTCCCTTCCCCCTCTGGTGACAAATCAGAGTTGGCCACAAGAGGAACCTAGTTGATGACCTCTACCCCAGTAAGAATGCAGAAAATGACCATTTTTGAAGAGAAGGATACACTCATTCTACACATATTACCTTGTTCACAAACAACTGATTTTTTAAAATACTTCATTTTGTATTTCTACTAAATTTCTTATTTACGATAAAGGGAAATGGATACCCTATGGTATTAGAAAATCAGTGTTTAGCAGACCATGAGAAAAGACATGGGAAATACCACTTCTAATTCTCTTCCATCCTGTGATATCAGTCTCCAGCTTATGTCCTTCCTGTGCTATAAAACCTTCCGTGACATTATCAGACCAAAGCAGTTCTTTTAATTTTAAATGTAATAGGAGGATTACTCACTCCACACAATCAGATACATAATAAATGCTGGTTGGATTGGCAAAGCTTTGCAGGAATATGCGAGCTATAGTGTTTTGGTGATATCTGTCTGTTGTAGACTATTGATTTATACAAAAAAAGTATAACTTCTATAAAGAGAAGAAGTATGTGAACAAATACTTTAAAATGAAAATAAGACCAGTCATGAGAAGGCATTTGATGAAGTGAATTTTTTCTTCATCCTGGGCTTTTCCAAGAGATCCAAGCTGCTTATACAAATAATGCTATTGATACAAATGTTTACAACATCCAAATATTTATTTTTCAGACTTATGCATCCATGTGCTAAGCGCTTTACATATATCATCATATTTATTCTAGCAATCTCATGAGGCAGATCTTATTACATTTCTCATTTTTACACATAAGTAAATCTCACTATTAAATAGGGTTTTCAGCTTTTAAATCACATCCGCCTGACCCCACACTTTACACTCTTAAATACTGTTTCTGTAGCACAAACTGCAAACAGGTAAAAGTTGCACTCTGGGCATTGGCTCTCACTGTCTCTGAATTATTTGGAGTTCCCTTCCTTTATTCTTTTCTGTTGACCCATTTGGTTTTCCAATATCCCCATTTGGTTAATTTTGTGTGTCAACTAGACTGAGCCACAGTGCCCAGATATTTGGTCATATGTTATTCTGGGTATGTCTGTGAGAGGCTTTTTTCAGATAAGATTAACATTTAAATCAATAAGCTGAGGAAAGCAGGCTGTCCTCCCTAAAGTAGGCAAGCCTGATCTAATCAGTTGAAGGCCTGGATGAAACAGAAAGGGTGACCCGCCCTGTAAGACAGAATTCTTGCCTGACTGCCTTGGACTCCTGAGATCCCAAACTATAAGATAATATATGTGTGATGCTTTAAGTCACTGATTTTGTGACAGATACATATATATAAAATGGGCCCAGTGCATGAATTTGTGCACCTTGAAAGGAACTGTGGGCCGTGAGGCTGTGGTGGGCACAGGGGTGGGTCTTGGCCCATCCTCCGTGCCCCTACCTGGCCCCTCATGCTGTGGCCCCCAGTCCCATCTGCCACAGCCCCACTCCCATCGCCACCACTCCCATGTTCTGACAGCGCCGGCCCCGCTCGCACCCACTGACGGTGCAGAGCAATTGGGGCTGGCACCAGTAGTGGGTGCGAGCAGGGCCAGCACCATCAGCAGGTGCGAGCAGCGGCTGCTGCCCCGATTGCCCCTCAGGAGCAGGGGGAGGTGGAGAAGCCCTCAGGGCCGATCAGGGCCAGCAGCCACAGTTTGCACCCACTGACCAATGGAGACCAGTGCCGGGAGCTGGCAGCAGCTGTGAACAGCAGCTCCAGTGCTGGCTGTGGGTGCGAGCGGGACTAGCACCAGCAACAGGTACGAGCATCCCGCGGGACTGCAGCACGCGGGAGCAAAGAATTTTCAGTAACCACCAGAGGCTTGCCCCAATGACAGCGACCGGCGCCAGCCTTGGTCTGGCGCCCCAGCTCACCTGCTCCATCATCCCACCATGGCTGACGCCCACCATGTTCCACGCATACCCTCAGCGCACATCATAGCAACCAGTTGTTCGGTTGTTCGGTTGTTCCACCTTTTGGTCTATTTGCATATTAGGGTTATAGATAGATGATAGATAGATACATAGATAGATAGATAGATAGATAGATAGATAGATAGATAGAGAGATATATGTATAGATATAGATATAGATATAGATATAGATATAGATATAGATATAGATATAGATAGATGTAGATAGATATAGATGGTATAGATAGATATAGATATAGATGATATAGATATAGATATAGATATAGATATAGATATAGATATAGATATAGATGATATACATATACATATACATATACATATACATATACATATACATATGCATATAGTTACAGAAGTAATAGGAAGCCAAAGGAAGGTTCTAAGTCAAGGAGTTGCTTAATTTCATGTAAATGTTAACATTTCATTTTGACTGCTCCTTGAAGAAAAAATTATAAAGATTCAAAAGGAGAAAGAACAATTAGGAGGCTACTACAGGAGACCAGATGTAAGATAATGTAGTTATAATGGGGTAGGACCGCAGGAGAAATTTCAGACAGAGTTTTGAAATACAGCTTACCACTCATTGAGGAATTGGAATTTGGTGAGGAAAAAATAATAAGTCAACCCTATACTTTTGAGTGGAACATTGAGGGGATGAGGGAAATATTTGCTGAGTCTAAGATAAGAGAAGAAAGAATTTAGGTGAAAAATGTCTACTATTTTAAATATGTTAACTTTGAAATGTGTATTATAGATATACAACTTGGAATTTATGAAAGAGATTAGAGCAATAAAACTAAGTGTGCTAATGATCTGTAAAAAGAAATCTTTGTATCATGGTACAGAATTAAATCATCCATGGGACAGACTATTAGGGCTCCACTGGATTCCTAAATAATAACATATCTTCAGTTAGGGGGACACAAGATTGGGATTAACAAGGGATTAACATGCATGATGGTTGAAATTCCCAAAGCTTGTGAATACTATGGCTTTCCCATATTATCTTCTGAGTTGAAATTTTCTAAATCCCCACTGATGGTCTCTATCCCTTCTTCCAGTGGCATATGTAAGTTAAGCTAAGTTTAATAGTTATACACTCAAGCCTTTGTTTTCTTTTTTGGTTGCAATGCCACAATTTTAGAGGTAGAATCATAATAATCGTTTTGAAGAAGTCATGGTCTGAGGCCTTGCTCTAGACAAATGGACTTGGTATTCTAGTTGCAGAGCTGGGTTTCTAGACTGATTATGGGTAAAGAAAAATTTTGAAGGGATGCATGGTATAAAACAAGATAGCATGTGGCAGAACTTTTTTGGACGATTGAATAATTTATAAAATGCATTAATTCAAGGAAGCAAATTGAAACTTGATAATTAAGCAGTAAAATAGAAATTAGAGAATAAAATAGAAAATAGAGAAGTATATCTAGATGTAAATATAATTGAAAGATCATGAAAATATTCACTGAAACATTGAACTAGGACCCCAAGTTCTTTGGTGTTAAGACTCCCTTCTTATATGGTAATGTGAAGGACTAAGAAATAAAATGGTGAGATACCAAAGGAAAGAGGACCGACATTAAGATTTTTCCTTGTATTAACGTCTTTGTTATTGTGCTCTTGGGTTCTGTGAATGCCTCTGAGTTTCTGAATATAAAACTTTGCATATGGAACACAAACCTTATTTCACCCTTTTCCTATTTATTTCAAATCCATACAATGTTTGTAAGATTCCTTTGTCCCGCGTGCTGCAGTCCCGCGGGATGCTCGCACCTGTTGCTGGTGCTAGTCCCACTCGCACCCACAGCCAGCACTGGAGCTGCTGTTCACAGCTGCTGCCAGCTCCCGGCACTGGTCTCCATTGGTCAGTGGGTGCAAACTGTGGCTGCTGGCCCTGATCGGCCCTGAGGGCTTCTCCACCTCCCCCTGCTCCTGAGGGGCAATCGGGGCAGCAGCCGCTGCTCGCACCTGCTGATGGTGCTGGCCCTGCTCGCACCCACTACTGGTGCCAGCCCCAATTGCTCTGCACCGTCAGTGGGTGCGAGCGGGGCCGGCGCTGTCAGAACATGGGAGTGGTGGCGGTGGGAGTGGGGCTGCTGGCAGATGGGACTGGGGGCCACAGCAGGAGGGGCCAGGTAGGGGCACGGAGGATGGGCCAAGACCCACCCCTGTGCCCACTACAGCCTCACGGCCCACAGTTCCTTTCAAGGTGCACGAATTCATGCACTGGGCCCATTTTATATATATGTATCTGTCACAAAATCAGTGACTTAAAGCATCACACATATATTATCTTATAGTTTGGGATCTCAGGAGTCCAAATAAGTCTCACTGGGCTAAAATATGGGTGTCAGCCAAATTGAGGTGTGCATTGTTTCTGGAAGTTCTAGGGAAGGATCTGTTGCCTTGCTTTTCCCAGAGGCTGACTGCATTTCTTGGGTCTTGGAGCCTTTCCATCTTCAAAGTCAGAAATGAAATATCAAGTCGTTGTAAGCTCCATCACTCTGGCACTGATTCTTCTGCCTCTGCTTCTACTGTTAAGGATCATTATGATTACAGTGGGCTCACCTAAGTAATGCAGAAAAAGCTCCCTATTTCAAAGTCAGCTGATTAGCAATTTAATTCCCCTTTGTCACATAAAGTAGCATACTAAGGGTATTAAGCCATAGCCATTCTTGGGCCATTATTCTGCCTGCCACCGATTTATGAAATAATGTTTTCATAGATGCAAACTTCTTTTCAAATCCCAAATCACTCTACTGCTTGGTCCTTCCCCAGGTCCAGCTCTGAGTTTTCATTTCACACAGCCCTCTCCTGCCCTCTCTGGTCACATTGGCCTTTGGTGGACTTCTGATCTAAATAAATATCACTTGCCACAGAATCTTTGCACTCGAGGTTCCTTTGAATGAAAGGATCTGCCTTCACATGGTCACTTGATTCATTCTGGTCATTTAATTCATTTCCTTCAAGAGACCTTTCTGGCCACTCCATATAAAATAGTTCTAAATATTACAGTCTTTTAATGTATTCCCTTCATAGAACTAACTAACAGCTGAAATTTTTTAATGCATGTTTTCTTGTTTAATGTCTTTTTTTTTGGCCCTCTAGAAAGAAATCTATTTGTGAATAGGAATCTTATCTGTTGTTTTAACAGCATTACCTTCATTTTACAACAGTACTTTGCTTGTAATTTCTCAATATATATTTGCTGAATAAATGATTGAATAATTATATGAATAAATTTTAAGTGAATGTAATCAAACCAATCATACACTTATATATCTCTTCTTCTGGAAGGAAAACTATTAGTTAGTTTTTTATCCACCTCCTAGAGCTAGCCACTTTTTTCAAAAGGGAAAATCTGTTGATTCCTCTCCCTCTAAGGGACCATGCATCATTTCTCTGAGGGCATTTTCAGCTCACAACAAAGTTGTCTTTATTCTGCAGTTCCTTAATCCCTTTTTCATCTGATGCTCTGGGAAACACAATAAAGTAGCTGCTCTCAGAAGGATGGGCTAGAGAATTTCGTTAATTTAGAAAACAAGAAAATTTACCATGATATTCTGTAATCTAAATGGAATGTGAAGGTCACTCCCTGCCTTTATTTATTTATTTACTAGAGGCCTGGTGCACAGATTTGTGCACCGGTGGGGTCCCTCAGCCTGGCCTGTGCCCTCTCGCAATCCCAGACCCCTTAGGGGATGTAGCAGTGCGTGAAGTGGCAGGTGGCCAGGGAGGAGCCCGAGCCTGGGCCAGGCTCCATGTCACTCCTGCTCATCCCAGCCCCGCTATGCCTGCCGCCACCGCTAGGTAGCGCTCACGCCCCTGCAGCTGTGCTCACCAGCTGTGAGCCTGGCATCTGGCGCCTGTCTGTCAGCTGAACAATGCTCCCACTATGTGAGCACACTGACCACCAGGGGGCAGCTCCTGTGTTGAGCACATGCCCCCTAGTGGTCAGTGCACTTCATAGCGACTGGTTGACTGGCTGTTTGGTCAACCGGTAGCTTAGGCTTTTATATATATAGATTTATTTTAATTGAAATTTTTGGGGTGACACCGGTTAACAAAATTATACAGGTTTCCAGGCACAATTCCACAGTACATCATCTGTACACTGTATTCTGTGTTCACCACAATATGGAAATATTTAAAATGTGTCCCTGTTTATTTAATAAGAATTCATTCTGAGCTTATTATGTACTTTAATTACTGTACTAGCACACTTTGGGGTGTGTGTGTGTACAATTAAAAACATTTTCTTTGTTAACATATGAGATTCTGGAACAGAGAGTCTGTCCCATATCTGAAATACTAGGACATAGCTCAGTGCTTGTCAGAAAGAAGCCCAGAAAATAGTTACTCAATAAACCAAATTAATAAATATTGGCTAAATCAAATTAATATATGACAGAATTTTGTAGACCTGGTAATTTCAAGGTATTTCTAAACATAGTAATAATAATGGCTTAATGCTATATTATCATTAAATCTAAACAAATGCAAAGTTCACAATTCACAAAAGTGCCTTCACTGTGGGTTCCTATAGCTTCTGTCTCCCAGTGATCCTTGACTAGTGATGGAATATACAAATCTCCAATGAGGCTCTTCCCTGGGTCCAACGGGAGTTAGATACTGTGCACAGTGCTGGAAATGCCCAACTTCAATTTATGTTCCCAGAATGTACCAGTGTAAAACCTACTGGTTTGTTGCCCTTAGGAAAAGTAACTCTTTCTAACTGGATTGTATTCCAACGTGATAGGTGGAAAAACCAACTTTCTCTTATTATTAGTTTTGTCAGCATCCATAGGTTTTCTAACGACTGTCATACATTCTAATTTAAAACCACGTGCTCCTCCTCCCCCCCCCCCCCAAAAAAAAGAGAACTGAGAATGAAAGGCAAGTTTTAAAAGTAGAGTGCTTTACTCTTAGCATTACTGCTGAGTACATAGAAAAGGGAAATGCTATTTAAAAGTTCAGGGAAGTGTCTGATAAGAAATAAAGAGGTCAGGAAGTAGTTCCTTCTGACAAGCCTACATTTTAAATATATTTTATGTCAATAACTTGCCTGGATATTTTAAAAAAATACCCAAAATGCATTACTCACTATTTGTTTTTCATAATTATTGGCTTTGCATAATTTTACTGGACTTCCGTATCCCTGAATAAAATCAGCAAAATCCCTAAAATTAAAAAAGAAAGAAGGAAAACTAATTACCTCCCCTCCTTCTCTCTCTTCAGGTGTAAGGACTGTGTGTGCATGTGTGTCAGTGACATCAATATCTTTTTAAATGGGCTGGAATAGAAGGTAGGTGGGAAATGCTGGTTGTTCTAGTTTTGTCTTTGCTTCGATTTGATAAAGGTTGAGGCAAAATACATGAGCATGTTTACAAGCTTGCAAGGAAGATATGAATTTTGGATTCAGTAATATTTTTATTTGAGTGACATATCTGGGAAGGAATCCAAGAGCTCTGCCCCAGAGATGATGACTTGGGTCATCTTCTGTGAAGGATAAAATTAAGATTTGCTCAGAGAAAGGTTCCCATTATGTGTATAATGCTGCAGGTGCCTGCATTTTTATTCATTATTCCAAAGCTTATTTATTGAGTCATTTCTATAAACCAGACACTGTTGAAACAAAGACAAATAAAAACTAGGCCTGTCCACAAGAACCTGTCTGTTCACTGGGGAAGAGAGAAGGTACACTCTACCCTGTGCTATTAAGTAGTGCAGTGAAAGTTGAATTCGTTCATTTGGAAAAAGGTATTCAATATGTTTTCAGACGTGGCTGTTAAGGAAAGAGGATCGGGAAAGTGGTGTTTGGTGTGTGAACCAGACTACTCAAGCAAAGGAATATCATTGTAAAGTCAATGTCATGTGCAAAGATATGGAGTAGGGAAAGATCAGCGTCTTTAGGAAATACACTTTAGGTTTAATCCACAGAAGGATTTGAGAATCAGACTATAATAGAAGACAGGGATAGAATGTAAACAAATTATGTAAGATTGCTATTTAGACAGTATGGTAGGCACTGTGGATAGTGGTGCACACAGCAGGCCTGAGACAGGGGAAGTACTGATCATGGGAAGCTTTGCCTGTCATGGCAACTTATTACAAATTATCCCATAAATAAAGACAGCTGTGACAACAAAATAGGCAAAGGAATGACATGGTCAGGTTTATATTATTATCATTCAGATAAGTCTATGGAGATTGGATTTAAGAGAGAATACCAGTTAGGGAAACTAATTTGAAAACAAGTACATTGGTCCTGGCAGGAGAATATTTTAAGACTTGAATTAAAGAAATGATGGTGATACTAAAGAAAAAACAGGTAGATTTGTCATGCATGTAAAATTGTACCAGGAACTGCCCTAGCTGGTTTGGTTCAGTGGATAGAGCGTCAGCCTGCAGACTGAAGGGTCCGGGATTTGATTCTGGTCAAGGGCACATGCCCAGGTTGTGGGCTTGATACCCAATAGGGGGCATGCAGGAGGCAGCTGATCAATGATTCTCTCTCATGATTGATATTTCTATTTCTCTCTCCCTCTCCCTTCCTCTATGAAACCAATAAAAATTAAAATATATTAAAATTGTACCAGAACTTGATGTGTGTGGGGGTGAGGTGAATGAAAGGGAAGGAGTTGGTTTGTAGAGATGGGGTAGCAAGCATCATAGGCATGGTAAGTTTAAGAGCATTAGACATGTTTTCAGGTTAGAGTGCTCTCCTTGGGTATACACTGAGTGGCCAGATTATTATGACCACCTGACGTTTGTAGGCAAATTGGCTGTTCACTGCATCGTATGGGATATGGAAGCTGAAGGCCTGTTCAAACACCTCCGCTGTCTGCAGTTACCAAGATAAAACGTCTCCAATTCGCACAGGAACACAAGGATTAGACAGTTGAGCATTGGAAAAAAGTCAGGTGGTCCAATTAATCATGTTTCCAGTTGCATCATGCAAATGGCAGAGCGAGAATTTCATGGAAACAGCATGAAAGCATGCACCCCACATGCATGAGTACAACCCTTCAAGCTGGTGGGGGCAGTGTTATGGTTTGGGGCATGTTTTCCTGGCATGATTTGGGCCCTTTAATTTGTGTGGAACAACGTCTGAATAGCACAACATACCTAAGTATCATTGCTGATCAAGTTCATCCTATCATGTTGATGGCGTATCCCAATGGGGATGACTTCTTCCAACAAGACAATGCGCCATGCCACGGTGCTTGTATTGTGCAGGAGTGGTTTCAAGAACATGAGGGAGACTTTACCTTGCTTAGGTGGCCCCCACAATCACCAGTTCTCAATCCAATTGAGCATTTGTGGGATGAAGTTAAAAGGGCCATCAGGCAGCTGGTTCCACAACCATCAAATCTCACAGAACTGGACAGTGCTATTCATCAGGAAGGGTGTCAAATTCCTTGCATCACCTTTCAACATCTCGTGGAGTCAATGCCAAGAAGAATCGCCACAGTATTGAAGGCAAAAGGTGGCCCAACAAAGTACTGATGGGGTGGTCATAATAATCTGGCTACTCAGTATATGTAGAAGGTATCAGTGTGTTCATTAAAACCACAGCGGTGCTTAAAATACCCTAGAAAAGTGTTTAGAGCACTGTCTATTAATTTTTTATTGTTATTACATATAATAACTCTGAGAATCAGAGTAACTCTATGACTGCTGCATCCAACATTTTGTACTCAATATCAGGGAATTCATGTTCCTCTAAGAGTATTTATTGGCCCTAGGTTAAGAACCTATTAAGTTACATGAAGAAAAGGGAGGAATAGTAACAAAATCCCTGGGGAAACTCTTCAGGAAACCATTAAAATCATTGACAGAGTTCACTGAAAATATTTTCTGTAATGAGCTCATCTCCATTGGATATTTCTCTTAAAGAATAAATCAACCTCCAAGTACATGGATTAATGAATTATTTCATATACCATGATCTTGTGCTGTAGAAAATACAATTTAAAAAAGAAAATACAATTTAAAAAAGGAAAAATTATTTTCAAAGTCAAGATACTGTGTGTTGTTTTTTTTTTAATTTTGCCATAAGTTATAAGATCTTTAAGCAAATTCATAGTATTACTTGTCTGAAGCTCAAACTACATTTGTAAAGCATGTATAAATAATACTGTTCTTTGATGCTTAATTAAGACTTTTGGCATGACCACCAACACCAAGCTCCCTGCCAATATAAAACAATTTACTTTCCAGCTAAAAATAGCTCTAGCTGAATTGAAATTGACAGACAATGAACTAGTGATTGGAAACGTTTTTTGAATACCATGCCACAGTTTTGTTAATGAAGGTATATATCAAGCTTTAGCTGGTACATTATTTATATAACCAGGGATGGTTCCAATTTCTATAGTCAGTTCCAGGACATAAAATTTTGTCAGTATAGAGAAGACACATGCTGCAGGCATTTCATCATTATAGGGGGCATCCTGAGTCCTGGGTAGAATTGGTCTACAAATGTATCCTGGTTTCTAGGTCTCCTTGCCTCACCACCCCATCTCCGTTACATTCTAATTTTCTTATTTAAAATAGCATTTTTCAAATAACACAAGGGAGGAAGAGGATAGGAAAGCTTAGAGTAGCAATCTTTAGGTGATTTTCTCATTATTTTATTTATTTAAAACAGAGTGTTGTCTCTTTCGATATGAACGTTATTGCTGTTCTCTGACTTGGAAAGTCTAACATTTCAGTACATCCTCTTCTTTTTTTCTTGTACTGTATCTCTGCCAATTAATATGCATCAATCTGTAAATAAGAGAAAACCTGATTAACAGAGAAAAAAATAAGTACGTTTAATTTTACTTATTAAAAGTCCCATGGAAGGTGATTTTAGAGATAGTTTAACAAAGGCATAAGAGATTGGGAGTGATGATGACTTTCAAAGTCAGGAGATACCAGCAGTTGTCTCAACATCTAAATACCTATCATATGTATAAAAATAACCCCTTAAGTTAAATTTACATGTAACGTATATACTTAAAATTATAGCATTTATTGCTCTGATAAATTTTAAGCTGAGTCAAAAAATATCTAATCATGTGATATAGTATGAATGCTCTGAAGCAATCATTTATAGATTTACATATTTTTTAAATTGGGGAGCATTTACTGAGCACATCCTATATAATAAAAGGGCAATATGCAAATTGACTGAACGGCAGAATGACTGGTTGCTATGATGCGCAGTGACTACCAGGGGGCAGACGCTCAATGCTGGAGCTTTTCCCTGGTGGTCAGTGAGCTCCCACAGGGGGAGCACCGTTCAGCCAGAAGCCCTGAGCTGGGCTCATGGCTGGTGAGCGCAGCAGTGGTGGCAGGAGCCTCTCCTGCCTCTATAGCAGTGCTAAGGATGTCCAACCAGTGGGACATCCCCAAGGGCTCCTGGACGGTGAAAGGGCACAGGCCGGGCTGAGGGACCACCCCTACCCCGAGTGCACCAATGTCATGCACCAGGCCTCTAGTACAGAATATTTACATATATAGGCAAGGAACCCTTATTTCTCATTGACATAAACCAAACAGTATCTGCTAATTCAAGCTAACAAATAGTGGGACATATAACTTCATAGTAGATAATTACTCTGAAAATAATGTAGTGTGTACTTCAGAAAGATTATTTTGCTTTTATTTCTAGGGGTTTTAATGAAAATATTTATACTTAGTATATCACTGTGTCCAAGGACCTTTATGTATATTTTGTGTCATACTCAGCCATAATATTATACTACTGTATTCATCACTATGAATACTTATTTATTATCTGTGATAAACAAAATTTATATGCACACTCTAAGCATCCAATTATTACTAAGCTTTAGCAAATTCATCTAGTGATGGTTAGTATAAACACTGATCCTCAGGCAATACTGTTGTACAAAGAATAAAGCTTGACTTGCCAGTCAATTTCTATGTAGACAAGAGGAGCTGATGTAAATTTTATGCTGCTGAGAAATGATCCAATAGAGTGTGTCTAGCCCAGAAAAGAGCAGTGATCATGAATTTAAGCTCTAGAATCAGATAGCTTTGAATTGTAATTGCTATTTGAACTTGGAGAAGTTACTTAATTTTCCTGTGTCACAGCTTCCTCTTCAAATAATTGGGAGTGAATCCTTATTACTCTGAGATGATTAGCATAGAGCCCAGCCGGCCCATGGCAACTCTTAGCCATTACTCATTAGCTTATTAATTATATCATGTCACTGGCATTATACAGACCTTGGGCTGGGTGAAAAAGGTGAAGGGATTACGCAAGCAAGCAAGCAAACAAACAAACAAAAAACACCTCGTAGGCACAGACAACTGTATGGTGATTACCAGAGGGAAAAAAGGGAGAGGATAGGTAGAAGAGGATACATGGGGGGCTAAATGGTGACTGAAGGAGACTTGAAATAGGGTGATTTACACACAATACAATATACAGATTATGTATTATAGAATTGTACACACACCTGAAACCTATATAAGTTTATTAACCAATGTTACTCAATACATTACAAAAAAACAAAAAACTTGTTTTTATTTTTCCATTTTAATTGAGATATAATTAGCATACAACACTATTAGTTTTAGGTGTACAACATGATGACTTGATATAGGTACATATTGCAAAATTATGACCAGAGTAAGTCTAGCTAATATCCGTAACCACACATAGTTACATATTCTTTTCTCTTATGATGAGAAGTTTTAAAACCAACTCTCTTAGCAACTTTCAAATATGAATATAGTATTATTAACTATAGGCATAAAGCTGCACATTACACCTCCTCCAGGACTTATTTCTTTTATAACTGGAAGTATGTACCTTTTGAACACCTTCATCATTTTTTTAACCTAGTTTCAATGTATAAATAGTAAATAAGCCCTAGCCGGTTTTGCTCAGTGGATAGAGTGTTGGCCTGTGGACCAAAGGGTCTCAGGTTCCATTCATGTCAAGGGCACCTACCTCTTTTGCAGGCTCCTCCCCACCCCAGGCCCTGGTCAGGAGGCAACCAATCGATGTTGATATTTCTCTCTGTTTCCCTCTCTCTTTCACTCTCTCTAAGTTTCAATGGAAAAATATCCTCGGGTGATTATAAAAAAAAAAGTAAATAAGAATCCCTTTATTTTCCATTCTACAGGCTTATTTTGGGAAACAAATACAATAATGGATGCTGGAGGCAGTGAGGTATAGTGAAAAGAGCCAGGCTATAGAGCTCCTCAGACCTGGTCTCAAATCCTTGTTCCTGGATTATTTCCTCATGGAGCATTTTGAATGAGATTGCTAAAATGCAAGTTTGATGTTATCACTGTCCATTAAAACTTTTACATATCTTTCTATTATCTTTAGAATATAATCAGTAATCTTCAAAATTGTAGCTAAAGCCCTGTATGAAGAGGCCTTTGCCTAAATTTTCTTAAAAAAAAAACAACAAAACTTTTATTTATTGATTTGAGAGAGAGAGAGAGAGAGAGAGAGAGAGAGAGAGAGAGAGAGAGAGAGAGAAACATCCATTTGCTGTTCCACTTATTTATTCATTCATTGTTTGATTCTTGTATGTGCCCCAACCTGGGATCCAACCCTCCATCTTGCCATATCAAGAGGGCACTCTAACTAACTGAGCTACCTGGCCTTTCCTGTATTCTGCATTCCATCCCATGCCATGTTCTCACCCACTAGACAGCCCCACTTACTTTTATGATCCCCTTGTCTTTGCCAGAAATTTCCCCACCTTGAAGATTTCAATTAGCTAGTGCCTCTGCCTGGATTATTTTTGCCTTCCAGTTCATTTTTCTGGTCTTATTTATATTCAGGATGTCTTCTCAACTGCCACTTTCTGAGCTGCACCTATTTAAATTACCTAAATGGAGCACTGTTTTGCTTTTCATGATACTATTTATTTTGCTTTATAATACATCACAAAATGCCATTATATGTTGTTTGAATATTTGTCTCTTCTGCTCACTCCGTGAAGACGAAGGTATGTCTATTTATATTACAGCAGCTGAATCACCAGGTTCTAGTGTTTAATATGCTCTCAGTATAAAATACAGAAAAATTAACATAATTCCTTGAACCTTATAGTTCTCACAGGAAAAGATGGATGTTAATAACACCTTGCAAGATTTTTTTTAATACTGAAGGTAATGCGTGTATAATACCTTTTGTAGCTGTCAAAAATATATAACTATTATTAATGATAAGTAATAATAAAAAGTACAGTACATTTTAAAGTAGAAAGTTATTTTTGCTCTGTTGAAGTGGGGGGGGGCACATAAAGAAAATACCCATAGATATGAATAGTCCCCTGTGGTACCAATTTAACTTATATATATTTTGGGGAAATCTACAAGGAGAGATGTAGCAGAATGCACACGATCCTCCATGTTTGCAAACTATGATTGTCTCAAAGAGGAGTGCTTAGGCTGGGCTGGGCACACCATAGGGGAGGCTTGAGTGGAGAACTATGCATGTTCAGACGGGTGAGGATAATCTAGACAGCTGTGCAACAATGGAAGCTTTTTAGTGGAGAAAATAGCCTTGTTGAAAATAGCAAGACTTCAGAGCCCATTGCTTGCTTTCAATCTCTTCTTCCAATGAATGAACTCAATCCTGTTGAGCTTTGCAAAGCTACCAAAGGCGAGGAGAAAATTAGCGAGCAGTGGCATACCGATGTGGGAAAATGTTCTAGGTGGATTAAGACCTGGATTATTATTAATGGTGTCTGACTTACCTTTAGTCCTTTCCAATTATCTCTACTACTTGCTCATCCAGTGTTCTTTCTCAAAATCACTGTGTTTCATTATTATTGTTTTTTATTCCCAACAATAAATGTCACACTTAGCGTCATGGAGATGCTCAATGCATGTTTACTGACTACAGTAAGTGTGGATCGTTCAGGGAGGCAGTAAGTGTAACAATTCCATTTTAGAGTGAGACAGGCCAGGGCTCAAACACCAGCTGTGTGCTTTCCAGATCGAGTTTCCGATTCTTCATTCATAATGATGATGATAATAATTCTTAGAATTGAAGGATAATTAAATAGATATTAAAAATATTTAACAATATAAGTGGCATCAGATAAGTAAAGATAAATGGAAGCACTCACTATTAGTATTCACTCTGCTATTACCAGTTGTTACATATGAGTATAATTCAGCAATCTGAGTGTAGAATTTGGAAGATGATAAAGATGGAATATGCCAAGTACGGGCACTAGGAATGCCAGTGAGAAAGGACAGCATATTGTAAAGGAAAAGTGAAGAGAGAAATATCCCAGAGAGAGGTAGCAAGACGGAAGATTTGGAAATTGACTGAGACATTGGGGCACACTACGGAGTCTGTGGATCCTGAAAATATGTAGCTAAACAGATGTCCTTTGTCTTTAATATGCCAGGAATGTCTCATCTCAGCTATTAATGCCAACTTACCCTGGTGGAAAAATTGTGAAATTGAATGATGACCTTTAGTTCAGATTTTTATGAACTTAACATACAAATCATGATTAAACTTCTCAGATTATTTTACCAATTTCTTCCTCTCCTGGATGTGTGCCAAGAAAATACCACCTGTTTATTGCGGATGTTAAATTGCTTTATAAAAAAAGGCACAGCCACTTGTTTTTGTTCTTAAGCACTACGTTATATTATGGGGGAAGCAGTTCAAGCATGCCTATAGTTCTCTAGCCTCATGATGTTTTACCTTCTACAGTTAACACTATACTATAGAAGCTGCTGTTCTGCATGTACTGATCGAGGATCTCTTTGTGTGGGTATCCTTTTTATTTTATTTTTGTATTATGATGGCTAAAAGTATGATTTCTAGAATTAGTCTCATTTGCCATGAAGCAAAAGGCCTGTTTAAACATCACCCATTAGTGAATAATAATGATAAAAGCATCATTGCATTGGTTTGTAGTGATCACCCAATAAGGTAATATATGTAAAGGGTCTGACATTTTGTACATAAATAAGTTTTGGTTAGGTGATCTACAGAACTCTTTCACATTGATCATTTAGTTGATTACGATAATCCTTTGAAGCAAACATAACTCATATCCTTATTTACAGAAAAGGAAACAGAGGTTTAGGAAATTGATCTTATCTGTAGCCTTATTTGTAGGAGGTGACAGGTACAAAAGTGAAGATCCCATGGTTTTTCTACTTTAATATCAACTCCTGTGTGTGTATGTGTGTTTTGTTTGCTTTGGGTATCTGAAGGAGTAAGTCAATAATTGACAAGTTTGTTAGTGGGAAGAATAAAGGAGGTATATACATTAATAATTTACTTGCCTGGCTGGTGTTGTTTAGTGGTTGAGAATTGGTAAGGGCAGGTGCCAGGGTTGCGGGCTCAATCCTCAGTAGGGGAGTACAGGAGGCAGCCAATCAATGATTCCCTCTCATCATTGATGCTTTTAGCTCTCTCTCTCCCTCTCCCTTCCTCTCTGAAATCAATAAAAACATATTTAAAAAAATAATTTACTTTAGTTCAACTATCATTTATTGAGTATGTAGTATAAATAATGGAATAAAAACCCGAATCACATGATATCCTTGACCAAAAAATCTCATAGTCTATTGTGTGAAGTAGACACTTACAGACTAGAATGATCAGCACAATATGTGTCCACCAGACAGAATTGATGAATGAAAATAAGTTCACTCTTTCTGGGGTGAGAGAGGGGATAGCATGGAGCATATTGAATCTTGAGAGGAGTCATGAGAAGAATATGCTAAAGCAATGTTTTAAAGGATGAACAGAGTTTCTCACATGGAAGCTCATCCTAGGTGGTGAGAAAAACTGCTAATAAATAGAATATTATGATTTTGAAATAATAAGAAGCTCAGTATCACCTTAATCAAAACTTAAATATTTGGCAGCAGTGGTCCAAAGGAGTAAGACTCTAAGACAAACAAGGGCCAAACCATCAAAGGCCTTTCACTGAAATACAAGTGAGATCCACTGAGGGACTGTGAATATCCCCAGTGGAGAAGAGGATACATCTCTTCTCTCTGCCTCAGAAATTTTCAAGCAAGGAAGCAACCCTAATCATGGTCTCAAGTCATGTCACCCAAGTTGGAAAATTCCAGGAGCACAAGGTTAGAGATCATTGTGCCTCATGATCGGACAGTCTGTCACTTTGATTTGCCACCTAAGGGTAATCTCCCTTGTTTTACCTCTTGAGCATTATTCTGGGAATTAATTGTGTAACGCCAGGTATAAGGTTGCTAATACCAGAGAAATACCCACCCTGTGAGCATCTCTCACAAGATAGAGTTTAAATGGAATTTTTATGGTCTCATTTCTAACTAGCACAATCTTGGGAGGTTGTGAAATCCCTTTTAGACCACCAATTTAATAGAAGTCATCTAATTAAAAACCCACTAAATAATACTTGTTTTAGCGATTTCTTTAGCTTAATTGAATGTATGCCATTTACTTTTCAAGGACTTTTAACTATTGTCCCAGTTGAGACTTTAAAAAGCAGCTGTGTTTATGACACAATCTGGTAAGAGATCAGGCATATTTCAGTTTATTGAGTAAACTAAACATGTAGGCCATTTAAAAATAAAAGTTTTTAATTGTGTTGAAACTAATTATCATACAATATTTCAGAGTAGCATTTGAAACTAAGCAGAGGCTCAGTCACTGGGGGTTTTGAATCTGATAAAGTTCCATTTGGATCATAAAAATGCCAGTGCCCCACCTGTAAGGGCTTCAGTCAAACATCTGCTCCTTCACAGCTAAATGAATGTATCAGATTTCAACAGGTGCTCCTGAGACAAAGCATTCCTTACCCAACAAAAAATGCTGCAGTCACATTTATTGACAGAGTTCTTTCTGCTATTTCAGGGTTTACTGGCATGACAATAAGGCTCTTTATTTTCAGAAATGTGTGGGTATGTGGAGAGAGGATTAAATTTGAAGTTCTCTGTGATTAAAAAACGAAAACAGCCCTAGAAGTTTTGGCTCAGTGGATAGAGCATTAGCCTGCGAGTCCCAGGTTCAATTTTGATCAAGGGCACATGCCTGGGTTGCGGACTTGGTCCCCAGTAGGGGGCGTGCAGGAGGCAGCTGATCAATGATTTTCTCTCATCATTAATGTTTCTATCTCTCTCTTTCTCTCCCTTCCTCTCTGAAATAAAAAAAAAAATATTTAAAACAAAAACAAAAATAAAAACAAAAAATGGATGCAGTTTCATTAGTAGTCATGTACCAACAAATCTGAGATCTGATTATAATTGATGAATTAGCATCTACAAAGAATGATACCAATACTTATGCTAAAAATTCTAATTAAATTAACTAAAACACAGTCTCAGTGTGTATTTGTCATTATATTGATTATTATTGATTGTATTGAAATGATTCAGTCACACAATATTAACTTATATTAATGAAGAACTGGATATGCTCTAAGATTATTTTTGTTTCATGCCAAGTTTGTAGGAAAATGGTTGAAACTAAAATCCTGCTGTTCATTGGATTGAATTGAAAATTTTCCCTAAATGTAAATGCTTATTTAATGAAAATTAATTATATGTATACAAGCACATATTTTTATAAGTTTTCCCTCTAGTGCCTTTTGGTTATTTCATTGACTCATCTTACAACCACTCCTATACCAGACTGAACCATTAGACATAAGCTCTACTGATGGCCAGTTTGTAAGTTACAGAAACACAACAGATGTAAATACTGTGTTCAAAAGCCAATTATCAAAGAGATATAATGACATGGGTTAAGGCATTTAACATACATTATTGAAATTTGTCTTCTGTCCCAGGTCCCAGCATATGTCCCTACATCTTCATCCAGCTTACCTATCTGGATTCCTGCTTTAGATTTTGGGCTCTGAAAAATATATCTATCTCTTCCTCTTTTTATGCTAGTCATATATTTTAAAAATGTGCCATTGCCCTAGCTGGTTTGGCTTAGTGGATAGAGTGTTGGCCTGTAGACTAAAGGGTCCTGGGTTTGATTCTGGTCAAGGGCACATGCCTGTGTTGAGGGCTCGATCTCCAGTCATGCAGGAGGCAGTCAATCAATGATTCTCTTTCATCATTGATGTTTCCATCTCTCTCTCCCTCTCCCTTTATATCTGAAATCAATAAAAAATATTTTTAAAAAATGTGCCATAGACATATTATGTAGTTTATTTTGTAATAATAAGATTTTTACAGGGTAGTGTCTGTATTGTTTCATGAATTGAATGGAAAACTAGTTTTGGCATATATATCCAAATACTATGAGCTCATATATACACTGCCAAATTTAAAAGTAAACACGGCCTCACATGAAAATCAGTATCACAAATATCATAATTTAATTTATTGCTTGTATCTGACGAACTGAATTTATACATTTTAGAAGAAATTTGTCTCAAAATATCTGAAGAATTGAAAAGTCTCTTTAGTGACATGAACAGAGCACTCCCATTATGAAACACAAGTATAAATCAATTTGTTTAAGGAAAGATTTAAAAATAGATGGAAAGCTGGGAACAGAGAAAGGAAAATCTGCTTGAGCTTCTTCATATTATTACTGATGTTTCTTCTTATTTTCTCAAAAATTAGTATTTGGTATCAACCATTGTAATGCATCTCATTAGCAGTTTAAAAATTTTTTAATCATGATTATTTCAATAGATATTTTTATAAACTTCTATATTTACTGACATTAAATTTTTTAACAAACTGAAATAAAAAAAAGAAACTTCTTTTTCAGATAAGTATATCTTTAAGAAAACAACATCCAACCTCACACTGAATTTTGAAATGTTGAAAGGTTTTACTTTTAAATTCACCAACAAGAAAACATTGTTCCGTATCTCTACCTCTGTTTATTTTTATACTGAAAACACTAACCTTATTAATAAGGCAACAAAAGTAAATAAATTTGTAAGATTGATCAAGAAGAATCAAAGTTGCTACAAGGTTCAGATAATGTGTTTAGAAAATTTTTAAAAATCAGCACAGAAATTATGAATGTTATGAGAAGTTTGTGAGCTTGCTAAATACAGAATTATATAGACTAATCAAGTGAATTTCTATATACCAACCAATGAAACCTATTAAAATTTTTAAAAACATAATTTGCATTTCATAAAAAATAAAACATATAGAAGACTAAATATATGATGGGTGAGAACTCATGAAATTATTAAACTTAAATGGTAATAAATTTATTGATATACTACATATGTATAGCAAGACTCAATATTATAAATATCGCAAGTCTCTTGAAAGTGATTTACAGTTTTAATGTAGTCTGAACCCAATCACAGCATATATTTTAGGAGAAAGCTGATTCTCAAATTTATATAAAATCAATTGCAAAGAGTCAATAATGGCCAAGATAGTCTTGAAGGGGAAGAATATGGATGGAGGACTTGTTCTAGAAAATATTATTATTTATTATAAAGCCATATAAATTTTGACAGAGCATTATGGGCATAAGAATCAATAATGGAAATAGGTTGCACACATACAGATGCTTGGTATATGGCAAGGGTCACTGAAGAGTAGCTGGACAAACAGGGTCTTTTCAATAATTGATGTTTCAATAATTCAGCATCCAGAAGGGAAACACAAGAAATCTGATTCCCATTCAAATTCATTTCAGGTGGACAAACTACGTTATTAAGAAAGGTATTTCAAAAGTATTAGAAGGTAATATACAGAGGTGGGCAAAACTAGATATGGAAAAAGACTTATAGGTTATGATTATTACAATGGCTTTATTAACTCAAATGAATGTCACATTTTCACAATGGTATGAAAATGATACTCATAATAAATTACTTGAGATATTACAGTGCACTTAATTGCAATCTCATAAGTGGCCAAATTGTTGAATAATAGTAAATTGGTCAATTAATAATTTGTTAATGATATACTTAATCAGTTTGGCCTGCTCTAACAAAGTACCATGGACTGGGTAGCTTAAACAACAAATATTTGTTTCTCACCATTCTGGAGGCTGGGAAGTCAAGGTGTCTAGTGCGAGCCCACATGCTGGTTTGCAGATGGCCTTCTTCTCATTGTATGCTCACATGACAGAGAGCAGAGCTAGGAAGCAAGCTATTAGGGAACTAATTCCATTAGGAAGGTTCTACACTCATGACCTAATTACATCCCAAAGGCCTCATCTCCAAATACTATCACATTGGAAATCAGAGTTTCAAAATATAATTTTTGAGGGAACCCATATGCAGTTCACAGCAGATCATGTACCTTGTAAGTGAGCCTTATGGTAAAGAACTTCCACATAAAACTTTTTACTAATATTCATGTGAATTAGTTTCCTTGTTTTTAAAATGAAATACTAATGACAACCTAATCAATAATTATGAAGATTAATTAAATTATGTGCTCAAATACACAAGGCAAGAAAGTGGCACAATTAAGACTTAATTGTATGCAATTTGAATACAGACAGTCCCCAATTTAATGATGGCTCCGCTTTAGAGATGGTGTGAAAATGATACTCATAATAAATTACATGAGATATTCAACACCTTTATTATAAAATAGACATTGTGTGAGATGATTTTGCCCAACTATAGGTTAATGTAAGTGTTCTAAACATGTATAAGATAGGATAGGCTAAGCTATGATGTTCAGTGGGTTAGATATATTAAGTGCATTTTCAACTTATATTATTTTCAGCATACAATGGATTTATTGGGATGTAACCCCATTGTAAGTCAACGAACATCTGTGCAAGTTTACAGACGTTCCCCAGTACCAAGGCCACTTCTTCTGAAAGTAAGCATTCAGGCATGAAAGGATGTGCCTACATCAGATATTTTAAGGACAGGGATACTACAAGGCTTACCAGGAGTAAAGGCAGGGAGCATTTAGAAACCTTCTTTAAAAAATAGTAACATATTTTCAGAGATATATGTCATCGAATAGAATAGTAACATTCTATAATTGATATGTTTAGTCATAGAGAATCACCTCTGTATGATAGGTTATAAACTCATGGGGAACAGGCAGAACATAGGACAACATCAATCCACTGGGGAGGAAAAACAAAGAATTAATAAGCTGGAGATGATATCAGAAAAAGGTTCATTTTGGAGTGCTAATACAGTTTTGTATTAAGAAGTTCTTATGATCAGGAAAACAGTGAATGGCTGGATATCCAAGGTTAAATGTGAAGGAGATATAGCAGATATAGCAACTGGGCAGGGAAAAGCAAGAGAGGAACCATGCACAATCTCACACCAGGTGGCCAATGGGATCCATTAAAGGTGAAACAGAAGTTCTACCCACTCCCACCAACTGTCCACATGAGTTGATATTTGAGTGAAGTCTCTTGTCTTGAAGTGGAATGGAATGCTCTTCAGGGTCTTGGGCATAATTTTTAAACGCAGACTAAGACAACAGTGATGGAAGAGGGTGGGAGAGATGCTTAAAGTATGGCAGGATTTTCTGAGATCATCCTAAAAGCCATAGGTCCCTGGAAGTTATCAGCCAAGTAGGGAGTTTTCTGGAGTGATGTAAAGTTTCATGAGGGGTCCTTCATAGCACTTTATTCAAAATCCCACTGAATCGAGATGGAGGATCCGAAGCTTTAACACCTGAATTTGTGCAAAAAGGTAATTGTACTAAGAATATTGATAGGTTAAGGGTCTAACATTGAGGAACTGGATGTGGTATTGGGGGGAAAAGTCCAGGGATGCAGAAGATTTAACATTTCTGTCTAACTTTAGTGGGCTATGCCTCTGCAATTTTAAATGTCCACAATTCCTCTTATGACTTGGATTTATCTGCCACATCATTTATCTGTAGTTAAACTAAGTTTCCTTCCAGGATGGATATTAAAGATATATGGAAAAATCAATATTAAACAATTTTATTTTCAACTTTTGATTAGCATTTCAAAACTTCTCATTACTATTGCCTTTTTAGTGCAAATGCATGGTATTGTCGATGTATCTGGGGCTTGCCTGGGAACTTAGCTACCAGTAATAGTGCTGTTTATTTGATAAAATGTATTCAGAATTTCAAATGAGCAACTTAAAAATTACCTTGGAGGCACTACTTTTATTTATTTTTTATTTGTGGGTTCCTTGCAAGTAATATCACATATTTCAGAATTATACCCTAAATTGTTGCTAAGATATTGCCACTAGCATTCTGTAGGTGTCAAAGGACATTGGAGTAAATCTTAAAGCAAAATGAGAATGGAACAAGGTAATAGCTGGACATGTGAGCAGAGAGCAATGGCATAAAAATTGAATGGCATAAATCATGTTTCCTAAAAGCAGGCAGTTTTGCAGGGACCATGTCTGAGCCGACCATACTGGGCTCTTTTTACTTGTATCAAATCTGATAGCGTTCTGTCAGGGCATAGCCAGGTGGGTGGATTAAAAGTGGTTTGGATTAGGCCAGGATTGGCATTTGAGAATTAACAGTTTAGAGATTTTTAACAATGGCAGAAAAAAGTTAATATTTGGAAGAAAAAGTAAATGAACTAGTGCTTTTCATTTGTCAGTTTTTTTTACTTTCTTACATTTTCCTCTTTCAGATAGCTGAATTGATAAGGTCTCTCTCTCTTTTTTATTTTTTTGCTAAAATACAAGATATTATATCAGGAAGTGTTAAAATAAGTTTAAATCAACAAGGTTTTAAAAATCAAATTGACTCACTTAGAAAGTGAGTTAAAATAAAAATGCATTATGATCTGAGGGAGGCTGAATTGGGTCATGTTAATAAAATGGAAGAAGCGTGGACAACTTAATGAAGCTTGGCAGTTTCATCATCACAAACATTCCCTGTTGAGATAATGAATTTGACAATAACTCTTCTCATTCTTAAGATATGATGGCACACCGTCACTGTACAAATCTCAGAATGAGAACAATTCACACTGACTATGGGATCATTGCACAGTGACTAAGAGCCTGTGATTGATGCATTTTTATAAAGTGATCTCCTTCATTTGTACAGAGGAAGGATAGGATGAAAATGACACAGTTCTTCTAGTATCTGGGCAATGCATCCAGAGATCTTAAGTAATGGTGGGTGACTTGCAGAAGCTGATAATTTGAATTAATTTACCCAAGTGTTGAAAATGACAGTGAGTCTCAACAGGAAAGATTTTGTTTCAAAATGACTAGTTCAGCAAGATCTCATCTATTCAACTCATTCCTGAGCGGCCCTCAGGTTAATACATACATATATATATATATATATATATATATATATATATATATATATATATTGATTTCAGAGAAGAAGGGTGAGGGAGAGACAGAAACATCAATGAGGAGAGAGAATCACTGATTGGCTGCCTCATGCATGCCCCACACTGGGGATTGAGCCCACAACCCGAGCATGTAACCCACCTGGGAATCAATCCCTGTCCTCCTGGTTCATAGACAATGCTCAACCACTGAGCCTCGCCAGCCGGGCCTAATCCAAATATTTTTGATGCATAAATTATTTTGCATCAAAGTTCTTCCCATCACTTTTACTACTTCCTATCATCAATCCAGGAGGACTTCCCAGCAGAGAAACATGTTAGATGAAATTCTGTGTATTAATTTATACTCTAAGTCATTGCTCCATCTGCTTTTATGGTAAGCAAAGGTCCACATCTATCTGGAATATCTTTGCATACATAAAATAAATCATTATAACCTCAAAAGAAATTAAGCCTATCTTATCCAACCTCCTAAAAGAAATATGAGTTATTATTGGTCAAATATTCTGGTTGTCAGAAATTTAACTGTCAAACCTATTGAACCCCAAATTTTAGAGTCCTCTGGGGACTTTGGGTGAGGCAGGGTGCCTAGGATCCCAAAGGATCTGTCCACCTGTGAAACTATGTGGCAGGGTTGGAGGGTCATGACTCATGACCTCAGTAATATGCTTACGCTCCTCAATAATTTTGTGCAGGGACAAGAGATTGACTGAAAGGGATGTAAAACCCCTGTGAGATATTCTTAATTGCCTTGGTACATGACTCTGTTTGAGAGATAGCTACGTCCCAGGCCTTGCTTAACCAGGGTGCAGAAAAAGATGAAAACAGCCTCTTCTGGAGGCCATGCCCCGCTCCTAGGAGTAGTGCTTTCATTCAATGTTGCTTCTAGGTTTGAAGAACCCAGCAACAGTTTAAGACTCCCTACATTCTCTGAAGGTCACACCCTAACCCCTGTGAGTTAGTATTTCCAAATAGAGCAGAAGCCAGAAGTCTTCCAAGAGGTGCTGTGCCAGATTCCTAAGAGGATATGAAAAGAAAATGTCTGTGCCCTCCATTGTTTACCTCCTGGCTCCCTTTCCGTTTTCCCGAGTTTGTGCTCTCCTTCCAGTATTCCTTCTATTATTTCAGGATGTTGGTAGCAGATAAGCCAGAAAGCCACTAACTGAGAGGGAAGGTAGAAGTACTAATCCATCCCTTGCTTGATTTCCCAAACCAATTCACACAGTGTCCTCTAGGGTAAGGGCACTACTATGTGATGCAGGAAAGGTGTGACAGGCAAGAAGAGACCATACTAGTAGGGGAAAGTTATTATTTCTCCCTTAAGACTGAAAGAAAGCATTTTCTGAAAAATGTTTCTTCCATCCATAGGGATTAGCATAGGGATTAGTAGAGGCTGCCAATGTCTGGACCACATCCTTCTGAACACAGGGATGGCCTGGGATCCAAGATGATTCTAATGCGGTGTTCTGTTCTCTCAGCCATGTATGTTGCTCTAGGAAAGCCATGAGATCTAAGCTAGGCTGATCCAAGTTCTGTTTGAATTTTTAAAAAATCTAATTGATGGGCATGAACCTTATATGAATTCAGAATCAATCCTGGTTACCCCTACCCAATTATAGACACCCCCTCCCCACTCCCACACACACATACCGGCATTTCAAGAAGTGATTCCATTTCAGATACAGGAACTGACATATAATATTTAAAAATTTGACAAGTCTGCATTCAAATATTGGTAACAATCTTGTTATGGAATTAATCACTTTAAGTGAAGAATATAATTTCCCAGTCTGTGACTCATGATATATATGGAGATAATTTCTTCCTCAGAGGCATGCTGTATTGTTGTGATTATACCATCCCTGGTCTACAGTAAGTATTCAATACGTATTACCAATTTTTATTATTTGTGACTTTTGTGAGACACTGTAAATGCATATCTATATATACAAAAGCCTAAGCAACCATCGCAAACAAATGGACGACCGAACAGGCTGCGTGGGGTGACCAGGCCAACAGGGGGGTTAGTGAGGGGCGACCAAACGACTGAGCAGCAGGCTGTGTGGGGTGACCAGGCCTGCAGGGGGTGCAGTTTAGGGTGACCAGGCTGGCAGAGGGGGCAGTGAGGGGCAACCAGGCTGGCAGATGGGGGCAGTGAGGGGTGACCAGGCCAGAAGGGGGGGTAGTTGGGGGTGACCAGGCCGGCAGTGGGGGCAGTAAGGGGTGACCAGGTCAGCGGGGGGGGGCAGTTAGGAGAGACCAGGCTGGCTGGGGGGGCAGTTGGGGGTGACCAGGCCAGCAGGGGGGGCAGTTAGGGGTGATCAGGCAGTCAGGCAGGTGAGCAGTTAGAAGCCAGTGGTCCCGGATTGTGAGAGAGATGTCTGACTGCCGGTTTAGGGATTAGGATTGGGCCTAAACCAGCAGTCAGACATCCCCTGAGGGGTCCTGGATTGGAGAGGGTGCAGGCTGGGCTGAGGGGACCCTCCCCAGTGCATGAATTTCATGCACCGGGCCTCTAGTGTAGTATAAGGATACAACTCCTTTTTGCCTTTGTTTCTTTGACTCCTGAATCATGATATGTATTATTGTTAATGTCCATTTTATTATTTTCACCTTGCTGGCACAGATGACTTTTTAACATCAAAATGACTGGTATACTGTAGGCATTTTAAATAAAAATAATATTAACAAAGTATTTACCATTATTGAGAGCCATCTTTATCTACTCAAGCCTGTTTCCTATGCAAATTATAAACATTATTTCACCATAGGTTTACCCAAAAGCTGTGCCATATATTTTTAAAATTATTTTAAATATATTTTTATTGATTTTAGAGAGAGAAGAAGGGAAAGGGATAGAGAGATAGAAACATTGATGAATGAGAAACATTGATTGGCTGTCTTCTACATGCCCTGGACTAGGAAATGAGTCCACAATCCAAGCATGTGCCCTGACTAGGAATTGAACCGGTAACCTTGTGGTTCATGGGTTGATGCTCAACCACTGTGAACACTGGCCGAGCTGTGGCATGCATTTTTATTGTCCCACAAAGAGACTAACTGCATTGTCTCAAGGGACACATACTGTGTTAGATTAAGCACTTTAACTCAAACGTTCTACTCCAGAAGCCATGTTCTCCACCACCACAGGCTACTGCATACTACCAATATCTACATATTGCCTGAATTACATATAGCTCTTCTGCATTAACTTTATCCTTTCAAATCAATTACAATATTTTCCAAGTTTTATTTAGGCACAGTTTAATTATGACAAGAAAAGTTGAATGCAGGGGTGGGCAAAAGTAGGTTAATAATAATCATAATAATAAATAATGCAATAATGCAATAATAAATAATAATAAAAAATAAACTGTTTCATGTACTCACAATTGTTAACCTACTTTTTCCCATCATTATATTAATATAGTTCAGATTGATGTTTTGTTAGCTATCATGAGACCTTCCTAAAGTGGGTAGAATTTTCCCAGGGTGGATGGAACACTATAAAGGAACTCTCAATTTGGATTTCAGCCTGAATGTAAACACTGGTTTAAACAGACATTAAATATTAGTGTTAAACATTAGAAACACCCTCATAGGAAACCTGACATTGAGTTATAATCAGATACAAACTCTTCAAATACATAATTAAAAGTGTAATTGATTGTGTTTTGGTTAAATAGGGCTATTGCAGACAAATACATTAGCATAGTATGGTCATTAAAGTGACAGCATGGATATTACATTTCCTAATTTATTTCCAAGTGTAATTACATATTATATTTACAGGTATTTAAAAAACAACAATAATTAAATTTGTTTGCTAAAGACAGACATTCTTTAAAAATATGTCTACCCAAAGCTATATTGCTTCTTTTTTTTTTTCTTTCAAGAGGAGATATTTAAGCTGGCAAGAACAGAACAAATATCAGTAATAGAAAACTAAAGTGTATGATTGCGAGTTTATAGGCAAGCTCTTGGTTGTTTAAATTCAACTCTAATATCTTGGTTTTGAGGATTTCCCTTCCAGGGAAATCTGGAAACTTCCCATAGATAAGAACACCAAGTGGTGCCCTGACTGGTTTGGCTCAGTGGATAGAGCATCGGCCTGCGGACTCAGGGGTCCCAGGTTCGATTCCAGTCGAGGGCATGTACCTTGGTTGCAGGCACATCCCTAGTAGGAGGTGTGCAAGAGGCAGCTGATCAATGTTTCTCTCTCATCGATGTTTCTAGCTCTCTCTCCCTTCCTCTCTGTAAAAAGTCAATAAAATATATTTTTTTTAAAAAAAAACACACCAAGTGGCGATCAGTAAGCTTTCAGAAGTGGCAAATGATGCACTCATCATGTTCTGTAAGGCAATTAATAAATAGTGTCTTGTTGTTTAAAAAACAGAAGGTAATAACTTTTTTTCCCAGAAAAATGTCAGTTGATGAAATTTGCATCTTCACCAAGCAGAATAAATAAACTCCTGATATGATAGTTTAGGTAAATTATAAAAGAAAACAATGATTCCCTGGAACATTAAAAAATCACCCAAAACCAGCAGACTCTTTTTGTTTTGTTTTTCCTTAATAGAGTTGTTTATCTGGTAGCTCAGAAAATGTTTTATGACACATTAGATATTGGCATAATGCTCTCATCATTTTTGCTGTATTTGCGTAGCATGTTCATTATTATTTTCCTAAATGAACTCCCTTTTGGTTTTATTTAAATAAAAATATTTAAAAAGGAAACTGATAAGCGTGAGTGGGAATGATGCAGGTTGAAAGGAAAAAAAATGTCTTAAAAGAAAAAGCACTTCAGTTATGTAGAAGGTCGAGTTTTAAAATGTCAGAGGCAGCTCGAAAGGAATGAGTCTGACTGTGACAGAGTCTGACTTGCTCAGGAGCCCAGAGCAAGGACTGTCAGGTGGCTAAAGGGAACAGAAAGGGGCAGCTGGTACTGAGATATCTGGTAGACATATGAGAGACAAGAGGGTACAGCCATGGGCAGAAACGTTGGAAGAAGAATAGAAATAAATAGGGCAGGGCTCTTCAAATAGTGAGTTGCAAGAACAGTGGGGCAAAAGCCTTCTTAAGGGAGTAGCAGGGAAGCCACTGTTCCCCATAAGAAGACTTCCTATATTTTTTAACTTTTTTAATTTTGGAGTTAATATTTGGGTGTAATTAGGAAGAAAGCTGTTAAACTATGACGCTGTTAAACTATGAAGAAAGATATTAAAGGAATCAGCATGAAGACAAGACTCTGAGATAGACCCATTTTGCTGTTCGAAGGGTGCCACCTTTTAAAATCTATTTGAGCCACCCACCCACGGCAGAGGCTTTTTCCTGCATTCTTCTACGTGACCTGAGAATTTGGCTCAGTGTCTAGGGCTGCATTAATATTATCAAGCGGAAAAGAGGGCACCGTGAGTTGAGATGGATGCAGCTGGAGAAACAGTTACAAGGATGAGAACTGATGTTAGACAGAGGTTGGGGATGGCCTGAGGACAGATATCAAGGCCAACGGGAAATCCATAGAAGAGGCCTTAAGAGGGGAAACTACTGGAGCTGAGAGCCAGAAAGAAGCACTAAGAAAATTAAGGCAAAGTGTGGTCAAGGGGATTCAGAGATGAGAGGATCCACATAATAAGAGGCTCCTTGGATGTTCAGTAATTGGGGGTATTGGAAAAGTGGGGACTCAGAACTTACATTTGTTGGCAGAAGTGGGAAATGTGTGCAGCTGAGCTCAGACCATGATCTCCTAAAGGGAGATGAGCAGGTAGTTAGAAAAGCAGACAGGGTGGCCCCTCTGAGGGCCGCATAGATTGTCCTGCTGCAGTGGTTTCCAATCATTGTCATCTCATGGCGCACGTAAACTAATTATTGAAGTTCTGCAGCACATCAAAACATATTTTTTGCCCATCTGATAAAAAATAAGTATAATTTTTTTTGTGGTATAGTAAAGGTGGAGATTTATTGAAGAATAAGTACAGACTCCCACATAGGGAGAGGGAAAGAGTCCCACAGAATGGACTCCCAAGTAGGGAGGGGGAAAGGATCCCCTAAGTATAATTTTGACTCACATGAGATGGCTATTGTTGTGTTGGCTGTTGTCATATTTTTATTTGACAGTCTAAGGGAGAAAAGGTGAGTGCCCTGACTAAATAGTCAGGTACTGCGTGCTTTTTTTGAGGCACACTGGTTTAAAATTGCTGTCCTATTGGATGGGAGGTTTCTCAAGTGCTATGTTAAGGCACGAAAAAGACTAGGTTAAGAAATGTAGTTGGGCATATAATAATCCATTGTTATTCTGTGAAGTAAACAACCTGGACTTTATAACAGGACTGTTGGAGCAATACATAATGTTCCAGTTCTGAGAGTATGGAAAGTTCCATGGGACCCCACTGCGGCTGGAATTAGCTCGTGCTATCAGAGAAAAATGGACTAACATACTGCTTAGGATGCAGTCAGAAAGAAGAAAAGAAACCACTTGTTATTTTAGCAGAGATAATTAAAATGAGAAGTTGGTTGAACGAAATTCAGATTCAAAAGGGAAACACTGAGGTATTCCATTCCTAGGAATGTGAGCAGCTAATGTTCCTGGTAATGGGAAAAGAAGGGGACCATTTTCAGGTTATTAGAAACTAAATCTGGAGAAGAGGCCCTGTGGCATTAGACACCTGATTTTTGAAGGGGTGATGCTGTAAAACAGGTGCTGATGTCTCAGCAACACGAGAAAGCAACTTGCAGAGCTAGAACTCAAACCTCTGAGGAGGAAGTGACAATGGCTGATGCCAACACCTCTGAGGGGACACCATAAGGCCAGTTCTGACAGTGTTGAAAGTTCCACGGGATTCCACTGCTGCTGGAATTAGCTCGTGCTATCACCGTGCGAGTCCCTTGTTGAGATGATACGAAAGTCAAATAAATAGAAACAAATAAATTATTTCTCATCTCTCCCTGACTTCAATTTTCTCAGCTATTTCTACTGGCAAAAACCTAACAGCACACCAGCTGGCAAAGGAACAAGGTAATTTTCAGTCCCAGCTCCAGCTTCACACACACACACACACACACACACACATACACACACACACACACACGCATGCACACACCAGAAGGATGGATTTGGAGCTAAGAGACAAAACCTTAATAACTTACACAAATGTCAACTTTGAGACACTTCACAATTGCTTTCTGGAGATTTCTGTTCTTGGGCCTTTCCTCTTCGAAATGTTCATGCATTTAAATGATACCATGGTTGACATTATAACTATATATGACTCACATATGGAGGTTTTTCTTGTCATGACAGTCATAACAGAAAGAATCCGTAAGCATTCTTGATGGAGTGAAATAGCTTAAAGTTTTACTAATGAAGGAATAAAGAGCAAATTGAAAATCTAAAACTGTCTAAACTTGGAAAGGAAACTTTTGACTGCTAATTGAATTAGAGTCAATACCGTGAGGTGACTGTCAAGTAAGCTTGCATAATTCTGCATTTTACTGATGGGTCTCTTAGTGGTATTATTATAGTGGCTAATATATATTGTGTATATTCTATGTGCTACGTACCATGCCCAGTACCTCACAGGTATTATTCTTATTAAAAAAATACACCCACAGACTCTTTGAGGTAGATTCATTTAGCATCTTCATTTTATCTATGAGGGAATGGAAGCCTAGAATGGGTAAGTATTCTCCTAAGTTTATATAATTCATGGTGAAAGAATTCAAATCTAACTTTCTGCCAAATATTTAACTAGTGTGTTGTATACCCATGGTAGACAGCATGGTACCGCTCCAAATATACCCACGTCCTAATATCTAGAACCTGTGACTAGCTTATTTCATAGGGTGATAGAGATTTTGAAGATGTGATTAGGATCTTGAGATGTGATAATTATCCTGGATTATCTGAATGGGCACATTGTAATCACAGAGGTCCTTATTAGTGAAACAGGGAGGCAGAAAAGTTAGCATCAGAGAAGCAAACCTGTGGTGTTGTGGTGTGAGAAACATAACTGGCTGTTGCTGGAAGGACTGCTAGCTAAAAATGCAGGCAACCTCTAGAAGCTAAAAAAAGGCAAGGAGACAGTCCCCCCCCACCCCCAAGACCTCTAGGAGAAAAGCAGCCCAGCTGACTAACACCTTGACTTTGGTACAGTGAGACTTATTTTACATTTCTGAGCTCCAGAATTACAAGAAAATATGTTTGTGTTTTTAAGTCACTGAGTTTGTGGTAATTTGTCATAGCTGCATTGGGAAACTAAACAGTATCTTTTTACTACCAGGGAAGATGACCAGCTCATTCTCCTGCTCCCAGAAGATGAGATATGGCGTCTGTAATCTGCAGTGTCTATCTTAAAAAAAGACAAAAAAAGAAAGAAAAAAAAAAAGAAAAACTTATCAACATCCACAGGACACATGTTAGAGAGAGGAATCAATTTGCCTAAGCGAACCAGCAACAGCTTGTGTTTATTACCTGTTTTCAAGTGTTTTATTTATAAACATGTATTTATCAGTTAGGAAGATGGGGAGAGGGATTGATTATTAAATGGCAGGATGAGATAATATTCTGGGGTGGTTAAAATGGTCTGTGTTTTATTTGTGGTAGTGGTTACAGAAATATTCATTTGTCAAGTTTCATAGAACCGCACATAAAAATGAGTGATTTTAGTAATTATAAATTAAAATATAAAGTTAAAATTTTTAAATAAGATAGGGTTATAAGAAGTGAAACCCCCCTGGCTGGCATGGTTCAGTGGTTGAATATCAACCTATGTACCCAGAGGTCACTGGTTTCCCAGTCAGGGCACATGCTCGGGTTGAGGGCTCCATCCCCAGTGAGGGGTGCGCAGGAGGCAACCGATCAATGATTCTCTCTCATCATTGATGTTTCTATCTCTCTCTCCCTCTCCCTTCCTCTCAGTAAAAAATTAATTAAAAAATAAGTGAAACCTTTATAGATCTAGTTTATCTTCCCCTTTTCACGTCAACTACTCAATTCAACCTCTATCCCTCCATATAGAACACATAACTATTATTTCAGTTTTCAGATTCCAGTGGCTATTTAGGTTTTCCTTTTTGATTTTCATAAATGAATCTTTTCCATTTACTCATTGGTGATATGTTTTTGTGAGTTTTCTCATGTATCATCTCAGCCAAAGCCTCTCCCACCTCCCAGGCCAGTTGAGATGCCATTCCTGTAGGCTTGCATACATACTGCATGCATCTCTCCTATGTTCCCTATTCGTTTTAGTGAATTGTACTTGTTTAACTTATGGAACACTCACTAAATTAAGCTAATTCATTTATTCTCAGTGCCTTACTCAGGGTTAGAAGAGAAAAGGTATATGAAAGAAAGATTTTGAATGACCAATTATAAATAATGAAAGACATTATTTGACATCAGATATTTACAACCACCCTGACCTCCAAAAAAACTCAGCAAAACCTTTTTCTTCCCATTTTTGTTTAAGAAAAAATTACATAGTATATACTCACATTATATGTAAACATTTTACAACTCTTAATTCTATGACCTACCCCTGAAACACATGTTTTCCTATTTTTTTTTCCTCTGAGGTAGAGATCAAGAGAGTGAATTATCTACTGTAAGATAAATTGATTATTTTTGTGGCTTTAGAAATGTCTGATTCAGAGATATACTTCTAAATCCAATCTAAACTTTAACTCAATGAAATACTTTTGAGTTTTTTGGAGTTTTACCACACAATAAGGCTAGCACACAAGTAACTACTTCTCCAACTTTAAATTACTTTATATATTTATTGAAAAACTTGTCAGGTTCATAGATAAATTTTCAATCTTTATTTTGTGTATATCTGATGATACTCCCAGCCTACAGAATTTCAGCAGAAGATATTGGGTCCCCATATATGTTGGTTGGAAGTGATGTTTCTTAATCACTTCTACATTTAAAACCCTAATCCTGGGTAACTAAAGTTATAAACCAGGGACAACATTGTAAAGACAGTAGAGTATCCTTCACTTTCCAACGTGATTGCAAATTGATTCAGGATAGACAAGTTTGAACTTGGTGGTCAACTATCATGACTTCTCTTGTCTATATTTAATTGTCTTATAACAAGAGAACTGATATGCTATATGTTTATTTGTTATCATAAAGTTTTGATATCTTAGAATAAAAAACAACTTTTTATTCAGGTAGCATCTTCTAACAGCAGTGTGTGTGCATGCATGTGTGTATGTGTGTGTGTGCACGTGAACATGATGAAGTTATGTGGAGTGAAGAGAGATATGCATAGATATGCAAAAGACATTAGCCTTTTTTAAAAAAATATATATATTTTATTGATTTTTTACAGAGAGGAAGGGAGAAGTATAGAGAGTTAGAAACATCGATGAGAGAGAAACATCGATCAGCTGCCTCCTGCACACTCCCTACTGGGTATGTGCCCGCAACCACGGTACATGCCCTACACCGGAATCGAACCTGGGACCCTTGAGTCCGCAGGCCGACGCTCTATCCCTGAGCCAAACCAGTTAGGGCTAGCATTTTTAACTTCAGTGAACATGCAAGAAAAAAAAAAAGACTGGTTCTACTATCAGAACACTAATAAAATAGTCTAGCCTGGTCAGTTTGCTCAGTGGTTGAGCCTTGACCTATGAACCAGAAGGTCATGGTTCAATTCCTTCCAGGTCAGGGCACGTGCTCATGCCCAGATTGCAGGCTCAATCCCCAGTGTGGGGTGTGCAAGAGACAGCTGATCAATGGTTCTCTCTTCTCATTGATGTTTCTATCTCTCTCCCTTGTTCCCCCTGAAATAAATAAAAAACATGTCTGGTATACTAAACATAATAAAGAGCTACCTATAGCTTATTATAATGTAACTAGATGCCCAGTGCATGAAATTCGTGCACTGGTTGGGTCCCTAGTGGCTGCTGGCTGCAGGCCAGGGCCTCCATCCCTTCCTCCAGCCAGCCCCACCCCCTGGTTGAACTCCTGGACAACTCCTGGTTGAGGAGACAATTTGCATACTATGCTTTTATTATATAGGATGTTAACAACTATGCATTTTTTAGCTTAGATACCATAAAGGGTATTTACTCTTCCATATGTACACTTGTGACATTTTAATGCTAATATCTGAATAGACAATATATTTACCAATAACATTTGAATATTTTCACATTTTTGCTTAATTAAAAACACAAAGAAAAAGAGAGAGGAATATTAAATTGAGTGGAAAGTTTAAAAACTACAAAAATTGAACATGTGTGAGGATAACTTTACCAGCATTGTCAAATACTAGGAATTTTGAAAATTGAAGGTATCCTTAATAAGAATTAATAAGTGAGGCAGGAAATCATCACAAACCTTCCCTCATGGCTGCAAGTAGCTAATAATATTACTCATAACAAAATAAGAAAACTATATTTCTGCTGGTGTAGTAAATGCTGTATAAATTGTTTACTATTACTGTTTTCACATATCACTTGGTAAGTAGAATCCACACAGAGAAACATTTTGTCCTGGTTATTAACTCCCATCCTTAATCTTACTCTCCTATCAATTAAGATGCTTCTGGCAATAAGCAGCATAATACCTGATAAAATGGAGGGCTAGATAATTTAGCATCTTAGTTATTTTATGTTTTATAGCTTTTCTATAATTCTCTAGACCATCCTTATATTCAGAAAATGACAGGTGCAGTTCCAAAAATTACAACTTTCTGAACAGCTTCCAAAGAGCAGAAGGGAAGGGAATAAAAAAGTATTTTACTCTTGAGTCTCTTTTGTTAAGAGAATATTTTTCCCCAAAGTTTCACCCCAACTCCTAGGAAACTCCTTCACTTTCCCATTTTATTTAATTGGTTTGAACTAGTTCACATTTATGCACTTAAATTATTTTCTAAAAAAATGGAATGGCATTTTTATGCTTGATCTAAAACAGTTGGCTTTGATCAATTACAGTTTATCCCTTATTGCTGGACAAAGAATCCAAATTCTCTGAGAACTTTGACAGCCTCATGGTTTGAGACTCACTTCACCTACTTACAGTTTTATGTTATCTTTGCACCTTAGTATTACTTTTTCTGGAATAATTCCTGTTTCTAATTTCTTATTCTCACTCTATTAGTTCTCCAAGAAACAGACATTAAGTAGGATGAGACATGGAAGAGATTTATTGGGAATAAAACTTGTGAAAGATAAATAGTGAGGGAATAAGAGTAGGTAGGAGAAACCTTCAGACCACAGTGCAGATATGACACATTTGAAAAGTGAAAGGGGGAAAAGGGATTTGGTAGGAAAAGCCTCAGACCACAGATAAGCCCGAGAAGTCCCAGCAGTGCATAGGAGGAGACCTTACCAAAGGTTGCCTGTTGAAGGAGTTCTGCATCAGGCAGGCCTGCTCCTTCTCTAGTACGCCCACTGTTCTCAATCACCAATGGGTCATAGAATAAGGAGACTCTAATCTCAGCATCAACACCATAGTTTTTCCAAAGGAGCAGAAGCTGATAGAAACTGTCAGTCCACTATGTTGCCCTAGAAGTTATCTAGAAGATCAGAACAGCACACTCTCTTGGCCATCACAGTTACCTCCTTGTCTTGCACTTCACCCACATTTGGGACCAGCTAGTTCATGGTTCCCTAAGGAGGAACTTGAAAGAGGGAAGTTAGGTGAATTATAGCCAGTGTTTCTAATGTTCTTGGGAACACACCTGTCTCTTGTCCTCTTTGCCTCTCTTTATACATTCTAAATTCTCTATACATCTAAATTCTTACCCACCTTTGTTACCATCACCATAGATTTTGGTGGCTTATATTGTAGTGTGAACTACTCCTATACCTCCTTCACTATGAAGAATGTTCTCAGTCAGAAGTTATGTCACATGAGATTTTATGTCATTGGGTCAAGTATACTGTAAATCTTCACATAGTAGACTACCTGAGGTTCTCTGGAAAGAAGATATAAAATCATGTACTAAACACTCACATAGCTTATGAGGATGATCTGATGGCCCTTCTCATATGGAAAGGGCTTAATATAATGTATTTGTCATTAAAGAGCTGGTTGGTCTCTTTGAGATATAATTCAGTGTCAGGTCTCAGCATCATGCAGCATTGTGGATGACCTGGAGAGCCAAGCTACTTGTTCATGAAACTTAGCCAATCTCTCTTCCTATTCAAGCTCAATGCCACTATTTGTGTCATGGGTTGAATTATGTCCCCTTAAAATATATGTTGAAGCTGAACCCCCAGGGTACCTGTGAAAGTGACTTTATTTTGAAATAGTTTTTGCAGATTTAATCACATTAAAATGAGCTTATCAGGATGATACTTAATCCAATCTATATATATAAAAGCCTAAGGGATCATTACGACTGAACAACCAAAACAACCAATTGACCAGTCACTATGACGCGCCCTGACCACCAGGGGGCAGATGCTCAATGAAGGAGCTGCCCCTTGGTGGTCAGTGCACTCCCACAGCCAACCTCCTGAGGCCCTTCTCTCCCCTTCCTGCCCAGACGCCCCCCCCATCAGCCCTGATGGGGGCGCCGGCAGGCCAACCTCCCACGATCCCTCCCCCTGGCCGGCTGGCCCCCTGATAGGCCTGGACTGCTGGCCAGGCTGAGTGAACTCACCCGTGCATGAATTCATGCACTGGACCTCTAGTATTCTTATAAAAAGAGGCAAATGCCAGATGAAGAGAGAGACATGGAAGAATGCTATGTGATGACAGAAACTGAAGTGATACAGCTGCAAGCCAAGGAATGCCAAGGAATGATGGCAATATCAGAAGCTAGAGAGAAGCAAGGAAGAATCTCCCCTACAGGTTTCAAAGGGAACAAGTCCCTGCTGACACCCTGATTTTTTATTTCTAGCCTCCAGAACTGTGAGAAAACACATATCTATTGTAACACCCAATTTGTGGTACTTTGTTATGGCAGCCCTTATGAAACTAAAAAGGTAGGTTTATAGAATATCAATTTGGCTCAGTTGAGCTGTTTCCCAGAATAGCCTTTCCTGTATATTTCAAATTGATTGACCACAGAGATACTGTTGATAGGCTTTGCAAGGTGAAAGGGAAGCCACAGCCATTTTGTTCTTTCTATACTCAGAAGGTCAGCAGGGACAATTTTATAATGTACACACGTTGTCATTTACTTGCTGGCTACTCTGATTGGTTAGCCAGGCAGAAGCCATACTACTACACATTTTCCTGGATTCTCTTTCAGCTTCTTGGACTCTTGGACCTGTTTTGTGTATTTAGCTCTGAGACAAAGGATCCAGGTTCTCCTGAAGGACACCTATTTTATCAAGGGTGGAAGCAGAGAGAGATAACACACGTTTCAGTTTGTCCTATGAGTCACAGCTCATACTTGTGATTTTTGGCTCAGGCTTGTGGATTCCAGCTTCTCTGTGCTGTACAACAGCTCCACTATAATGCCCTGGCAAGTGTCCATGTCTCCACATAGGCCATATGGGCAAGGCTTACAGCTGCTCTCAGATTTGGCAAAACATCCTGTGATAGTCCTAAAATGTGAGACCATGGGAAGCTTGTGAAGAACGACTTCAAGGTCATTTCCTACCCTCCTCTTACCTGCTGGGTAGTTCTGGTTCTCACTGCCACTCAGATACTAATAAAGTAGGAGGCTTTGTGCTTCACCACTCTTAAAATGCACCTGCAGAATATAACACTGCTCAGCTAGAGCATGGCTCAGTCTTTTCAGCAACCTGGTGCCCTACACCCCTGTTGTTTGGTCATATGGCCCTTTTGGTTCAGGTGTTAACTGAAAACGTTGGTTACTCTTATTGTCTATATAAGTAATAAACTCTGAATCTAAAAAGGGTTTGTTTCCTTGTTTTTGTTTTTATTGCATTTTTTACTGATAGCACCTGTAAGCTTTGCCACAGTTTGTCAACACTTGCTGTCCTCAGGTTTTCCCTCTAATTGCCTTCTCTGTGAACAATGAACCATCAGATGTAAAGACAACAACCTTATTATTTCAAGTCAAATCTGTGTTTTAAAAAAAGGCACACGTACAAAGTAGAAAGGAAAATATTCCAAATATTTGATTACTAGACACTGGCTGTGAATTGACACTAATCACCGGAGACCCACAATACCATTTTGGTCCACCATTCAATTAGGAGGTTAATGGAGTTTAGATGATCAACAGATTTTTTACTCATGTCATCCATTCGTGAGACTAATGGATCCTCAAGCCCACTTTATGATTATTATTTCTCACTCTGGAATGCAAAATTTGAATAAACTTCCTTAGCAACTGGCACTGCTATAGGTTTCCTAAATCATAGAGTGAAGCTAATATTGTAAGAAATAGCCATGTGAAAGCCACTGGAACTATCTCTACAAACAAAACTAGTAAGCCAAAAGCAATACTATATTCCTTAGGAGAATGCAAAAATTAGTGCCAGGAATACTTAACCTGAAAGATGAAGGGTGGTGATTCCCACTAATCTCTATTCAATTTGCTTATTTGGGCTGTGAATAAGACAACTAATCTTGGGGAATGAGAATGGATTATTATACATTTAATCAGTTCAGGCTAACTGCAGCTACTGTTCCAGCTGCACTTTAATTGCCAGAGCAAACCTACTCATCCCTTGGCACCTGCTATGTAGGCATTGAGATGGCAACTGCATTTTTCTCTCTACCTGTTAGTAAAAGTGATCAAAAGCAGTTTTATTTCAGCTGACAGAGCCATCCTCAGGCTCCATTCTCCTGCCTTAGGATTATATCAACTTTCCAGCCCTGTATCATATCCTGGACCACTGGGACCTTTATCAGTTTTCCCTTTTACTAGCCTAAGAACAAAATAAGGCTCTGCAATAGATCCAGACTGCCATGCAAAACCACCTATCCTTTGGGCCATGTGAGTTAGCAGATCTGATGTTGCCTGGCATGTCAGTTGTAAATAGGGATGCTTCATAGAGCCTTTGTATGGGCCTTATGGATGAATTATTAGGAAGTCCCTTAGGATTTTTGAGCAAAGCTATGTTACCTTCTGAAGATTACTACTCTCCTTTTCAGAGATAGCGTTTGGCTTGTTAACAGGCCTTAGTAGAGACCGAATGCTCTATTGTAAGCTACCGAGTTTACATGTGACTGGTATTGCCCATCATAACCAGAGCATTGTCTGACTCTTCAGTCTATAAAGTTGGGCATGCACAGCAGCACCCCACAAAATAAAAGTAGTATATATGAAATCAGCACACCAAGAAGGAACAAATAAAATGAAAGAGGAAGTCTCCCAAATGTTTATTACCTGTACTCTTGGCGCACTGACTTCTCTTTCTCAATCCACATATATGGGTCGATTTTGCAGGAGGTCATCAAGACAATGTGACCTCCGATTGACCCACAAGCTGGACCTAGGCAATCAGAGACAAACCCCCAACCATTCATCCTAGGAATATGCATTCAATTTGCCTTCCTTACACCAGAACCTGCCCCAAGGACACAGCCTTGAGATAGAAATGTGTCACTGAGACCATCTGAAAGGCAAATGAGCCGAGCAAAGGCCTCTATATAAACTTTTAAGATTTTGGTGGATGGGTGCTGAGTTCTACTTGTGTGGCAGCCACCCAAGACAAGCCTTGCAGTAAATTCCCTTGCTTATTAAACCTGCCACCTACCAATCTGGGGTCATCTGCCCTTTTCTTCAGTTTCTTCTTGCCCTCCAGGTATGGGGAACCAGTTTGCAAACCAACCATTGAATAAGTGACTGAAGAAGAAACAGCCTTGTTTTCAGATGATTCTGCACAATATGCAGACATTGCCTGCAGGTGGAGAGCTGAAGCACTGCTGGCCCAGTTCAGGACGGTCCTGAAGGACAAAATCGTCCCAATGAGTAGAATGTCAAGGAGCACAACTGGGTATTCATTTTACCTGAAAGGAGAGATGACCAGAGGTACAAATCACCGTAAGTTTATGAAATGAGGCCCTGTCACTCCAGCTATCTTTCTAACAAGAGACTGAAGCAACAAGAGTGTGTCTCCAGTTATTGAAATTTAATGGGATCATTAAGCAAGTTATTTCCCCATCATTTAGTTATCATCTATATATTTTTCTGATGTGGTTACTAGTTGGGTATTTAAAATAGGAAGTTTACCATTAATCTTTTTAGGAATTAAAGATGAGGAGAAAATCTTATTTTATAACCAGATTTGGGGTAGAGTAAAAGGACCTCAGGAATCAACTTGGGTTTTGGTAACTAATCAATGAAAGTAAGAATAAGAATAAAAATAAGACAATGAAATCAGTTTGCAGAATCTCAGTCCATTAGGCTATAAATGTGGGAAGATTTAATTTGTCTGGTTGCTTTCAGTTGTGCTGTATTGATTCTTCCATGTGTACTAGATTACAGACCCTTTATATTAAAGATTGGTTCCACAACTTTTCTGCTCATTTTAGCTGTGAAAATTTAATTTAGTTAATTCTTTAAACTTTAATGTCCTATCAAATCTAATGTATTCCTCCTCCTCCCTTACAGGAAAGTCTAATGTCTCACAGCAAATGGTCTTCTCTCCAACAACCCTCCTTTTAAAAAATGTATTCTTCTCTCAGATTTTATATTTTTAGAGGAATTCACAGTGGTCACATCCAGGAAATTAAAGTGGGGAAAAATGGCAAAGGAAGGAAAGGCTAGCCTCTAAACATGCTCCAAACTTTGCCTATAAAATGCTTATGACAAATTGCATTCTCCTATCCACAAACTCCCCCCCCCCCACCACCTCTTTCTCTCTCCTTCTTTCCCGGTGTGCATGGAAAACTGGGATTATAAATAAATAAGGTGACCAAAAATTTGACATTTATGGAGTTATACTCAAAACAACTTTTTATGATCCTCCTTAGGATCTGAGTTCAGTTGTACTTGGAGCACTCTATAAATGCCATTATGCGATGACACTAAAAACTGGTGATACCCTAGCTGGTTTGGCTCAGTGGATAGAGCATTGGCCTGCAGACCAATGGGCCCTGGGCTTGATTCTGGTCAAGGGCATGTACCTGGGTTGTGAGGTCCTCCCTGGCCTGGGCCTTAGTTAGGGCTCATGCAGGAGGCAACCAATTGATGTATTTCTCTCACATCAATGTTTCTCTCTTTCTTTCCCTTTCTCTTCCACTTTCACTGGAAATCAATAGAAAAATATCCTTGGTGAGGATTAAAACAAAAACAAAACAAAACAAAACAAAAAAAAAACAACTGGTAATGATGAATTCTTTTGTGTTGTGCCCCTGTATATTTTGCATTGTGAATAAAGAAGCATCCATTGATATGGCTGCAGTAGACCTTAAAGATAATTTAGACAAGACAAATAGTGATATGCTCAAATTTATCATGAGCTGAGACTAGAATACTCCTATCTTATTTTCTACATTAATTTTTAAAATGTGAATTAATCAGTGGTGGAAAATTATTAGATTTATTATTCACATTTATAAAATACACTAGTGCACAGATTCCTGCACACTGAAAGGAAATTAATCAGAAGATTGCCAGTGGGGGCAGGACTGGGTGAGACGGGCCGGACATGCCCTGGAGCCAACCTCCCACTGTCCTTCCTTGGCCTGCTGCACCTGGGGTGGCACCGCTGCTTGAAGGGCATCTACAGAGTGAGCAGGGTCCCTCCGGCAGGTGGGGTCTCTCGGCCTGGCCTGCGGGGATCAGCCAAAACCAGCTCTCTGACATCCTCCAAGGGGTCCTGGATTGTGAGAGGGTGATTCTTGGTTGACACACCCTGGAATCAGGCTCCCTCTTCTCTGGTTCTGGGGTACATCACCTGAGAACTGCTGCTTCCAAGTCACCGCAGCTCAGAAGTTCCTGTGTTGAGTGTCTGCCCCCTGGTCGTCAGTGCACATCATAGCTACTGGTTGGACGGTCAGATGGTTGCTTAGAATTTTATATATATAGATGGATATAGAATTTTGTTGTTTTATGCAATATATGTAAGAAAGCATGGACTCCAGAGCAAACAACCTTGATTCAAATTCCAGCCCCATCAGGATAGCTAGGTAATACCAGGCAAGTTGCTTAATCTCTATGTCTCATTATACCTTATGGAGTTATTCTGAGAATTGAATTGTAAAGAGATGCCCCTAAAGTACTTCTTCTTTTTTATTATTTTTTATGGTTTTTATTTAATTAATTAATTAATTTATTTATTTATTTTTTATTTTTTTATTAAGGTATTATATGTGTACATATCTTACCATTGCCCCCCCACCCCATTCCCATACATGCCCTCACCCCCCAATGTTTTGCATCCGTTGGTTACTCTTATATACATGCATATAAGTCCTTCAGTTCCTAAAGTACTTCTTGGTTCCCCTAGAAAGCACTTTATAAACATGTATTATTACTTATTTTAAAATTATGATTTGGGGCTTTATTTATACAATACTTTCCAATCTTATGCCAGTAGATTTCTTTTATTTCTTGCAAAATCCTGAATGTAAATATATATCCTCCACTACCTTATTTAAGTCTCTTACCGTGTTAAATCTGTACCACTGCCACAATCTCCCAACTGGTCTCCTGATTTCCTATTTTCTTCCTCTCCAACCCATTCTTTTCCTTTCTCTTAGGTGGTCTCTTGATTATGCCACTCCCACCTTCAAAGTGCCCCCAAAGACCTTCTCTTGCATAAATAGATTTCACTCTATTATATGTTTCCTCTTTTTAGTTTATAATACATTTCCAATCACATTATCTGCCCACTTCACTCCATAGTATTCTCACACCTTTGAACATTTGCATATGTTATTTCTTCTACTTGGAATTCTTTTCTGTCATCTCTCTTATTTGCCTACTTAGCTCCTGTCAAGTTTTTAAGACTCAACACAAACGGTGTTTTTTGCAGTTACTCCCTGCTCAACTGATGAGCCTGGTTAAGCAACCTGACCCTGTGGTCTGATGCTGGTGCTGACCAGCAGACCCTGAGTGATGGATGAATAGATTACTCTGACTCGTTTCTGTGAAAGAGAGGCTAAGGGGCTGTTTTGCTTTAGGAGCAAAGCAAATCGCCCTGTTCGCCTGCCTCCTTAGGCTTTTATTGTCACAACAGCTTGAACTAAAATTAACCTCTAGATACAATCAGCAGGGTAAGTATCCTTGAGAAAGCACATGCTTCTACAAGATCATGTCTAAACGACTAAACAGAGACCCTAGCAAAACACCTGGGGGATCGGACTTGTTTGGAAAAGTCAAGGCAGGGGCAGGCACCTTCAACCAACTCCTGTCCCATTGTTGTGGAGCGAACACGAGTGAACGACCACTGGAGTCCAGACCAAATTAAAATTTAGGGAGCCTTTATTAGCCGGCCGGCCAGCCGGCCAACCAGCGACTGCTCTGCCTTTCTCCACGCAGGGAGTCCAGAGAGCAGCCCTGACCCTTTGTGCAGGACCACGTTTAAGCACATTAACCACATCCTGTTTTTGCAGAGCAAGCAACCCAAGACAAAACAGTTTTTCCCAAGTAATGTCAGAGTCATCCCATTGATGACCATGTCAGAAAGCTGACAGTGTTCTATGAAAGAAGGCCTACGTGCTGGGAAGGGGCCATTAGACCATATCTCAAGGCCTGGCCTGATGTCAGCACTGACAACTCTATCTGAGGCATAGTCCACGGCCTCAGTAGTGCTCAGAAATTCCCACTCTCTAACACCATGCCTTTCCACAGTCTGAGAACACTTTGAACAGGCCACTAATATTTGTGTTCAAGTTTATTTTGTTGCCATTTCCTCTTATTCTCTTTCTCTCCTATCAATAGCAAGGACAGAGCCTTGATTTTCTTTGCATCTATAATACCTTCCAAATGCCAGCCATGACTCTATCTCCATTGTAAGAAAGAAAAATGGTCCTTGAAATTATGCAACACTTATTAAATAATACTGACTACCTTTTTCTAAAAGTTTATAGCATTTGTCTTAAACTCATTGTGAAATACATACAAGCACATTTCTACTTACTTCCATTTAAGTCCCAAGGGATGCATTTGACATAGATTATAAGATTTGATGCAAATTTAAATAGATTCCCTGGTGTAACAACATCATGTGTAAATGATATTTTAATATGAAGTTAAATGTCCACATAACATTATGGAAATAAAAACAAATCACATTCTATAAGTAAGACCCATGTGAACAAAGGGGGCTCTGAGGTGTTTCTCTCCAGTGCCAATAAATAACCGGTCAATTCACTTAACCTGCTGAAAGCTGAAATAAACCATTTCCCCTTCAAGGGATCAATAGCCTGTGAGGCAGAGAGGGAAAAAAGGCCAATCTCAAATCAGAAAACCTGGCCAGAATCCCTGTCTTCAAACTAATAATTGCTTAATGCAATCCAACAGTCTGTCGCAGAAGGAGGTAATTTGCTGTAGAATACCGTTGCTTCTTAAAGGTGCCCAATACTTCTCCAAATTATATTTAAATTATGGCTACCATTTTATTTGTAGAAGATCTTCCAGAAAGCAATGGATCACTTTGATAATTACCTGTATATCTTTTAATTAATCATGCAAAACACAAATGGCTTTGGAATTAAATGGACTTGTGTTGAAATCAAACTCCTACTAGAACCATATGTGACCTTGTATAAGTTACTTTATCCAAGCCTCAGTTACTGCATGTTTCATGATTATAATGGGCATAATAACAACACCTCAAGGAATTGTGGAATATATTAAGTGAGCTATTACACCACTGGGAAATCTTTCGGTTGCAATAATAGAAAATCTTCATACAGGGTGTAAAAGGGTGTTAATTAATGCATGAGTTATTGGAATGAAACTGAATACATTGAATCATGCTCCTATTAAATTAGTAAATTTCCATAGTGACTAGCAAAATGGACTGGGCTTATTGGCCATTGCCTGGGTCCCATGTTCTTCTATACCATGTTCTTCTATTCAATCAGAGAATCATAACTGCATTATCAACAGGTTATAATATATCAGGGATTAGGAATCTGGCCTTGCACAATTGTTGGAGTGAATTCAGCAGTCTCTGTAAAGTTGTTTTCGATGATCGGCTTAGCAGTGGAGAAGGTAAGAATGTATGTGCACCGCAGGCTAGAACACACAAATACAAACCGGAAGTCCAGGCCAGACTGACACCTGTGTCCTATTCGCCTCAGGTGTTTTGCTGAAGGGGGTCAACGAGAGGACAGAACTTCCGGTTGAACTGCTAACAAGGTCTCGGGAATCCGAGGCTCACAACCTTCCAGCTCCTGGCACGTCCATCTGTCCACTTTCGCCGCCACTGGAGCGCTTTGCAAGGACACAGCTTTGGGGGAGCAGTGCCTCCTGAAGACCATGTGGACGGCATAGGTGACTGAACTCAGGTAAGGCCTCTATTTAAACGTTAAGCGGTGGCGGGCAGGTGTGGAGACCTCTCGTGGCGCCCAGCTGGGCATCCTGTGCTAGTTCCCTTGCTTATGACACCTGCTACCTTGGGACCTGGAGAGGCCCAAGACCTTGTCCTCCCTGTAGGGGCCAGTTTGCAAACCAATAATTATCCAGCAGCCAGGAGACCAAAGAAAGGGCTGGGCAAAGAGACATCTGTGGGGAAATGCCCAGCTGGCCGTGGACCTCTCTGTGAGGAGGGGTGATCCGTATTGTCAGATGCTCATGGACCCCGAGTGAGTACAGGGATACGCTGGATTGATATGCTTGTTTGGGGAGCTGAGCAGGGCGCTCTGTGGCAAAAGGGGAAACGCAGGCCTGGGCCGTGGTTTGTGCTCGCCTGTGGGTTGTTCACCAGTCATCAGTTCAACGAGAGGCTGAAGCCGAGTTAGGAAGTCGGAAGAAGAGCTGAGGGTAGAGGAGGCCGTGTGGGTGTCCGCTGCTCTGCTGGCAAAGTGGGAGAGCAGGATAATAAGGTGGAGACTTCAGAGTGTGATTTTGCAAAGCAGGGAGCAAGCTGCCTCAGATTAGAGTTAGAGTTTGTGACAAAGCCTGACAGGAACTCTAAGAGGGGAATTCCTGGGAAAGTGAGGAAAGTGAGAGGAGGATGTTGTGATTGACGTCAAATGGTGAGATACCCAACGCCTCTGAACCCTAATACAAAGGAAAGCAAACAGCAACCCCAGGCCCACCCAAATACCTGCCTTTTCAACCTTCTACTTCTGCTGCTTGGGTGGTATCTGGCCATGGATGGTGGGCACCTGATGGAAATACCTTTTCACAGTGGGCGTACTTGTGTACCCGATCAACAAAACACATGTTTGTTCTGTGGATATAATGTAGAAGCCAGGGATCTTTCTCACCCAGCACACACACACACAACACACACACACACACACATGCCACACACCACACACACACACACCACATACCACACACCACACACCCACAAATACACACCACACACACACAAATACCACACGCACTACATACCACACACACTACATACTACACACACCACATACCACACACATGCCACATACCACACACCACACACACATACTTGTCACACACACACACACACACACATACACGGCCCAGAAGTCAGAAAAACTACAGAAAAACTACATTTTTGAGCAGTTGCACCCAAAGCTGTTTCAGCCTGAAGAGGTGAGTCAGCAGGTTAACAATATGTATACACTCCGAAGTGGCTGCTGCTTTATTTCTGACTTTCAAATCTCATGTCCAACTCTAACTCAAACACACCAGAATTCTGGGAAATGTAGTTCAGCATAGCCACGTAAACTCATTACAAAGACCACACTGCCTTAGAGGGAGGGTGGGAATCAGACTCCTCAAAGCCCAGAGAGCAAGATATTTTTACTGAAAGAATGGATGAAGTGGACGTGGAGTCCAGACAGCAGCATACTTCCAATGGACCTGTTTACATTGTCCAAGGTTGAGCCTACCACGTGGTAAACACTCACTATTGATAAAATGACAGACAACAAAAAAGCAAAAAGCAAATTTTTGGTTTGTTTAAACCAAAAACTATATATTTTTAGACAATATAAAATGTATTCAGTGAATACTAGCTATGCTCTTGTGTACTTCGCTGCTGTAAAAATCATTGGTTATAAAATGCAGCAATGATTATGTCACTATCACAAACATTGTAGCTATCCTACTCTAACCCATATTTAATTTTTGTCGTTCATCATGGTGTGATATCCCTTATTAATGTGACAAAAATCTTACTCCATTGGGATGA